>NC_134313.1:63040112-63640112 GCF_964195595.1 Calonectris borealis
CACTACAAGAAGGACATGGAGGTGCTGGAGCGTGTCCAGAGAAGGGCAACAAAGCTGGTGAAGGGCCTGGAGCACAAGTCTTATGAGGAGCGGCTGAGGGAACTGGGGTTGTTTAGTCTGGAGAAGAGGAGGCTGAGGGGAGACCTCATCGCGCTCTACAACTACCTGAAAGGAGGTTGTAGCGAGATGGGTGTTGGTCTCTTCTCCCAAGTAACTAGTGATAGGACAAGAGGAAATGGCCTCAAGTTGCGCCAAGGGACGTTTAGATTGGACATTAGGAGAAATTTCTTTACTGAAAGAGTGGTCAGGCCTTGGAACAGGCTGCCCAGGGAAGTGGTGGAGTCACCATCCCTGGAGGTATTTAAAAGACGTGTAGATGAGGCCCTTAGGGACATGGTTTAGTGGGCATGGTATGTTGGGTTGACGGTTGGACACGATGATCTTAGAGGTCTTTTCCAACCTGTATGATTCTGTGATTCTATGATTCTATCTCTTATGTAATTGTGTTTTACCTCTTGTCTTTAACTGCTTTACTCTTTGTCTGCTTTTGTCTTTGTCTGCTTTACTGGCATTTAGGGATCAGTGCTTTCCCCTTGCTGTTTGCATACTTAAGATAATTTTTTACTGGTCCTGAGAGCACTTGTACTATTTTATCAGACATGGTAGGTCCTAAGATAATGAAATCTTCACATCACCAGATTACCATCACCATTTGTTGCTTTTCATTTCAGCTCCCACATGATTTCAGCAGTCAAAACCTTACAAACCACAGAGCTAGAGGTTAGTGCTTTGTGATATTTGCAAGCCGAGGTTCAAACTTCCAGTTAGATAATTTTCTAGCTGTGTGCTATCTTTAACAGCTTGTGAGATAGTAGCTACTATCATGTCAGAATTTGAAGCTGGGAGGAATGGAAGGGAGCAGAATTAAAAAACTGTAATATGACATTCACATTCTATCTCTCAGCCTTACAAGTTTTAAAAGAAATGCTTTCACTGTTACAAAGCTCGTAATCACAGCACAGCAGTGGTACACGGTATTTGTTTCTACTCCAGCCGGTTCAAAAGGTATCAGACTTTAATACTGTCAAAGATGAACTGTGTTTTGGGCAATGGTCCAAGGCAGAATATGGTATATGGCAGAACTCTCCAGTGCTTCCCGGAACTCTCATATAATTTTCATTCAATAACTATAACTAAGAGGCATAATACTGAATGATACTGCAGAATAGTAAGTATTTTTTTCAGGAATTAAATGGTTTATTTTGTTACGTGTACATGGTTTTTTCCTTTTTTTAAGAGAACTTCATTTTCAGTTTAAATATTAGTGTAGTGTAGTGTTTTCAGTGTGGAAAAAACAGTACATAACCAAGAACCTACCTGACATGATTCTCAAGATAGCCCACCTAGTTTCAAGGCAAATTTGGATGGAGAATAGGAAGTGGATAGGAAGGGGCGCGGGGAGGAAAGTTAATGTCTGCTACAGAGTTAAATACCTTTCATACCTGGAAGAAGTAAGAGAAAAGTAATGAAGATGCATGTTGAGCAACTGTTAAAAGTTAAGAATTCTGAAAGGGTAAATGGAACTAAATTGAAGCTGGCAACCATGTAATTACTGGAAGGGAAATTATCATGCTTTTATTGGCCTGGAGATTATGTGGGTGAAAATATTACTGTAGAAAGTGAATCTTACTGTATAAAAAAGGAATGAGAAAAGAGCTTGTGCCAAGTGTACTTTCTTATCCTTTTTTCAGCTGTTAAAAAAAATGCCCACAAAAAGCCTTCCATGCAAATCACGCTTCTTAAAACAGAAAGGAGTGTGTATATTATTGATAACAACTTCTCTGTAGGACTAGAACTGTTCTTGTGTTCAGAAATCAGAAGGCATTTTGTAAAGAAATATTAAAGCACATTACACAAATAAGTCTTACACTATCTACTTATAAGTCTTAAAACAGCTGCTTATAGTATCTACTTTCCCAGATAGACTTTAGATTGTTTTCTTTAATAATAAATAAGTCAGTCAGCTAATAGTTCATGGATTGTTGGGGTTTTTTTTCTCTGATTTATAAAAAATATAAAAACATATTGATTGTATTGTGTTGATCACTGTTCGATATTTCTGACATTTCTTTTTCAACTTTTGCTTTTAAATGTATTTAAATTTTGAGTGCTTGCAATACAAATGTCAAACACAATGATTTGCAGAGAATAATGGTAAAAAAATCCCTGTATTTAGCCTTAATGTATGCTTAGCAATAGCAAAAAAGCTGAAGTATGCTTTGTATTCAAATATAAGGACATTTTCTGTCCTTTTATTGTAATATGCAAGGAATTACATATTTATTAGCACAACTACATAAGACTGATAAATAGTGATGGACATAGGAAAAAAAGCATTTTCAAGCAAGTTGTGAAAAGTGTACTTTTTTCCTGCATTCTTCCACTGTAAAAGCAGATGATATGGATACTCTGGTTCATTCCAGTAGGTTTAAAGTATTCTAAAAACCAAAGCTAGAAAAGCCAGAAGGTTACTGTCAGTTCCTTAAAACCTAAAATTTTTTCTTTCTTGTGTCCATTTTTTGGGGGAGAGTGGACAGATTTTTTCTTCTGTCATGTAGTTGAAAGGAAGCATTTTCTTCAGAAAAGTAATTTTATTTGGGCATGCCATAACCTGGCATGATCAGATTCTAAAATATTAGAAATTAAGAAAGACGTTAATATGCAAAGTCGACTGAGCAAAAATATGTGATTATCTGAGAATTAAGGAAAAACAACTTAAGAAAACAATTTTAAGACTTTTTTAAAGGTCATCTTAATTCTTATTTTGTGCCAGAACGGTGAAATTGTTATGCTGTAAATGGGAAAGATTCTTCTTTTGGAAAAGCTCGCTGTTAACAAGACCTGAATTTATGAATGGGTGTTTGAAGGCGTCCTTCTCTGTTAGGCACCCAGTGTGTAATGTTCATCCTTTGCCATTCTTAAAGTATTTAAAGTGGGTGACTTACTCAAACTAATCTCCAGAAATATTAATTTCAGGTTCTGATCTGTATGACTACAGTGATTCAGTTGCAATGTGTTGTTTCTAGTTTGCAGTAGCAAAAGTTTGATCGAAATTGTCATTTTTGTCGTATTCCACCCTAAGGAAAATATTAAATGTAATTGTTTAGTAAATTTCAGTGGTAGCTATTTTAAGACACTGTACCCAGAAATGTACTAGGGAAATTCATTCTGAGATGAATTTTGAAGTTAAAAGGGGATATATTTATATGGCAAAACACAAACATTTTCTTATAAGGAAAATCAAATCATAATTTTGCATGAGTTCCAAGGAAGTAAAAATAAATGAATGAGAAATACAGAAAAATATGAGTTGGTGTCTTGTGGCTCTCAGAGGAAACAAAATATTTAAAAAAAAAAAGTCATACTGTTTGAGAGCCCATACAGTATTTTTAGAGATTGGAATTGCATGGTGGATGAGTTTACACAGCGTCTAAGAAATTTCTTCCTTGTAAAGGTATGAAACCTAATTCAATATCCATATGTTCACTCATGGTCTGTAACAGTCCCCTAATGCTAAATGGCAAATGTGTTTTAATTAAATCAGAAGCTGACATAAATCTATGTTTATGTAATTTGGTCAGGAACCTGTAATTCCACTCAGAATATTAATTATTTTAGGCTTTAATAGATGTCTAAAATTGAGATATAGTTTATACCAGTGAAGATACTACCTTAAGCTTGTAATGATTTTCCTTCTTCATTCTGATTTAGTTTCATACCATAGATCCCTTCCTTTTTGATCCACGCTTGGAAATAAACTATGCATAGTTTTTCAATTAGTACTGCATAGCGCCACTATCACAGGTGAGACAGTAAATGGCAAATCCTAGCAGATCTGGACTGATGCTTATTATTTATTATTGTTAAATTAACTCTCACCATTTATCTTTTAAAATTAAATATTCAGGATATTAGTTATTTGGTCTAATCAGTTATTTGATCTAAACATTTCTGATGCAAGCATTTAAGAAGTTGGTGGTTTTTTTTTTATTTTCACTCTAATTACATTTTTTATATCTGTTGTGGTTTAACCCAGCAGGCAGCCAAACACCACACTGTCGCTCGCTCACTCCAGCCCCCGCAGTGGGATGGGGGAGAGAATCGGAAAAAAAAATTAAAATTCGTGGATTGAGATAAAGACAGTTTAATAGAACAGAAAAGGAAGGGAAAATAACAACAACAACAACAACAACGATAGAATATACAAAATGAGTAATGCACCGTGAAATTGCTCAACACCCACCGAACAATGCCCAAAACAGCGATTGCTACTTCCTGGGCCACGCCTCCTATTTATATACTGAGCATGACGTCATATGGTATGGAATACTCCGTTGGTCGGTTGGGTTAGCTGTCCTGGCTATGCTCCCTCCCAGCTTCTTTTGCACCTGGCAGAGCATGGGAAACTGAAAAGTCCTTGACTACAGGGTACTTAGCAACAACTAAAACATCAGTGTGTTATCAACATTCTTCTCATGCTAAATCCAAAACACAGCACTAGGAAGAAATTTAACTCTATCCCAGCTGAAACTCATATCAATATCAAACTCATGAAACAGTATATGAATCTTTTAGAAAGGCAGATAAGATAATTAACAATATTCCTTTGAGACAAGAACTATTTCTTTTTTCTATAAGGAGTCCTGAAATCAAATAGGAACCTTGGTAGGATTGAGCTAGTGTGGGAAAGTTCAGCTCTTATAGGAGGCACACGGAATCAGTAAATACCAGAGAGAGAGACAATGTGTCTTACCAGTAATTTGCATCTTGTTTTGGGGAATCTTGAGGTTCCTTAATCTTCTTTAGGTTTTCGAGAATAAATATCCATGAAGGAGAAAAATCTTTCAGTCATCTTGGTTTCCCTTTCTTCTCCACACGTACAGGTGGACATTTATCACTACATAGTCACTTTATATTTCTTATTATATTTTCTTTAACACTGCTACGTTAGTTCTTTACTATTTTGCCTCTAATCAACACTCCTGAGAGATACCCACATCTGTCCTTGGGAAGTCTTCATTGATTAAAACCAACAACAACCTTGTAATGTATCTCTGTAGCATCATTAGAGCAAATTGTGTGAGGAATAAAATAAGACGACAACAATAATTTAAGTATCATGTGTAGCTACCTTAAAATAATTCTATCTAGCTCTTCCATTTAATTAAGGTTTCAAAAAAATCCTACCTTATGTTAAGACTTACAGTGCACTTGCAGTAAAAAAAGATTAATTTTAAGAAGCAATGAAGAATTTTAAAATATTCTGCAGAGAAATGCACACACAAACTATATTAATTGAGCTCTAAATTAGTGATGCTAAACAACAAAAGCAAGGAAATGCACAGTGAAGCAGGAAATGTACCATATGTTATTGTATACCTGGGCACAATGGGGACACTATCTTAATGGCTTTCTTAATGTTTGTGTTGTACTAGATATTGGTGGACATATGGTATGCTGCCTTTTTATATGCCTGTGCATTTTCATGATTTTGTTTGCTGACTTTGATAGCATTTTCTATTTGTCTGCTGTTAGGAAAAGGGCTTTAAAATGTTTTGCTCATTTATCTGGCGTTCAAAACCTATGCATTTTATTTTGCTTATTCATTTGAACTCCAATTTTTTTTTTTTTTTTTCTAGAGCAGTTGCATATTACTTTGATTATTAGGCTTTCCACAGTTTTAGTCCCTGTCTGGCCATAATTTGGAACACAGTTGTGTAGTCCTTCCATGTACAGAGGGGTTTTGACTCACTCTCAGTGCTTGCCGAACAGACGGCTAAAGCAACAGCAGCAGCTGCAGAGCTGACCGGGCTTTGCACGACCAGAATGGGCACTCGTGCAATCGGCTGCTTCCCTGTCTGCCCCGAGGAACCTCGGCACGCTCCAGTTAGAAGCAGACATGGTTCCCATTTCACCTGGCTCCCTAGTGCCCTTCCACCACATGGCTGAGGGACACCACAGAACAACTTCTTGCTCCAACCCTTCCCGGATGCCAGGTGTTGTCAAGGTTGGCTGGTGCAGACTAACAATGGGACTAACAATTTTTTTATGGCACAAACTCCATAAATGTTCACATTTAAATAGGCTATTCATTACTGCTGTCACATGGAATACATACATTGAAGTCACAAAAGTGCAGAACTACTCAGGGGATTTATCACAGAATCATGGAATTATTTAGGTTGGAAAAGACCTTTAAGATCATCGAGTCCAACCGTTAACCTAACACTGCCAAGTCCACCACTCTCTCTTGTAAATAGAGAAGAGCAACTGAGCCAAACCCTGTCGACATACATGTAATATACTCCAGTTATACCTTGGTAAAAATTCCCTTACATAAAGCAGTGATTTCAGGGGTTCTTACAGGAGGTGTTTGAAGACTGTTACAAACCAGCGTGGAAATGAAAGGAAGTTGTTGTACATTAGCTTGTCAATAGGCACTCTTAAGTTTTGTGATTCATTACAGTTTGGGACTAGTCTTTTACATAAGATATTGTCTATAGGCTAGTGATTTCTGGCAAGCGTGTATGCATTTGTATGAACATTTGAAGCTTACTATTCTATGTATTCATGTACAGGTTTTGGTAGTAGCTCATTATATGTGTAACTGCATTAATTTGATTACGGAATAGAAGTCAGAATGAAACTCTTTTACTGCTTTATGGATATTAGATAAACTAACATTACATCTAGAACCACTGGATTAGGTGTTTCTAAAATGTTTAAGTAAGAAATATTTTAAAAACAAGTAACTTGATTTGTCTTGAAAATGTCTATTCCTAGGGGAACAAGATGTAATTTAAGCCCATACCCATCAGTTATGGCTAATATTTTTCAGATACTTTTATTCTCTTTTCTTTAAATTTAGTTTAAAAATATTTCACTTGCTAGTTTTAAGGATTTTTTTTTGTTTATATTAATATTTTTTAGATTAGCAAAATTAACGGAAAAGGAAAGAACTATGAGTGATATTAGACTTATATATTCACACAAGTTTTTTTAATAACAAGGAGTTGTTAATAGAACTTATCTAGAATTTTTAACAAGGCAAAGTTACTATTGGAAATCATTAAATTAAAGTAATTAAAAAGGAAACAACCATCTGTTTCAAAAAATTTCCAGTGAAATTCAGTAACGTCAACTAAGTTTCGCATCAGTTTTATGTATCCAGCAGGGTGACAAATTTGCCGGCTTATTGATTCTTACTGATGTAGGTCTTGGCAATCAGTCTGTATCTGGAATGTGGGCATCGGTAGACAGGAGTGTCATGGGGTCTGTGATCCTGTAAGCAATCACATTGCTATGCTAGCTCAAAGGCTTTTACACTCTGTCAGCTTACTTACCCAGGGTGATGTTGATACGCGATGCTAGGTTTTTCTAAGAACATAATGGGCTAACTTCTTTTCTGAATAATAGACATATTAGGTTAGATGTTTATGCATAATGGCATGACTAACCCATTCACACTGCCAGGAACTGGGTTACAGCTGTGAAGAAGTACCTGGGGACCATGGTGGTGTTCCACAGTTTGCTAAAAACTCTCAGGTTCCTTGACTTGTTGTTCAGACATTGTTCACAAGACTTTTAGGTTCCCAGAGTCAAGACGAAACCAATGGGTTTGTGAATTCCTTTCTCTGAAAACCTATCCAAGATATATAAAAAAGTCAAGAAATACAAGAGTTGCACTTCTAGGATTTATTCACTCTTACATGCACTTTTCTTGGGTCAGTTTGTAGTGTGGCTACTTTGGGCAGTACTTGAGCTCATAAATCTTGATAAACCTGTGTTTTTCTGTGCAGAGCTACTGAGTGCCTGTTCACTGTGCTCTGAATTCTGGAGAGCATAATAGTCTGTTTCTGGTGCCCAACTTGAGTGGATGTTCTTGTTCTGCTGCACATTCTTATTGAAAATGTGATTTATCAAACCAAGGTTTATAAAAACTAATATATATTTTTAGAATTATTATGGTTTAATTATAATATTTATGATGATTACGTTTTTTGTAAATAATCTCTCCATACTGCCATTAATGCAATATGAAGACATGCTGGACTAGTGGCTAGAATTTGTCACATGAGAAATTTGAGATATCTTTGATCTTTTTCACTATTCTCCACTTTCCCTTCTTCCAATAAAAAGACTCACGAGTTATACGTAAGTACTTTAAATATATCTTGAATAGCAATAGTACCGCCGTTCAGAACTGTCAATCAATAAATAATGGCTCCTAGTCATCAAAAATGAAGCAAGCAAGTGTAGCCTGCTTCTCACTGTGAAAGACAATTCCAAGTAATTGCTCTGAAATCCTATACTTTTTTCTTCTTTATTGAGGAATCAGTTGAAAAAGTATCCAATGTGTACTATAAAGTTAACAATACTGAAAGATTGTGTCATTTAAATTCTACTGTCTCCTACTGAAACATTTTTCTTAGAAGAAATTTGATCTGTAATTGTTTTAAACTTAAACTGGCTTTTCTGATTAATGTTGTGGTCATGCTTTTTTTAAAATTTCATTTCAGAGTAAAGAGACAGAAGAAAGCAAACTCAGGATTTGGGACCAGACAAAGTTCCTTGTATGTTGCTGGAGATTCTACCAAGACAGTGAGTGAAGATGCGGGAGATCATCAGACAGCCCTGTAGCAATAAGGCTAACAATAAAAAGGAGGGACAAAGAACTTACAGTCTTCATAAAGACTTACAAGAAAATTTCATTGAAAAAGTGCATGTCAGACATATATAGGAACACTGTATGCATTTTTTCTATGTATTCCAGATTTTTCAATAAGAACCAAGGAAAATACGTTAGTGTCCGTGTGTACCAACTTAGAAATTTTGTTGGCAGTTGTCTGTCCTTCCTTTACAGTTGTCTTAATTGCTCTCTTCTAAAGCAAAAGGTGGACTTTAATTAACATGGCCCATAGTTTATCTTTGGGAAAAAATACTTTAGAATGTAAATGCCATAGGAGAGAGGTTCACTTTCAGACCTGAGAAGACAATGAGTCTGAAATAGAAGTCAATGGTTTGTTTCTTGCTATACTCTTGTCTTTTTTTTCATACAGCAACGGGCAAATAACTCTGTTTCTCTGCTTCCCCAGTTCTATTAGGGTGACATGCGTATTACACCTTTCTTTCATTAAAAAAAATGTATTTAAAGAGAAGTTCTTTTATTTAAAATACCCAAATATTATCACTTATACATTTAGATTAAAAAAGTACCACTTCTTTTTGTGTTTCTTATACTGAAGACATAATAGGAATACATGCATCTCAAGGTTATCTTATCACATTTCTATTTAAATTTGAGTTTCTTATTTGTCCATGTAAAAATTGTAAGTATCGCATAGGAAGTAATGTGAATATATTAAGATAAACCGCAAAAGCAGGTTTTGAGAATTTTAGAAAACTCATGCGTTATAAAAATACCAGCAACTTTCAGCCATCAAGTCAGACACAAATTATAATGGGTTGCTCTTTGCCATGTGCGGTTGTTAATGAGTATATGCAGATTCTGTTTCACAGAGATTCTGTGAATTTGCTCTAGTTGCTCAGCAATATGTTTGTTTCCTACCTTAAATACTTATAAAACTGAAAACTTCTAAGAGATTTCTAGTTGTATTTAAATCCAACAATATTTCTCTTGCCCCTAATATACGGCATTCTCCTTTTAAGTCTGCTGTAGAAGATTGTGTGATCTCCTCTTTATTTCTCTTGTAATTTACCTAAGACCATACAAAAAGAAACAATTATTTTCACAATTAGTAACTGTGCTGTAGAAGGTTTTGTGAAGACACTGTGTGTATAGTTAAAATTTTCTTACATTCAAGTGCAGGTTGGTCAAGTTCATGAATAGAAAACATTAAAGATTATTGATTACATAGGAATCATGTTTTGCCCAGGAATTCCCTGAGCTGCAAATGGTTGGAGGCTGGGATCAGCCATCAGGTTTTACCTGTTCTTACGGCCCTTCCTGAGCACCGGCTTTTGGCCACTGCTGGAGATGGGATGCTGAAATAGAAGGATCTGTGTTTTGACTGCCTTCTTATGTTCTTAACCTTCCTTCTGTTTACAAATGCTGACCTAATCCCAGCCATTACCTCTCAGAACACACTAAGGGATAGATGATGAAGGGATACTGTTTTTCTCTGTTGCCAGTAGCTGATACACAAGTTCATCAACAAGGTACAGAGATTCTGTGAGACAATTTCTTTTGAAATGAAGTTTAAACATTTAAAATTGATAAAAATTTACAATAAAATAAGATTCATAATAGTTACTTCCCCCTCTCCCCCCCCCTCCAAATTTCCTCTCTTTCTTAGCTTACTGGTTCAAAGTTTTATATTAAACAAAAGAACTCTGGTCTTGTTCTATGCATTGTGAAACGACACACTGACTTTTTCTAAAACTCCATCTGCTTTTCCTATGCCAGCATCCTCATGACACCCCAGTGTGCAACATAGCCATATTGAAAATGTCAATGTGCACAATAGAAATGGAAAGTTCATAATTATTGATTTTCAAATGCTGTAACAGCCAAATATGCTTCTATGGTTACACTGAAGCACTTGAAAATACAGTAATGCCACACAACAGCTTACTGATAAAAGCTTGTATCATTTAGATAAGCTTTAGAGACAAGCCCTTTTTTTTTTTTTTCTCTGACAAGCCATTAGAAATATGGGTCTTTTAGAGATAAAGCCCTGGGGTTTCAGCAATTGGGCAAAATGTCTTTAGGCTCCAGGGTGTCTTTTCAGCCCACAGTAATATCTGTGGCTAAAAATCAAGTTGAATAATTTTATGAGTTACTGGGGAAACTAGAATTCTGTCTTTCCCCCTCTTTATCTCCAAACATGTAAGAAAAACAAATAATGTTTAATTGGTGCTGGAGAACATTTCTGTGCTAACAGCTTGGTAGTGTAAAATGGATATTGATGGAAATAAACAGCTAGAAGCTAGTTTCTACCGCTCTGTCTAGCTCTACCATACAAATCTTTAGTACATGTTCACTGTATTATAACACCCTGCAGGTGTGATGTACCTGGCTAGTCCAAAGGTCATAGTGGTGATAAATAGATCATCAGATGATGCTCATTTTAAAATTTATATTTCAGAATATCAGTACAGTATCTTTTACGTCTCATGAGGAAATCATAGTTCCTTAAGGGGTAGTTAATATTCACATTTATCCCACAGACTTCTTTGTAATCACTTTATTGATCATATTTTACTTTCAAATACCTCCTTCTTAGTACTGCTATTTAAGTTTTGTTGCTTGAATGTGATAGATCACACAAGATGCTTTCATTTTTTTATAATTTCTCCCTATTCCCTAGGTAAGAAAAAAACTCAGCTACTTCCATTAAGTACATAAAATATTTATTTCAGCAACTACGTACACAGAGAACTTCTGAGGTCTCTGTGAAGAAGTAAACCCTTAAATTAGTGACGTGAAAGTATGCCAGAATAAGATGACACGATTGCCGTGTCTGCAAGTTAAGAATGTCAGAAAATGTTAGTTTATCAGCTTTTCATCATAATACTAGAATGGCTCATGATCTTGAATATACATATTTGCTACATACCAATATTCCTATCCATTCGTCTTCATATTTTGCTAGTGGGCAGTGAACACACACAGATTTGTGCAGAAAAAGTGACTCGCTCAAGGTCACTGAGGATAAATATGGGAAAGTCAGGAAAACTCCTAACCCTAAAACTGATTGTAAACCACTGAGCTGTTCTTCACCTCTTGAGATGAGTGGAGCCTAAAAAAGTGGATTGCCTCTAGAAAAACTTCACAAAATCTAGTCTTTCTTGTTTTCCTTTTTAAGATGATAAATAGCATGGATGTTTTACAAATTCGTTATAAACACAGTAAAAGAAAGACCTATAAATAATTTTCACAATCCATTAAACCTTGTTTAATGCCATAAATGTGTATATTATTTAATATTGGTACAAATGCAGAAAGATAGGAAAGAATGATCTATGTGGTCTGGTGGTCGTCTAGTAGTTGAAAGGGATACTGTGACAAACACTGTGTTATACTTCTCCCTAAATAAAGCACTACTTTTCTGAGAGATGTCTCACTCTCCCTCTACAGTACTTTTGTAAACACCTTTCAAGATACATGCCAAACCAATGTGTTCTTATTCCACTGTTCATTGATAAACAGTAGAGAATAGCTATGAAAAGCATATGACCAGTCCTGAGCTTTGCCTCCAGTAGGGTGGGAGCTATCAGAGTTTAATTAAAATTGGTGACTTTTTCCTACTGAAACCTCTACCCTTTCGTTCCCCAAGCCCTGCTGTCTCCATGACTTCCATCCCTAAATCCTACCACAATTGAAGGGTTATCTCAGAGTAACCCGAGTCTATTTTCCTCACTTTAAGGGGAAAAAAATCCTCTAAATTAAATACTAAATTAAAAATATGCCAGTAAGCAACTGGTATATTTTTTTCTCAGGAACTACGAAGATTCTTGGATGCCATTACAGATCTTTTATCACATGACTTCAGGAAGAAGGCAACTGATTTTATTGAATTGAAATCAAAAAGGTATATTCATATTTTTGTACAATCTAAATCAAAATGATCTAAAAATCAAACACTGATTTCAAGCGATATTCTCAATATGTTCAACAAATATAAGTATGTTAGACTGCAAATGTGATTCAGTTGCCTGGTTTAATCATGAATAGAATATTTTCCCTGCAATGCCATTTCAGGAGCCAATTGATCGTAATTAGAAAAGGACCATGAATGACTGCTTATGCTAAGATTGGATAAAATAATTCTTAACATTATTAACATATGAAAGGAAGAAAATGCAGATAAGAAAAGGACAAACAAAGCCATGCTACTTATCATTTAAGCTTTGGGTTTTTTCTTTGTAAGAGAGTTTAAAATGAAGAAGTATTAGCATACCATCAATCAGTGAACACATCAGAATATAAAGGGGTTTTGCTAATCTCATTAACTCAACAAAATGCTATTATACACATACAATAGACTATATTTCTGTTAATAAATGAACGCTTTTTGTCCAGTCAGATAATCAATAAAATACAAATGGATTCAACAGCCAATGTTCTAGATAGCTTCTCATTACACATTGCACTACTTTATTGGTATCCACAAACAGAATTTAAGGGGCACAACTTTGAGAGTTTTCAAATGGCAGCATACTTTTGAAGGCCACGGTAGTTGTTCCCGAATGTCCTGTTGGCATTGATTAGAGCTCAATGAAATCACGGAAGTCTCTGTCTCTCTCTCTCTCAAAAAAAAACAACAACAAAAAGTTTTTGTGGAGTAGTTAGTGCCTTGGTAATTCTCTAGGAAAACAAATCAGAATAAGGAAGAATCTCAAACTTTGAGGTGTCTGCCCTTAAAAGAGAAAACAAAGAAACACAGTATCTTTATGTCTTTTGATGTATCTTAGATATGTATTTTGAAACAACCACCTTTAAAACAACAGAAAAAAAATAATCCCAAAAGTTTTTTAACATAAGAATAAATTTATGATTAGTTACATATTTTGTTCTTTCCTTGCTGTACATCTTCATCTTATTTTGCTCTTATTATGTATTGTCAGATATATTGTTAAAAACCATATTGAGTGGAATAGGCAATTTAAAGGCTTCTACTACATTTAATGGAACAATGATTTGTTTTCCAACTTAAATGCCTTATGAAAGCTTGCATGTAATTAGGTATAAATAATCATTGATTAGATTCTCTTTTTGCAGTTTTGTGGTGGGTTGACCACGGCTGGTTGCCAGGTGCCCACCAAGCCAATCTCACTTCCCCTCCTCTAGAGGAGAGGGGGAGAAAATAAGATGAAAGAGCTTGAGGATCAAGATAAGGACTGGGAGATTGCTTACCGATTACTGCCATGGGCCAAACAGATTCAACTTGGGGAAGTTTAATTTATTGCTAATTAATAACAGAGTAGGATAGTGAGAAATAAAAAACAAAACTAAAAACACCTTCCCACCCCTCCCTTTTTCCCAGGCTCAACTTCACTCCTGACTCCTCTACTTCCTTCCTTCAAGCAGTACAGGGGGATGGGGAATGGGGGTTGTGGCCAGTCCATAACAGCTCTTCCTTACCGCCCCTTCCTCCTCATATTGTTCCCCTGCTGCAACATGGGGTCCCTTCCATGGGATACAGTACTTCATGAACTGCTTAAGCGTGGGTGCTTCCCACGGGGCACAGTCCTTCAAGAACAGACTGCTCCAGAGTGGATTCCCCATGGGCTGCAGCTTCTGCCAGAAAGCCTGCTCCTATGTGGGCTCCTCTCCATGGGCCGCAGTTCCTGCCAGGAGCCTGCTCCTGTGTGGGCTTTTCATGGCTTGCAGCTTCCTTCAGGGCATGTCTACCTGCTACAGCATGGAGTCCTTCATGGGCTGCGGTGTGGATATGTATATTCCACCGTGGTCCTCCATGGGCTGCAGGGGGACAGCTTGCTTCACTACGGTCCTCTCCAGGGGCTGCAGGGGAACTTCTGCTCCAGCGCCTGGAGCACCTCCTCCCCTCCTTCTTTTCTGGCCTTGGTGTCTGCAGGGCTGTTTTTCCCACATTTTTCTCACCCCTCTCTCTCACAGCTGCTGTGCAGTATTTTTACCCTTTCTTGAATACATTATCACAGGGGAGTCACCAACGTCGCTGATGGGTTTAGCTTTGGCCAACAGCAGGTCCGTTTGGAGTCATCTGGAACTGGCTCTGTCTGACATGGGGGCAGCTTCTGGTGTCTTCTCACCGAAGCCACCCTTGCAGCCCCCTCCCCCATTACCAAAACCTTGCCACATAAACCCAATACAAATGTCTTTATTCCAATAATAAAACATTTATTTCTGGAGTAATTTGAACAGTGGATAAAACATACATAAGTTAGAGTCAACTTACCCCATTGTCTTAATTAAAGAGATTTGTGCTACCATTATTCAATTGTTGTGATCTCTTGTAAACCATTGTATCAATTCTTTTTGAGCTACATGAATTATGAATTGTGAACTCTTGCTCTTTCTCCTCTCATCACTTTCTGCCTTTGATCTTTTTCTCAACTTGTTACCGTGTAAATAGAGCACTTGAGCTTTTTGAGCTTTTTGCTACTCACTACAAAGTTATTCTACTTGTGCCTTTGCCTTGCTCATAAAAAACAACTTTGCAGTCTCTGCAATCAAATTTTAATATATTGATTTTAAAAAAATTTAAAATTCTGCAAGTCATTCTTTTCCTGCACAGTTAAGTTAAAAAACATTCCTGTGTGTAACAAAATTGTATTTTTAGTGTACATTAACTCATACTATCTCCGTTATGCTCATCTATGTGCCATGTACTGGTATATATTTGAAATATATTGGTTTATTTCTGATGAATCAAGTTTTGGAACTCTTTTCTATCTGTACAAAACAGTTCAGGAATATCTACTTATAAAATTCTAGATATGTCCCATGTAGCCATGGAGGTAATAATGTTACACAGTTCTGTTTTCTTTTTATTTTTTTTTTATTTCTAACTTTTAATTTTTCTTTAATTTTTAATGTAAATTTTATTTTTAAATCTAATTCTAGATTTTTTTTTCCAAAATTTTCACAAGGTGCAAAGAGGCTTACAGTAGTTTTATCAATTCTACAAATAGATGCACTTTGTCCAGTCCAAAGAAACCTAAGATGCAACTTGCTGTCATCAGCAAGTAACATCTGGAACTTCTTTTTTAGAAATATTAGATATCACTTGCACATTCTTCCATCAAAAGGTACAGTGTCAACCTTTTGGTTTTGCTGCATTGTGGTTCACAGTTCTGCCTTTGCTTTATCTCATTATTCAAACCTTGTATCATGTAATATGCAAACAGCAGCACTAACCTAGAAAATACTGAATATGAAAGAGGCTGAGTGTTATGGATGTATTAAGGGAAAACATTAAACCTTTAAACTTACTGTAAATTCCTAGGGTCAAAATTTTATTGTTCACATTGATCAGAATACACCTCTATATTCATTTAAAAAAAATGAAAAGAAGCACAAGTTAAGCTGGAAGTGTAGTAAGGTTAATAAGAATACTTTATTGCTTGGTAGCTCTGTAAATCTGCTACTATTGCTTTTCTTCATTTGTGTTTCTCACAGACACACTTTTTTGCATATTTTAGGTTAAAAGCAAAAAAAAAGAATTGTTAAAATGAACAAGAAAATGCAGAAATGTTTTTGGAAAATAAACAGGACTCTCTTCAATGAGAATGAGGACTAGATATATAATTTGGCAGGTTCCAGGTATCTGGGAGCTAAAACCTGAAAATCACCATGATCCTCAATGATAATGGATCAAGTGTTCCATATTTATTAATTCAAGCCACAAAAATTCTCACAGTTCGCATCAATGTGCATTTCAACCTACATCAGAAGGAAAATAGAAGATATTTAACTACATGTTGGATGTAAGTCTTTTAATGGATTCAAGGAAAAAGGGAACCTTATGAATTGGATGGCTTTTGGAAGTCTTGCATGTTTTAAATTTGTTTAAAAATTTATGTGGTTGAAAAATATAAGCATAAACTATAAATGTGACTGCTCTGTAGTTCTTTATGTTAGTCTGAAAACACTGTCCATAGAGCTGAAAATGTCTTATTAAGGAGATTCCACTTTCACGGTCCTTCTTAATTGAGCATCACTCTAGACTTTTCAAGGGAAAAAAAATCCAAAGATAATTGAATACAAGACTGACACAAAAGCCATAATGAAAATATATTTTAGTTATATTTTAGTTTCTTTTCATTCTTTCATTTGTTCACTTTGTTTGCATATATGGAAGCATGAACTTCATGCTTCAGTCCTCCCAATTATCTCAGCAAAATAAAGTTTATTCCTTTAAAACTTAGAATTGTAGTTTACCTTTGTGACCACATAACACCTTGAGCAACTCTATGTAGATAGGGAAGTCGGATTCAGTTTTCCATGTTTTTTTTTTTTCTAGAAAATTGAAGTTTTTATGTGCCTGTATTGTATTATTAGGTATTTATTTGCAGACTAATCTGAATCATGCAGAAAGAGCTTCCTTTGTGTTTAAAGTCAACAGCATTCATGCTTTCTATTCTCAATGTTTCAATATTTTTCTTTTTGATAAAACAAATTTAGAAAGAAATTTGTTTTAGAAAACAAATAATAAATTCATGTAAGGGACTATGTGTAGCTCAGTTCCACCTGTACTACTAGAAAACTTAATTTTTCTTCATAGCACTAGGTACTACGTTATTCAAAAGTAAAAAATAACTATAATTACAACTAGCAAGACTTTGCATGTTGTGATTAAATGGCAAGAAATATGTTTCAAATTCTTAAATGGAGTATTCAGACTCTGAAAGAAAGAGAGAGAAAAATTCAGGATGGTAGAGAAAAAAAATCAATTCTTGGTTAAGCCAGTTACACTTTCCTATATCTCTACATATGCTGGTTTCTAAACATGAACATCGAGAAAGTTGTAAGGGTCACATGACAAAGGCCAACTAAAGACTGTTGTCATTATGATGTGAAAAAACCTTTTACTGTTACAGGTATTATTCTCTTGAAGCTGATCCTAAAGGGAAAAAATTGCTCCATTTTGCTTTAGAAATGATGCACAGTGTAACTCAAAGTCCTCTTTAATTGCCATTTCTTCAGGCCTGTCTTCCCATAGTAAAACATTTCATCCATAGGAAAACATATATTTGGCTGCTGAAGATTTAACCATTTTCTTTAGACTGCTTCTTGTGGGAGACACAAGAAAAGGAAAGCCTAATTTTTTACTCCTAACTAATTTTCAGACAGTAAAAAGTAGATGCTACTGCTCAAAAGATCGTCTTTTCTTGCTAAATATTCTTTTTTTTACAGCACAACTTGCTGAAACGCTGTTGAGTGGGTACATTTCATTAATTTGGCCAAAAGTAAATTGGCCCTATAATATTTTAAAATAAAAGATTCTTCTTAAGGTTAGTTTCTAATTAAGTCTTGATGCAGTAACCTTCTAAGCTCTTAGTTTAAACATATTAAACAAATGCAGTGTATTGATTTGGAGGCTGTATAAGATATGTACGGCATGATCACACATTATGAAAGCTTTTGTGCATTTAGGAAAAACAAACCAGAAAATATTGGGGTTTTAATATGAAAATATTCCACTAATTTTTAGTTAATGCACATCTTATTCAAGCTAGAAAAGGTATAACATAAAAGGGAAAGCTTTATTCCGAGGAGAAAATGATATGACAGATTTTTTTTGCTGAATGGTAATATCATAATGTGTAGTTCACTGTTTGTATTTCTTTCTTAAGCTGGCAATTCCATATTCTCTGTCCTAAACATTTAGATTTAGGACTATTGTTGACTTAACCCTTTCACTGAAAATTATTTTATATTTATATTGAATTTAAAAAGCAAGTAAGTGTTGTTGCATGCAAAAAGGCAGAAAACCCAGGATATTCTTATAATAGTGCTGACAAAACAAAGACAGTATTGTCTGAATAAAAACAGAACTGGCATATCATATAGACATGAAATATAACTGAACAATCCAGTGACTTTAAGTAATACAAATGGAAAGAACTACAGCAGTACAAAATCCAAATTTGTGTAATTAGAAACCAATCACGTTTCTTCTAAATCTTGTGACATATGCAGTCTAAAATGAGAAGGGCAAGGAAGCCACCAGCAGGTTTCAGAAGCACTTTGCTGTTAGTAGAGGAAGTTGTAATGAGAGGCACTAGAGGACACCATATCTGGAATGATATCTATAATTCCAGTTGCCAATGTTCAGTAAATTGAATTCAAATGGAACAGTCACAGTCAAGGGCTAATAAGATGGGTATAGGGATAAAGAACCTTTCATTTGACTAGAATAGCTTGTTTTGTTTTACCTTACTAAACAAAGACTAGGAGGACACAGAAACACACTGGACGTGGGAGAAAGCAACTATATAGGCCACCCAATAATGGCAGTGCCACAGCATATGACCATAAATTGATTAAGAAATATTTATCTTCACAACTAGAACAATGTCCCTATCTTTTCTTGTGAGGTCATGATATGTTGCAAGGTGAGTGATGCAATGATTTCATTAAATTTGAAAATTATTTAAATTGAAGTGTAAGTATTATTAGAACAAGGATGGAAATGTGGACTGCAAGATCTTCTGGAGTCTAATGTGTGAGCTTAGACTGATATATTAGGAATGGTAAAAAGTGATTGAATGACTGCAGTTATCCATCAGCTGGGCTGCATGCCGCAACAGTGTGTTCCAGCTGCAATAACATAATGCAAGCATCTATCACACTGTTCTAAGATACCTGTTCTCCAAGGTATTTAAGAAATATTGTATCTAAACTTGTAGAAATAACGATAATAGTAAATTATATCCAAGCAAGGGGAAAGTGTGGTATTATAGGCATGTTAACTAAAAGGGACGTGTGACTACAGTGTCTGAAATTCTGCATTCTTTGGGATATAAGAAGTAAATTGCTTGTCTGAGTTTTTAGACTGCATGAAAAAGTTTTCTGAGACCTTTGAAATTCCCCTGAATCTCAGATGAGGATTAATCATCAGACCCAACAAACAATCAACTCTGCCACCGCCAGATCTGCCTGCAGTTGTTGACACCGAGTCGAGCAGTGCTGGCAGGGCAAACGGTGTGGTGTACCACCCCTGTGCCCTGGCTGCGGGGTGGACTCTGGAGAAATCCTTCCATTTCATAGAGACAGAAGAGTCTTGCTGCCTTTCACAGTGGGACAGTGGACTTCATGAGATTGCAGAGGCTTTTCTCAAGTGTTAAAGAGGAGGAGGTTGATGACCTATATATTATGGTGTATCTATGCTTTGAAATAACCCTAGCTAGCACAGATTCAGACTTAACTAACTCTGCAACACTCAGTCTCTCATTTGACGAATGTTGTCATAGCATTCAAATACATATTGTTCAAATATGTTTTTAAGCCACTAGAAACACAAGAGGCCTGAATTCTGTCCTTCTAACAACAGTTTAGGACTGACTATATGAAAAAGTTTCCTAAATTATTTTATATCTTCTGTGTCTTCATTCTACAATTATAAAGTACCATCAAGTACTCTATCTTGCCCAATGGAAAATTGACATTTTGCTTCTTAGACAACAGCAGGAGAATTGATATCTACGTGGGAACAACAGCTAAAACAGTTGGTGCTCTCTGGGAGTTGTTCAACATATGTTTATTCATTGAAATGTTCTGCATGTTACCTACATAATAGGAGCTGGACCTCAGCCATCCACAAAGTAGATTACAGCCATAAGCACCAGGCCATGAGCTATATTCTTAGTATGGGCTTTTCTCGGGACACCTTCTGTTCCCCCCACTCCCCAGAAAAAAACTTGTTTTCTAAACTTACAATTTTTCATGAAATAGAATTCCCTTTTTCTGGCCAAATCTGGTAATTATTCATATCATCTTCACTTTAAATGAGGAATTAGTCTGGGGTTTTTTGGCACAATGTTCCTTTCTTAATTGGCAAACAGGAATTTATCATAATGGAATAAATTAGGTTCTTGCATAACATCTTAAAGCATCATTAATACAAATACATATCCTCCATTTTTGACACCAGTGCCACTGTTCAATTCAAAATCTAAATTAATTTTCACACTTGTATTTATTCAGACATCATCCTTCTCATCCAGTACTCCTCGTCCTTCTACAATAATACGTTCACTTTACATGTTAGAGAACTACAGCCTGATCCCTGTTCTTTTCCAAGCTCCACAGCTTTCTAAAAATCCTCAGAAAAACTCATTTTTTTCCTAAATTATCTTTAAATAATAGCACTGTTGTAACTATGATCACATTTCATTTTCAGTATATAGATTTGCAACATGTAGTACCAACAGTTGTATTAAAAGTAGTAGGACATGACATTGAGGCTGGAAGTTCTTATGCTGGCTGCAAAACATCCATGAAACCATCCATTTTCACTAGTCAATTAGAAACTTGACAGAAATGAGGAGCCAACATATTTTTTCTCTCCAAGGATGGAGATCATTCGTTGGTCATTGGAGCTAAGAGTGGTCAATAAAAGATGTCAAGAACTGTTCACTGGCTCTGAGATCAAAATGACATAGCCTAGCTCACATTCACATGCCTGTACTCTCTTCTCTCCCAAAAGAAGTGGGCAGCATCAAAACTGCTTGTGTGGAATGGTCCTTTGTGTCAAACTCTGTTCAGACAGCGCATGGCATAATGCCACCTGACGTTGGCCAGAGCATGCAGTCATAGCAGACTATAACCATGATACAATTAGAGACCATAATTGTGATACCATCTCAAACCTGACCCTGGTTTATTTATTTGTACAGAAAGGACCCATGAAACCTGCAAAACAGTAAAAGAGAGGTGTTTAACATCTGCAGAATATTCATAGGACATGGGCTGATGGAAAGATTATAATGTGCTATGAAATTAATTTTTTTTGGTTCTTGTTTCTATGAGAATTATGAATTTTAAAATCCTAGACATCTTTTGATGAATTCTGAGTAGCATGCTTTTGTTAGCTATTTAGGCTCCCTTTTAAGGAAGTCTCATCAGTCCAGATGCTTAAACTCATGGGTAAGTCTCACAGAAGTATAGATGGAGTACAGCCACATACCTGGGCCATAGGTAAGTGTTTCCTTGTCATGGTTTAACCCCAGCCGGCAACTAAGCACCACACAGCCGCTCACTTACTCCCCCCCGGTAGGATGGGGGAGAGAATCAGAAGAGTAAAAGTGAGAAAACTCATGGGTTGAGATGAAGACAGTTGAATACAAAAAGCAAAAGCCACACACTCAAGCAAAACAAAACAAGGAATTCATTCACTGCTTCCCATCGGCAGGTGTTCAGCCATCTCCAGGAAAGCAGGGCTCCATCACGCATAACGGTTACTTGGGAAGACAAACACCATCACTCCGAACGTCCCCCCTTTCCTTCTTCTTCCCCCAGCTTTATATGCTGAGCATGACATCATATGGTATTGGTCAGTTGGGGTCAGCTGTCCTGGCTGTGTCCTCTCCCAGCTTCTTGTGCATTCCCAGCCTACTCGCTGGTGGGGTGGAGTGAGAAGCAGACTCTGTGTAAGCACTGCTCAGCAATAACAAAATCATCTCTATATTATCAACACTGTTTTCAGCACAAATCCAAAACCTAGCCCCATAGTAGCTACTATGAAGAAAATTAACTCTCTCCCAGCCAAAACCAGCACATTCCTGCAACAGATTCCCATGCATTATCAGTCCTGCTTTTATTTCCAGTTGTAAACTCCCCTTTCTGTGTATTTAGAAACTTTTTTAAAAGCAGTCATACTTTGTCTTGCTTATGGATTGACACAGCAGGAGTAAATTCTTCTCCAGAAAGATATAAATAGTAGTCTGAACTCAATGTGAAAAGCCTATTTTAACCTTTCAAACCAGTGAGAATTCGGGGAATAAAATGAGATTCATGGATGCAGAAAGCATCAGAAAGTAGACATTACTATAAATCACATATAGTAGAGGCATAATAGAGTAAGTGAGAATATATCTCAAGCCCAAATCAATACTATCAAACTAGCCACATAATAGATTTTTGACTCAGTACTGTGTAGTTAAAGTTATGACTAAGTTCATAAAATTATTCCTCGTGGAAGTAATAACTTATTAGTGTGATTTTACCTTTATTAATATGTGTACAGAAAATGCAAATGATCATTTAATAAACTTACTTACTTTTTTATGTTTTCATTCACAGTGAATAAAGGGTTGCCAAGTCTATATCTTGTAAAATTTAATAACTTGAATCCAGCTGGCGTATCAAAAAAAGCTGTGGCCTATCAGGGTTTGGAACATGACCAAGAAAATACAAAGAACTGCAGTATAAGGAAAACATTGCTTATTTTTTAAAAAATATGGGTGCTTAAGCAAAACTTTTTTTTTTTTTAAACAGCAATCCAGAGAGGCACTTCAAGAGACAGCCACAATATGAGTCCTAAATCATCATGTGTGATTTCCTCAAAGTTCCAGGAAAGAGAAAAGAAGTACTTGTGTTCTAGATTCATGACCAATGCAAAATTACTGTAGAGAATTTTTTTTCTTCAAACTTTCTTTGGACTCAGTTTAGTCCTTATTGTGGCTTTACAATACTTGAAAATCTCTGTGTGTAAATAGCCGCAACATTTTTCTCAATACATTAATGTCTTGTGTCAGTGCTTACAGTGAGTTCTAAAATCTTTTTCTATTTCAGTCCAGAATTGCTCTTTTTTGTTACAGGACCACTTTTTTATCATTAAAATAATATGCTCTTAAATACTTTAATGGTGTTTCAGAGCTGATTATGTTTGATGGGCAAACCCAGAAAACCTTTTCAGTCTGAGTCCCAGACAATAGTGATAATTAGTTATTTCTGTTGATTTGTACATGAAACATTGCAGAATTATGACCTCCTATGTAAGTTTGATATAATCAAGGTCCAGTTGGAGATTCAGTCAAGTTTTTATTTTTGGCAGCTAATGCACTTAAAGGTATTAATATGGCAGTAGCAAAAATGAAGGGAAAACTTTATTTTCTCCTGTTATTCCTCAATATATAACCTGCGGAAAAAAAACCTATCAGATGGAACTGTAAATTATGAAATACTCTGATTTGTCATATACCAAATCCTTTTCAGTTTTCTCTACAACTATGAAATACTTTGTTATTTTACTTGAATTCATTGAATTATCCATAAAGTTATAAAAAAAAATGAACATTTGGCTTTACTTTCCCTTAGCACTAAAAAATTCTTTTTACTTCTCTCTCTTCATGATGAAAATAATACTTTTATTATACGTAGGATAACTTAATCTCATATATATCACTGTAGGTGTCTTTAAAATGAGGTATAAACCCCTCTATGAAAATACAGTGCTGTGTAAATGTACCAATGCTAGGTTTTTTTAACATCTTCTTGGTGTCGTTTTTTTTTCCTTAAATGATCTCTGTGTAATACAAAACCTAAAATCTTTAGTTTATATAACCTAAAATTATTATTTTAATATGCAAATGCTATGATGCAGATTATCTGAACTGCTCAGCCTCAGCATAATTTCTCTCATGCAGCCTCTTAGAAATCTCAAAAAGCCAGAGGAAAACCAAGAACTTTAGACAAGGTACAGTAGACCTCCAGGATCTGTCTGTGCATCTGAGACTTAAAGGGCAGAATGTATAACTTATCAATGGGTAGGGAACATGATCAGCAAAGTCCATGTCATAGTTCTCCTTTCTCAAAAACCTTCTTTAGCTTGATATGAATGGTCCAAATTGGGATATTTTGCATAAATACTAATTTAATTTTTTTTTTTTTTATTATCCAGTGAAGATGTGTTTATTACTCAGAACGGTCCACTTTTGAAATCCAGATTATTCCTCATGCTTATAAAACTGAAGAATTATGCAGAGTACATATGTTTTAAAAGTCAAAATTATACACATTTACAAATATTTTGGCAGTTCTGATGTGAAAAAAATTACTTTTTTGTTTGATTTGGTGATAATTAGAAATGTTTGTGGCTTGTACTGCCATTCCTGAGGAGTTTTTCTTTTCTCCTTTTTATGGTAATTGAATTCCAAACTTAAAATTTTCATCAGGTTTTAGAGTCACTCATTACATTTTTATGTCTGTTTTGCAATTCTAGTTTTTCTGTTTTAACGTCAAGTGCATGTGAAGGGAGATGAGATCACTTCATCTGTTTCCTCTCATTTTATGTAATGGGTAGATATGTCCTGGCTGAATTGAGCAAGAGTCTTCCTTTAACAGAAAAGATAGGAAAAAAATCTGAGTACCACTAAAAGCAGAATAAGAAACATATGTATTCCTTCACATTTGTTCAGCAGCAGAAAGCCTGAGGTGGAATAACTCTTAAAAAGGATTGAAGACACAGATGCTGAAAGGGAATGAGTGACTTGACTTACAGACTGACCAGACTGCAAATATTAATATGCCCTAATGATTTCAACTGCATTTTAGGCATATCACATCTATAACCTTACCTTTCAGGAATCATTGATAGCATATTCTCTAGAAAATCTGGCAAACTAATTGAGAACGAAAGTATATCTAGGGGACAACTCAGTAGTATTTTGAGACCAAGGTTGTCATCAACAGAGAGAGAGAGTCTGCAGGCTGGGGCTGGGGCACAGGTCAACCTACTTTCCAGAGCACAGGACCTCTCAATTCCTAAGCACGGTTTCTAGCCTGACACACACCACAACATGCCTGGACAGGGTTTCTGCAGGTTTGGGCAGCTTGCAGCGTGTTTACTGCAGTCACATGGTGAGGATGCAGGTATGCAGCACGCATATAATCTTTCAGTTATACACCCTCTTGGTGGCTGATAAATAGTCAAAAAGTAACATCTGTCTAAACAAAACAGGCCAGGGGCCACTTGAGGCCAAATGGGGTGGCATCGCTTGCATCCAGGTGCCTAGGCTCTCTCCCTCTCAGAACTGCATTTGGTTTCCCCCTGGCCAGGGCAATGCCTGGGGGCACCTGGGCATCACCCTGGCCAAGCCTCCACTGGAAGTATGCTGAAAACAGCAATACAGAAGTGCCAGTAATCCTACACTGTTATCCATTTTATTTAATGGTAAAACCGTAAATCAGGGAGGAGGACAGTATTATATCCTTTTCACCTTCTATTAGAGTTCAGTGTTCCCCTGATAGGAAATCAGTCTCTCCAGAGAGAAGGAGGTGATCCTAGATTGATTTCTGAAATACCCTCAAGCTTCTAGGATTTAAGAGGAGATGGAAAATTGATTTGTGTTTCACATGCTACATTCATTTTTGGAACACGTCTTCAGCTGGAGTAATCTAGTATTACTCCATTACAGTAATGTGTATGAAGCCTGATTTACATTAGGCTTTTGTAATATAATTCTCTTTTAACTCCCAAGACCATAGGAGACATATTGATATTCCTCACTTACTTTTGGCATGAACACATGAGATGCATGAAACGTGTTTCTTAAGTCAGAACTTAATGCTTCCCTCTCTGCTCTGTGAATGACCTGTTTTCTGAATATCCCAACAAAGAGGGATAGCATTTTCACTGCAGGAAGCAGGAGGCATTGCTCTATTCCACTGTCTCTGCTACATGAATTAAATATGATTAAACTGATGGCAAGGTTTCACTGTAAAAACAATAATTCCTGAGAGAAACAGAATAATGAGAGTTTCTTTTAGCAGATATTCAGATTAAGTCTGTATATTCAGGAAACAGCTTGTAGACTGCATAAGGCCAATATTTGTAGTATTTGCCAGCTCACTATCTGATTTATCCTCCCCTGGTAAGCATCAGTTTATTGTTTCTTAAAAAGATTTTTAAAATTGTACTAATGGTGAAGAGTGCTTCAGTCCCTTGAAACTATTAAAATGACCAAATCAATTTCATTTATAACCCCGACCTTTCTCAAATGTGTTATGCCAGGTCTATTCCAGGTCATTTGTTTATTTAAGTCATGGTCTTGCTTGTTTCTGTTATGATTAGATACAAATATAAAATTAATTTCGTTAGGCCAAGTAAGCTGAAAAATCTGAATTTGACAGTTCTAAAACTCTCTGAACAGCAGGAGGTCAGGAGATACAAAAATTAGACCTTGGTCAGTGTCAGGAGAGTATGAATTCACATATGGATTCCCATTTATGACAATTGACTTTGTGCAGCATTAAATGTATGTCTCAGTACAAAAATGATGACATATTGCTTTCATACAGTCTCTTAAAATGAATGAGATTCTGTGGAGAATTCTCCTAGGATTTTAACCTTTTTTATTGACATAAACAAATGGTAACAGTTTGTATCCTGCTACCTCAATTTCAATGGCTTTAAAAATGTAGTAAAGCGTAGAGTCTGTTTTTTTCCTAGCATGCAATAAATACCTCCTTGATTGAGAAGTACCATTTTTAGAAAATCTTATCTTTTTGTTCCTTTTCATCAAAGAACAGAGGAGCAAAGATTGTACTATTGTGTATTGCCTCCTGAAAATACTGCATACAAATATTTTTCCTCTTGAGATCTTAAGATGCCAACACAAGATACCAAGCAAACTTGCATTATCTATCTTTAATAAAGAGCGTAGTTATTACTTGAGTTCCTAAAAATTCTCTTGAGTTTTCCTAGGGACGTGATGTGATGACTAGTAACTGAAGAATGACTAAACACCAGAGGAACTGGTCTGTTAGAAATGTTTCTGTTGTATCCAATAGAAACCTCTAGACCACAAGATTTCTTGTGTATTATCATAACCTTTCTCCATTTTCCAGGCACTGTGTGAACACCCATTTTGAGGACATCTCTATTTGAATTTCATTCCAGTAGCATAAATGGGAAAAAGATCCAATATGTAGCAAGACATTTTCTCCCTATATTGAATAACTCAGTAATCAAACTGCTTTTTTTCTCCATTTCTGTACATCGTAAACCATGAAAAGAAATTCCAGGATCTGTTTTTTGCCTATCACTATTTATTTTATTTTTTTAAATAGAGTTATTTATCCAGATAAAGAAATACACCATCCCGCTTATTCACTTTGAGAATATAAGAGACTTCCTGGGCTGGCCTCAGATCTTTGACCTCTGGTTAAACAAAACATGTCTCCAAATCTAGGAGAAAAAATGTTTGATAGCTACAAGTACTGCCACCACCAATACATTAAGTAAAGCTGTAAAGAATGCTAGCATTATTGATACTTCCAGCAGCATTTCAAAAGAAAGTAGTTTTGAAAGTAATTCCTGAAGTTGGTGAATGCTAAATATTCTCTGAGAATACCCGCTGGACAGACATTCACACTAGAAATCCAGAGGAACATCCTGTTTATGAACATGACCAGTCTGAAAATGGGGTGCTGTATTTCTCAGTCTCTTTAAAAATGGGAGTTTGAGGAATATATACTGCGATGTATAATTAATCTTTTACAGTTGTAATTAGGAAGCATGCAATTAAAAGCACATTTGTAGATGTACTTATAAACTGCTATATACACTTTGCTAAATTGTAACAGGTACCTCCTTGCAGTTGCAGTTTGGTTTAGAGATATTTAATTTTAGATTATTTTTTAATTCTTCAGGAAATTGAATTTTATCCAATACATTTGCTATTGAAAGTTATTTCCTGAATATTATTTCTGCAGATAATTGCATCCCTTGTAGCAGTATGCGATAAAGAAAAAAACATCAGAGCAAAAGAACACAACCACTTTATGAATGAGGAAATATGATAGCCAAACTTTATAGACTTAAGCCCCTTCTTATGCCTCTATATATGTAAACAGCTGTCAAGAAAGGCAACCTCTTTCTCACTGTCTAGCTAGGAGAAGAATAGTCTCTCGACCTTCTCTCTTTCACAGCTGACATAATTCTGCTTGTAACATAAAGACAATGGCGACCACCAACACTCATTTAGGTCAATGTTTCTTTTGACACTGTCTGCAACTGACGGAAAACCAAAGAAAAGCACTTTCTCTAGCTACTGGCAAAATGAGAAATTGGTCAAAGATTGAGGTCTTTGAGAAAGCTGTTTTCTAACATGAACTCCCGTTAGGGGAACACAACAAAAGTGATGCATAGATATTAGTGAGGAAAAGATACATTTGAATTTATATACATTTACTTCTTGATATTCCGGATGTTTATCTTTTGTATAGGCATTGTAGAGTATGGTAAAATAGATCCCTACTCATTACTATTCCTGATTAAAAACCAGATGGCCCAACGCCAAGCCATGAGCAATTCATGAACATTTTCAGCCATTCTATAGACTTTAAGTATAGTTTAAGCCTTTAGGAATTTTCTGAGTCTGTGGAATTACTGAATCAATATTTCTTAAATATCACTATCTCATTCTTTTTCTAAGGATGCTGCATCAATGGAGATGCATTTTTCTGGATCCAGATATTCTGACCACATAAAATCTGCTTACCTGTTGCATAAACTTTCTACCTTTTCTTGGAATGAATATCATGAGTTATGGGTATTGTCGTGGTTTAACCCCAGTTGGCAACTAAGCACCACACAGCTGCTTGCTCACTCTCCCCACCCTGGTGGGATGGGGGAGAGAATCTGAAGAGCAAAAGTAAGAAAATTTGTGGGTTGAGATAAGAACAGTTTAATACTTGAAATAAAATATAATAATAATAATAATAATAACATCAACAACAACAACAACAAATTGTAATGAAAAGTAAAACAATGGGAGAGAGAGAGACAAAACTCGGGGCGGGGAGGGGGAAACAAGTGATACAACAACTCACCACCCACCGACCGACGCCCAGCCAGTTCCCGAGCAGCGGACCCCCGGCCAGCTTTTCCCCTAGTTTATATACTAAGCATGACTTCATACGGTATGGAATACCCCTTTGGCCAGTTTGGGTCAGCTATCCTAACTATACCCCCTCCCAACTTCTTGTTTACCTGGCAGAGCATGGGGAAGCTGAAAAGTCCTGGACTAGCAGGGTACTTAGCAACAACTAAAACATCAGTGTGTTATCAATGTTCTTCTCATACTAAATCCAAAACACAGCACTATACCAGCTACTAGGAAGAAAATTAACTCTATCCCAACAAAACCCAGGAGAGATATGTGAAACTTAAGAGGAGAATTTTCTAACTTAAGTCCTCTGAATCATCTTCTAGAAAGATGCCACTGGCCTGTTGGGTGTTTAATGTTAGATAGTCTGAAGTCTGTTCTATGTTAAACATACTGCCTGCTCAGAGTAGTAAAAATTTACATCCATTTTTTGCAGGAACAAAGGGAATGCACTGTCAAACCAGTGAGTCTCTACCAGAATCCAGGCCTAAATTATGCTTTAATTCCAAAAAGCCATTAGTTTATCTCCTAGATGTTGTAAGGCAGGATGTTAGATTGCTATTGCTATTCCTTCCCTGAAAGAATGATCAATAGCAAACATGATGGATAGTGCTAGCATAGAAAGAGCGGTCCTGGTTGTGAAAGATGCTGATTACATTTTGCCCTGTGGGGCAAACTTTCATTTCACAAAAGTGCTAATACAAAACATCCTTTTCACTCAATCAGCACTTATTTGAAGGCTTCTGTTCTCTGACTTACAGCTCTAAAAAATATGGCACAGAAACTCTCCAGCTATCTCACTGTCAGAAACTTAACGTTTCTGCCTTCAAAGCCGTTTACAGCAATGCTGTGTCAAAGAAGGCTACTCTCACAGTTCCTGAGCCATTATCCCAACTTAGTGTCCTAAAAGAAATTCCCCTGCTTTTTCTTCTGCTAGCTATTTCTCTGCTATTTACTTTTGCCTTTTCTCTAGCTCAACCTAGGGACCGTGTACAGTTCCCTAATCTTCAACCTCTTTGTCTAAATAATGCTATGTGTTGCTGTTAACAGAGATGTTGGATCAGAATACTGTATAGCATTATTTGTTAAATGACTGTGGTTATTACTTCATCTTGCCATCAAAGGAAGTATGCCTGTGACCACTCTCTCCCAAATATTTCTGTACCACCACAAAATATCTGAGAATAAAAGATAATAAAATTGCTTTTTCTTCTTTTGTGTCAGAATGAATCTAATGTACTGTTAGGAAAAACTGTCTCCATTGCAGGAAAGTCATTCATGGTTCACTGCCCTAACATTATTTAACATGCATTGAAAGCTGTTTCGAAGGGATGAAGTGACAGATATACGTACAAAATGTATTGTGTTTTACCTGAAATGCAGCATCTTCTTATAGCCTTTCTCTGTGCCTTCCAAATCAGAAATTGGGTAGGAGGAAACTGGCTCAAAATTGAGCTTAACAAAAACAAGCAAGCAAGCAAACAAATAAAAAAATTGAAAGAGAAATATTTTAGACCTGGACTTGATAATTTAGAATCCTTTATTTATTCATGTATTTATCATAGTCTTACTTACAGTTACATATTAATAAAAATAATCATAGTGAGATCATTGTAGATATCTCTTTAAAAAAAAAACAACTTTAAAAACTTGCAGAACTGAAGAATCCTATTGTTATATTGTTTAGTACTTAACATTTAAAAATTCAGCTGGCTTACTTCATCGTGTCACAATTGCATCTTTAAAGATTTCTGCAGCTGACATTGTTTCTGACTGTATGGAATGGAGATCAAAAAAGCAATATCTTTTAATGTTTGCAGGTATATTTTTTATATAATCTTCCTCTGAGTATAACTAAGAAAAATAAATGTTGTTGAGAGATGTTGTAGTATAAAATTTTTTTTTAAGTCTCTTAATGTTATAATTGCATTGTTAGCTATTATGAACTCCAGGATGGGAAGTTAACATATAAAGTACCCTCTTTCATATGGTCCCCATTTCACAGAATTTACTCTGGCCAGCAGTGTAGATCAGACTGACATGTGAGGAGAAATTAAACCTCTCATATTCAACATCTGTCTCCTCTAACTTTTTACTTACAATCTGCTCCCATTCTCACTTTCACCTCATGTCCTTACACATTTCCTTATGCACATGGCTATGTCTTTTCATTTTACAGACAGTAAGAAAAAAATCAATCTTGGAGTAGCTCCAATGACCTCAAAAGAAGTTCTCTACGGATACATTTGTCTCTGTTAGTCTAAATTTCCGTATAATTTCTAAATGTTAATTCTTCAGTTTAAGAAGACGACTGTTTAAAGCCCTGACATCACCATGTGAAATTAATATTGGGGCCTTTGGAGGAAAAGTCACTGGTAAGTATCTCTCCTAGTTCTGTTGCTGCTTCTCAAAGTGTTCTTGGTACCACAGCAAACCAACATTTCATAGTTGTGAGTGTTGCTTACAGTAATGGCTTGTTTGGATCTGCCATTTTCTCTTGGAAAGTATCAGGCAACAGGAAAGTAAAATGCCACCTTGACAGCAAAATGCTTACTTGACAGTTTTGACCTGCTGTAGACATTACATTGACAAACAGCAGCATTCGATGGGTCCTATACCATGCGTGCATACCTTTGGTTCTCCTGATTTCCATCCCTTTCCTTCCCCTCTTGCTCGAGCTCAGACAATGCTCTAATTTCACAAATGGAAACCCTTTTACAACAAAAAGCTTATAAACTGGGACTGTGCAGGCATGAAGTGTGAGAATGTCCCTGTAGAGTGTGGCATAGGACAACAATTCTAGCAAAGAAAAATTAATTGTAATATTTTATAGCTCCTGGCAGTGAAATCATGATTGCAACTTTAAAAAGTGAAAAAAGAAAAACAAAGCAAGTCTGACTTAAAATATAGGATGTAAACAATAATGTAAACAGCAAAATCCATAGTGTTTTTCCACAATTTTCTAGAACAGCTTCTTTTATTGTTTGCTAACATGTCCAAGGAGATGTTATGAGCTTAGTTATTCATTCTGCTGCTGAAACAAGCAAATAGGTCAGGGGAAAATCTCCCAGAGACAGAGCTTCTTTGAAGTGCTGCAGTCTAGATGCCAGGCAACTTCATGCTGAATCATACAGTCTAATTAATGATCAATATTGTTGATGTATTCTTAGGCAGTAGACTTATCCTATGACAATTTTGTGTAAATGTCATGAAAATCTGGTACAGAAGAAAAAGTCAACAGAATTATCCATTTCCTAGATCCCATCATTATATCATGTATAACAGGTTTGACATCATCTTAGCAATAGTTACCACATAATTTGACCTGAGGTGGGGCGGGTCCCCTTTACAATTAAAATATCTAAAATGCATAGCGAATGTTTACTTTAACATGCCATTTAATGAGGTCTAAATGGGATATGAGTAAAGAATAAGAAAAGCCTCGTTTCTGTGATACACCTTGCCCCATTCCATAATTTTTATATCCAGAATAAATATACCTAAGTTCAAACAATAGCCAAAATTCAACATAATTCCCAAATGTCATGAAAACATAATATTCCTCAGATAAAAACTTAAATGGAAGCATGAATAAAATAATTATATTTTAGCATATTTCTAATACTTCTCATCTTTGTTATAGCACCTAAGACTTCCAGCTTATCTCTTGCATTTAAGGGTCTCAGAGCTCATTACTGGTTTAAGAGCCCAGACATCTTTATGAGGTGAATAAATGTTGTCTACATTTTGCAATAGGAACGTTGGCAGCAAATTAGTTTTTAGGAAAGTCACCCAAAACTATTCCAGGTTCCGTTCCTCCTCTCCCTATTTTATATTTCTACATGTTTTAACTATCCCAGCACTATTACTTCAAAATTGGAAATTCAGGAACACTATTACATTTTTACCTAATTCAATCTTACAGTTCAGTATGTATACTTATTTCTTAGTCACTCATTTTCTTGCACTTCTATTTGCATAATGATAGCACAGTTTTTAGTAATTTACGATAGTATGCAAATTCCCATACTCTGAATTGCAGGCAGCCATTATTAGCCAAGCAAAGTACAGAGATTTACATTAATCAATGTATTGCTCCTTCTCAGTTACTTTATTGCAGTTATCTGAATCTCATAGCTCTGATTAGCTAAGGGAAAAAAGAAAGAGTTTTGAGAAAACTGAGCTGGAGTGAATTGAAGTTTTGAAATTACCAGATTTTTATTGACCACGGTTTTGTGGACCATTGGTCTCATGGCTTTTATCATAAAGATTGCACAGGTGAGAAAAGTTATAATAGGTAAAGACTGTACAATAATCTGGGTGAAGGCACCATTGTATAAACGTTCATAAGATAAAACTTTAGTTTGTAATTCATCTCAGTCTGTTCTGTAAATCAAATGCTTTCTCCTAAATCTACAGTTTGTTGATGACTATATGCTATGGAAATACTTTACATTTAAAATATATAAAGAGAAAATGTTCTCAGGGAAGCACGGCTACTTAAAGATACAATAATAATTACGGCATTAGAAACATAGGGCCAGGCTTCTCAGTATTATAGACTGTCACCACTCTGTTGACTATGAAAGAATGACAGCAACGTATAGAGGGCCTAAAGAAAAATGTCCAAGATATGTAAGTGACTTAGAAGCTCAGCTGTAGAGAACTCCAGCTCTTAATTGTGTAGGCACATTTTCAACCTTTTGGCCTCTTTGTTCTGGGAGAGATTTAAGAATAAAAATGAACATTTGTTCTAAGATGATTCATCCTACACTTCAGGAGCACTTAGGGTGATATAATCGAGAGAAAATATGCCACATAAAATAACAAGCACATTTTTTTCCTCATAAGGAGACAAATCCTCTCCTTTACCTGACTTCAGATCAGCTGCAGTCAGGTGGCTGGGATATTCCTTGGGGAGACAAGATACCTGTGCCAGTGGAAGACTACAGCCAGTTTGCCTCAAGAGTTGATTTGGACATTAGGCTGCCAAAAGTTGTTTGAGTGTTATACATCGTGCCGTATCTCCTTAGCTGTGTTTAGTGTTTCCTCTCTTTTTCTCATGCTGGGGTAGCTCTTACCTTGGGGATAGTAAGATTCATACACACACACACACTTTTATAACTCTTTGAGCCTTATTTCCCTCTGGCTAAGCACAGAGAGTGCACATGCTATGATCAAGTCCATCATCATCTTAAACAGTTGTACTTATTGGGGGGGGGGGGGGGGTGTTCTGGTTATACCCAAATCTAGAGAGGGCAGCATGAGGCAACTCAGGATGAGCATGAAAAACAGCATGGAGGAGAAAGTTAGAAGATCCCAACATCCCAGCTGACCTGTGATTTTGTCCATGAGGTGAGTGGTGTGAGTCTATTATATAACTGTATGCTTCAGCCCTCCTTCTTATGATGAACTTGAACAACTGGGGTCTTTAGTCTTGAAAATCAGGTTTAGGAAATGCATTACAAAGTTCTTGCATTTGTGTGCCTGCACAGTAGCCCTCACTCAGGAATTTTCTGGCTATGCCCAAGGTGTCAGGTATGGGCATGTGACAATTCAGGCTAAGCCAAAAAGAGGTACATAGGAGAAAACAGAAAAGTGATAGTGATCTAATTTTCTGTTTTCCAACATATTACAACTAAATATTCTAATCTTGTTAGTATTGTCTTTATAATCAATGACCTATACTCTTGTTTTGTGCAATATTTTTTCCTTTAAGCCTTCTCTGTGCTACATACATGCAAACACACACACACTGTAGAATTTTCTGTTGAAATTCCTATCAGCTGAGAAGCGTTAGAGCTGCCACTGTCTCATGAATTAAAGGTCTGTACAGGATAATTGTATACACTTCTGAGAAAACCTAGAATGAGTCTTGAGAGCAACTTTCTAGCAGCTGTTTTGAAGCTATGCAAAGCAGCTAGGACTGGGACCCAGAAATGTTCTCAGTAGTTTTAGTTTTATACACTATTCCCAAAATTAGCAGTTGTAAATATTTGTAATTGCCTGCAAGTTTGCAGCAGCTGAAATAAAGTACTCATTAAACCTAGTCTTCCACTCCAGTTATCTTTGTTTTTTTCTTTCCCTCAGGAATCCGTTTTCCCTTGACTAATGCCAATAGTGCTAAATTTTTGCAAGACAATTGCTATATAAAATGTACATACATTCGATATTAATTTCCTAGTTTCTCCATAAGCTATCAGCAGTGATATGAAAGTTATTGTCTATATTCCTATAGAAAGATAATTTTATAGTATTAATATATATTAATATGAAGCAATAGAGACCTAAATTTGCTCATGCATGTGTTTATTTTTTGAAGTATGAGTAGATCCCTGGAACTCAAATATAATCACATATAGAAACATGGTAAGATTTTGTTCTAAATTAATTTTTTAAGACTCTGAAAATACAACAGTGTAATTATAAAAATAATACACCTCATAAAAAAACATATCCTTAACCTCAAATTTACAAATGTAGGAGTAGAACCACTTAACTATCTCTGGCATTCAACTGAGAAGGGCTTAAGGGAGTAGCACATTTTTTGTCAAAAGCTGTTGGACTTGAATAATTTCCTGGTTTTTAAACCCAGAACCCTAATTTGACACCTCATCTATTTATATTTTGTAGATAGTGTCCTGGTTTTGGCTGGGATAGAGTTAAATTTCTTCCTAGTGCTGTGTTTTGGATTTAGTATGAGAAGAATGTTGATAACACACTGATCTTTTCAGTTGTTGCTAAGTACCCTGCTAGTCAAGGACTTTTTCAGCTTTCCATGCACAAGAGGCTGGGAAGGAGCATAGCCGGGACAGCTGGCCCAGCTGGCCAACGGGGTATTTCATACCATGTAACGTCATGCTCAGTATATGAATGGTAGGCGTGTCCAGGAAGTAGCGATCGCTAGGGTTGTTTGGGGCATTGCTCGGTGAGTACACTCATTTTGTATATTCTGTCATTGTTATTGTTTATTATTATTATTATTATTATTATTATTATTATTATTATTATTATTATCCCCTCCTTTTCTGTTCTACTCAACCTACGAGTTTTCTCACTCTTACCCTTCCGATTCTCTCCCTGTCCCACTGGGGGGGGGGGAGGGGAGTGAGCGAGCGGCTTTGTGGTGTTTGGCTGCCTGCCGGGTTAAACCACGACAGATAGATAAATAGATAGATAGATGTGTGTATATATATGTGTGTGTGTATATGTGTGTGTATATATATATATTAAAAGTGCTTTAAAAAGGAATACAAAAGAACCAGCTTCATCATCAGACTGGTACCTACTGTTGTCCAGAAAGAAATACTGATCTACCTGTTTCTTGTACACAGAGAGGCACTTCTTTCCAACCTCTACTGACAACATCTTTCAAAAATTAAAGTCACTCTTTTCAGAGCTAGTGGTGTTGATGTCTCTTACTTTTCCCTCCATAAATTTACATATGAGCATATTCAGTCAAGAGGCCTTGATGATGACCTAATACATATCTCTTACTTCCAAAGCATCCTAGCCCATACTTTGTGAGGATTTTGCTCATCTAGGTGTATACAGACATGCTCTGAGAAGCATGTGCTCTCCTAATCTATGAAGATTTCTAAATATGGGCCAGGCTGACATGAGAGATAGTTCAGCTTGGAGTAGAATTTCTCTCTTCACAATAGGCAAAAAGATAAAATATGAAGTATCTGACAACTGTAAGATAAAACTTATGGCCCCAAAGATATTTGCATGTCTCCAAAATTTGGTAGCTACTGAGATGGGGTTTTTAAAACCACAATTTTAAAGTAACTGAAATCCCTTTAGGTGCTTTTGTGGATCTGATTCTTCTTTATGCTCACTAGGATCTCGATTAAGCTTTTCTTTAAAAGCTTTGGCTAAATTAGACTCTTATTACTAAGAAGAAAAGTAGTCTCTCTGTTTACCCTTACAAATGGGAAAATGTTTGACTGAATTTGTAGTCACAGCGCTTTGGTAAAGAACAAAAGACAATTAAATCTAACAGGGAAATCTAATAAATAATTAACTGGAAGAACTGGGAGATGCACAATAGTTTTTCTTATGACAACTGTAAGGAATCCAGAAAGATTTGTTGTCTTCTGAAGCTGAACAAGACTAAAATAAAAGTGAGCACCAGAAAAGAACTATTGTTTCTAATGCTAGTCACCTCCTCACAGCCAAGTTTTTGCCCAGAGCTTCTGTTAGCTTTTTCTTCCTGGGCTCCTGTTATGGTCTTTTCTGTTATGGTATTTGTATTTTCTGTTATGGTCTTTGAACAGAAGTGTACAAAATCTTCAATATAAAACTTGGGTTGATTTTCAAACTCAAAGAAGCTATGCAGTGATCAGTCACAGAATTACTGATTCAAGCTGGGTCTGTAATAGATGTATGGTTTGTATGGCAGTCAGCTAATACTCAGGTTTGTGTGCAAGTATATCATTATTCCAGACCAAATACGGACCTCAGGGGGTACAAACTAAACTGGATCAAACCTTAATAAAACAAAAAACCTGAACCAAACAAAATCCTTTCCCACATGTAGGAAAAGGAAAATATACTGCAATTACATTAGACAGCAAAACCACAGGTTTTTACAAATATCTGTGAAAGGCATAACAGGCTAACATTTAATGACAATCTGCTTTGAGATTTAATGAAAAAAACATGCTGCTGTTGATGATATTACAATGATGGTGAACTACTTTGTTTGCTAAACAAAATTAAGATTTAAAGAGAGAGATTGCTAGGATAGCAACAAAAGTGAATATTGGGGACAATAATGCTTTCATCAGGGAAATAATCCAAAATGTCGTTATGTCTCTGGAGTGTTTTTTCTTTGCTGAAGGTTTTACAGGGACGTTAACAATATAAAAACATCATGGAATAGTTCTTTGTAGAGAAGAAGCTTTTTTTCTTCAGGTCTCTTGCCTAATGGCAAATATTTGCAGTTTCGTGAGACTACACAAAGATTCGTGTTCCTTTGAGTTTTCACATGCCAAGAGTGTCCATGGATTTCATACCTTGATTTTCTATAACATAAAGGTGAAGATTCACCCAATGTTTCCAAGGGAGACAGGGCATAAAAGAGCTGTAGAGCAGTGAGCTGGGCTTGCAGTTTATTAAGGCAGAAAGGGAAATGACAGATTTGCAGCAGCAAAATATTAATGCATTATCAGACAATAATTTAAATATTGCATATGAGATCAGTTGCTGATAAAGTGGTATTAAATTAATTCAAATTACAACACTAAGATACACAGAGTAGTGAAAATGTTCTTCTTTCAGTCTTTGTGAGAAATACAGTTCTGGTTTGTTAGGTAACTAGAGATATGGCTTTTGACCTGCAGAACTGAGGGTCTACTCAAAATTGCTTCAAATTTTGTATGACACCTCTTGATAATCAAAGAACAGCAGTGGTGGCTTAAAGCTATTATTCTCTCTGTTTAGCTAGACCTCTTTCCGTTAGAAAAGTCACTGACATTCTGCTTGAAGTCACTTTTTGATAACTTCCCAGGGAGACAGATTTTATTAGAAGTATGCCATAGCTATTTTCCCAACCTGCAGCTGCTATCTAGTTTCCTGTTATCTAAATGAACAAAAAAACTGAAAGTTTGGGATTCAAATTTGTATACAGATATCACTGTTGGTTTTGTTACTGTGTTACTTGTGTTTTTAATGAGGTGAGTTTGGATTTTCCTTTTAGTTTTTACTTTCTCTTTTTTCTTGATGTCATTTCAAGGCCCATGAAGGCAGGATGTATTTTATGTCTGATTTTTAAAGCTTTACGAATTTGTAAAGATTACTTTGTAGTTTGAGATAAATTATCTTGTTTTGGCCTGTATCTTTGCTTGCTAGCCATCACATATTGCGGGATATTTTTCCTGGTTTTGATGTGATCCATGGTCTATCGGGTTATATTTCCCAACCAAGGGACCATTAGCCTAGTTACATGGATGTTAACAGAGACATTCTCATTTGCTGCCATAAAAGCAGCCGAAGCAGAGAACTTTTGCATTCAGCTTACAATCTCCACCAATGCTCTAGCTTCCCGTGTCAGCAGAATCACTCCAACTTGTTTCGCAGGGAGCCTGGCCAGGCTGCATGTCATCAATATTGCTTTTTCAGAACCCAGCACTATTTAGACCAGCCTCCAGGATGTTACAAGCCCATAAGGCTTGTTAACAGCATCTGCGATAGGATCTTTGATATAATTCCTGACTAAAAGCTCTTCCTTGAATAAGACAAACTGAAATGAAGTAGAAATGAACTCTCATTGATTGCTGACAAGTATTTGCCAAGATCTCAAAGGAGGAGGGGAAAAAATTGTATTAAAATAAATTTATCCCTCATAAAAATGTGTAAAGCAGTCGGACATATGTATACCACAGAAGATACATTTCAGACGCTTTCCCTTACTCTGAGAAATCCCCTCTTATTATGTAATGAAACACAATGATGTCACAGTAAATGTGATGGATGAAGAAAAAAAAAGAAATAGCGACAACAAATATTAACACATTATGCACATGTGGTGGTGCATTCCCCCCCCACACCTGCCTTTCCCTGGGCCGCTCATTGATCTCAGAAATTCCCATGAAACCTTGGCCTTGGTGCACTGAGTCTGGCAGTTGAGCGCTCCTTGACCGTATCAGAAACTCTGCATAGCTGAGGCTGGGAACGTACTCCCACTGCCTGGCCCAGGGTGTCATCTTATCTGAGTCATAACCCAATTGTAACAACACTGAAACCTTGAGAATTTTAGTAATTACCACCTGGGACTGTGGCCAGGATGGAAATTTACAGATGACTAAAGCCAATCATCTTGCACACCTATAAATGGTGGTCCTAAGTGAGACCCTTTGAGCTCTCCTGGACCACAGCGGGCTGCGCCCAGCATCTCTCTATGAGGTGAACGCTCCTCAGAGTTTGCAAACTTTCGAGTTTGCGATATTCGGAGGACCATCGCCGGCTGGCACGGGACCTGGGCTGCAATACTCCTCGAGGCTCAACCCTTCGCCCGTTGAGAGATGCCAAGACATTTTTCATGAGTATTTCACTGAACTCGAGGTGGATTTTTAACAGGTATATCTTTGTATATTTATCTATCTTTGCATGTCTGTGAATTGATGGAAGCACCTGCTAGCAAATATAGTTTGCTAAAATCTTATGATCTATCTTAAGATCATGAATTAACCTTAGACTGTTGCTAAACACATATAGTCCCTTAGACATATACCATTCACCAAGTCTGGGACTAGGGATAGATCTAGCCAGGTCTACTCTGAACCTCGTGACTCAACGGAAGGGTCTCCCTTAACCTTTTCGTCCTCAGCCTCTGTATAAATCATCCCAACTCAATTCTAACATGATACCCTGGTTTCAGCTTGAATAGAGTGAATTTTCTTCCTGGTATAGTGCTGTGTTTTGGATTTAGTATGAGAATGATGTTGATAACACACTGATGTTTTAGTTGTTGCTAAGTAGTGTTTACACTAGCCAAGGACTTTTCAGGTTCCCATGCTCTTTTCCTTTGTATGCTTCATCCGTGTGGTAAGTGATAAAGTGAACCTTGCCGTCGAATTCCGTTAAGTTGCACTTTTATAAATTTTTATTAAAATCACTTTCGGTTAATACCTCTGACAGTGATTCTTTAAGCGGCCTCTAGACCACTCATTCACGACAGCACATCAATGCGTTCAAAAATCGTATAATTTAGAAAACATTCTTTGCACAAAAGCTGCTCCAACACCCAGCATTCTATCCAGAAAAAACCCACAGTGGGAAAAAAAAAAATCAATGTTCTTTTCATAGAGTATTATGATTTTCTGGTGTTTGCACTTAATATTCTTAGTTTACTCTCAGATGTTGGTTTTATACATTATTGCTCTGTATATAAAGTATAGATCTTACCAATTCTTCTCATCAATTATCCAGTCCCTATACTTCTCTTCCTGCCTTTATTTGATTGCTTTGTTTAAATTTTACATAAATCTTTACCCTTTCAATCTACATTTTTTATTGAATATAAATCTTCTGTAAAGAAAGAGAGAAAGAGCTGCTCTTTTTCTGAAGAGAACTAAAATGTGCACAGCATCAGAAAAGAGGTAAAATTTTGTGTATTCTTTTTACTTTATCAATGTTTAACATGCATTAGTTAACTATTCAGACATTATTTATCTTCTTTTCTTTTTCTCTTTAGTGTGGAACCAAAAGACAGTGTTTGAGGAAGCCAGTACTCGCCGTTCAAAGAAGTAATTTTTAAGGTCATTATTGCAGCACTGAAGCATTTTCTTTCTCTTTGTGCATCAAACTGACAATTTTGATGAAAGATAGAGCTGCTGTTGCTTCCAATTTCTTTCTCAAAATAATGTTTTGTGATTTCTTTTTAAGTGATTCTCTTTCATGTTTACTTAACTTAGTTGTGCAAACCATAAAATTGGACAAGAAAGCAGATCTGGCCTAAAGTTGTAATTACTCATAAAAAACCCAAAGATTTAGTGAGGAGAAATCATCTGATGAACATGATCTATGTAGCTGTCATTTGACAAACAAATGTGATCATAACAGATGCCTTTGTGTATTCTTGGTTAGTTTGCTTCTGTTAAAGACAAAGTATGAGTATGAGACAAACAAAAAATCTAGTATTGAGTTTTTTCTATAGTTTATGAGATTGCAACTTAAAATTATTGTAATGATCTTCAACAAACTAGTCTATTTCAGAAAATAAAAAAATCTATCTATGATCTAAAATAATGCAAAAACCCTTATACTGAACTTGGAAGAAAATAAAATAACAAAAGTGAAAATGGAAAACTAGAAACTTATTTTTCAAATATAAAGGGCAATTTCTCACATACAAGTATGAAAATATGGAATATGGTACATAGGAAAAAAACTAGAAGACAAAACCTTTCTGCACATAATCATTGCATATAAAAATTCCAAAGGGACAGCATTTGGAAACAGCCAGATTTTTTTTTTTTTTTTACACTTTATACTGTGATGCAAAAAGCTAAATGCTTTTTTTTCTCTCATTTAAGAAAAACTAATCTCTGCTTTTTACTGATGATATCTGGCTGAAACTAGCGGCACCTGCTTTACAGTTTTTGCTGCCACAGGCAATCTGGAGAATGTTCATGCAGATGAACCTCCAATGGCACAATAAATGGTCACTAAACAATTTGCTGCCTTTAATATTTTGCTGCCCTAGGCAACTACCTGTTCTGCCCATGTGGTAGAACCGGTTCTAGGAATCGCTGATGCCTCACCTGTTTCTTCTTATCTTCCTTTTTATGTTTGGTTCTGCACACTATAGCTGGCTGATCCCCTAAAATAGCATTGGTTCAGCTGGCTATCCAGCTCCAAAGGTGGATCCCTTCTCAAATGTTTTGGGTAGCATAAAATCTCTTGGTTTCTAATAACTTTTTGGTAGTGAACTCACTATTTAGCCTCTTGACTTCATTTCTGTCACTGTGCTGAACTTACATTAACCCCTCTACATTTTTTTCTCCCCCCATACATTCTTTAATTCACTATCTTCTTACTGTCTCCTTCCTTTCCTTTCGCCCTCTGGCAGGCTAACAATTTTTGTCACTTTGACTGCCCTGCAATAGATGTTGTGCGCTCTGATAGCCCTCAAGCTACTCATAACTACTGCATTTCTTTTTCTGTGTGGCAGTGTCGTGGTTTAACCTGGCAGGCAGCCAAATACCACACAGCCGCTCACTCACTCCCCCCGCCCCCCCAGTGGGACAGGGAGAGAATCGGAAGGGTAAGAGTGAGAAAAACTCGTGGGTTGAGATAAAAACAGTTTAATAGAACAGAAAAGGGAAACTAATGATAATAAATAATGATAGAATATACAAAATGAGTGATGCACAATGCAATTGCTCACCACCCGCGCTGACCGATAACCAAGTAGCAATCGGTACTTCCTGGATCACGCCTACCCTTCATATACTGAGCATGACGTCACATGGTATGGAATACCCCATTAGCCAGCTGGGCTGGCTGTCCTGATTATGTTCCCTCCCATCTTGTGTACCTAGCTCAGTCAGTAGGCACGGGAGCTGTCCTTGGACTAGGAGGGCACTTAGCAACAACTGAAAACATCAGTGTGTTATCAACATTCTCCTCATACTAAATCCAAAACACAGCACTAGGAAGAAATTTAACCCTATCCCAGCCGAAACCGGGACAGTATCCACCCCTTATTCCATGCCATTTACGTTATGCTTAGGTCTCACATTTTTCGATACATTTCAATTAATCACCACTATCTTTTTTATATATATACATATATAATACATATATAATACATATATACATATAATACATATACATACATAAATATATACAAATGTCCATTGAGTTCATTTAGTCCACAACTTTGGGCTCCGTCATAACAGTCTTTCAGGGTCAGAAGGATGGTGTGTGGTGTTGGCTGTTACATCCTGAAGCCAGTTCTCATTTCGGTACTGCTGCATTCGTTCAGTTCTATCATCGTTGCACTTTGCTCGGTTTCATCAGAGTTAGTTCATTCTTCGTTAATCTGGGTGATTGTCACTGCTATACCATTGATAGCAACCATAGAAATGATGATATACAATATCATATAACAACTGACATCATAAAATTCGGTTCATTGGCTACTTTCACCCAAAATCAAATCCCCTTGAGGTACACACCGGACTTGCCCATCCTTTCGCATCACCCACCAAGTGCACCCAGGTCCTTGAGCAAAAGCAATCCCACGGATGGGTTTTCCCTTGCCAGAGGCAGGAGTAACCCAGACTGTCTTCCCCAGCATATTCCTTATGTGCACGACAGGGACTTTATCTCCATCTACAGTACATAAGGGTTTGGATTGGGCAGGGCCAGCTCGATTAACAGACCCCCTAGTGTTGACTAACCAGGTGGCCTTTGCTAAATGTGTATCCCAATGCTTGAATGTCCCACCACCCATTGCCCTCAGTGTTGTCTTTAGCAGTCCGTTGTATCGTTCGATTTTCCCGGAGGCTGGTGCATGGTAGGGGATGTGATAGACCCACTCAATGCTGTGCTCTTTGGCCCAGGCGTCTATAAGGGTGTTTCAGAAAAGAGTCCCGTTGTCTGACTCAATTCTTTCTGGGGTGCCGTGTCGCCATAGGACTTGCTTTTCAAGGCCCAGGATGGTGTTCCAGGCAGTGGCATGGGGCACAGGGTATGTTTCTAGCCATCCGGTGGTTGCTTCCACCATGGTGAGCACATAGCGCTTGCCGTGCCGGGTTTCTGGGAGTGTGATATAATCAATCTGCCAGGCCTCCCCATATTTGTATTTCAACCATCGTCCTCCATACCAAAGAGGCTTTACTCGCTTGGCTTGTTTGATTGCAGCGCATGTTTCACATTCATGGATAACCTGTGCAATAGCGTCCATGGTTAAGTCCACCCCTCGATCACGAGCCCATCTATATGTTGCATCTCTTCCTTGATGGCCTGAGGCGTCATGGGCCCACAGAGCTATAAATAATTCACCCTTATGTTGCCAGTCCAGATCCACCTGAGCCACTTCAATCTTAGCAGCCTGGTCCACCTGCTGGTTGTTTTGATGTTCTTCAGTGGCCCGACTCTTGGGTACGTGAGCATCTACGTGACGTACTTTTACAACCAGGTTCGCTACTCGGGCAGCAATATCTTGCCACAATGCAGCAGCCCAGATGGGTTTACCTCTGCGCTGCCAGTTCTGCTTCCACTGCTGCAACCACCCCCACAGGGCATTTGCCACCATCCATGAGTCAGTATAGAGATAAAGTACTGGCCATTTTTCTCGTTCAGCAATGTCCAAGGCCAACTGGATGGCTTTCACCTCTGCAAATTGACTCGATTCACCTTCTCCTTTAGCAGTTTCTGGAACTTGGCATATAGGACTCCATACCACAGCTTTCCACCTCCGATGCTTTCCCACAAGGCGACAGGACCCATCAGTGAACAGGGCATATTGCCTCTCATTTTCTGGTAGTTTGTTATACAGTAGGGCTTCTTCAGCACGTGTCACCTCCTCCTCTGGGGATATTCCAAAATCTTTGCCTTCTGGCCAGTTCGTGATCACCTCCAAGATTCCTGGGCGACTGGGGTTTCCTATTCGGGCCCGTTGTGTGATCAGTACGACCCACTTACTCCACGTAGCATTGGTTGCATGATGTGTAGAGGGCACTCTCCCTTTGAACATCCAGCCCAGCACCGGCAGTCGGGGTGCCAGGAGGAGCTGGGCTTCAGTGCCAACCACTTCCGAAGCAGCTTGAATCCCTTCATATGCTGCCAATATCTCCTCGGTTGGAGTGTAGCGGGCCTCGGATCCTCTGTATCCCCGACTCCAGAACCCTAAGGGTCGACCTCGAGTCTCCCCTGGTGCTTTCTGCCAGAGGCTCCAGGTGGGACCATTCTCCCCGGCTGCAGTGTAGAGCACATTCTTCACATCTTGTCCTGCCCGGACTGGCCCAAGGGCTACTGCCTGAACTATCTCCTGTTTAATTTGTTCAAAGGCTTGTCGTTGCTCAGGGCCCCATCTGAAGTCGTTCTTCTTCCGAGTCACTTGATAGAGGGGGCTTACAATCAGGCTGTAATCTGGAATATGCATTCTCCAAAAGCCCACAACACCTAAGAAAGCTTGTGTTTCCCTTTTGTTAGTTGATGGAGACATGGCTGTTATTTTGTTGATCACATCCATTGGGATCTGACGACGTACATCTTGCAATTTTATTCCTAAAAACTGGATCTCCTGTGCAGGTCCCTTGACCTTACTTCGTTTTATGGCAAAACCGTCCTTCAGAAGGATTTGAATTATTCTCTCCCCTTTCTCAAAAACTTCCTCTGCTGTATTGCCCCACACGATGATGTCATCAATGTACTGCAGGTGTTCTGGAGCCTCACCCTGTTCCAGTGCGGTGTGGATCAGTCCATGGCAAATGGTAGGGCTGTGTTTCCACCCCTGGAGTGGGTTCCAGGTGTACTGGACGCCCCTCCAAATGAAAGCAAACTGTGGCCTGCACTCTGCTGCCAAAGGGATGGAGAAGAAGGCATTAGCAATGTCAATTGTGGCGTACCACTTGGCTGCCTTTGACTCCAGTTCGTATTGAAGTTCTAGCATGTCCGGCACGGCAGCACTCGGTGGCGGCGTGACTTCGTTCAGGCCACAGTAGTCTACTGTTAGTCTCCACTCTCCATTAGACTTTCGCACTGGCCATATGGGACTGTTGAAGGGTGAGCGAGTCTTGCTGATCACTCCTTGGCTCTCCAGTCGACGAATCAGCTCATGGATAGGGATCAGGGAATCTCGGTTGGTGCGATATTGTCGCTGGTGCACTGTTGTGGTAGCGATTGGTACCTGCTGTTCTTCAACCCTCAACAACCCCACAACAGTAGAGTCCTCCGAGAGACCAGGCAAGGTGGACAGCTGTTTCATTTCCTCTGTCCCCAGGGCAGCTATACCAAAAGCCCACCGGTACCCTTTTGGGTCCTTGAAATACCCTCTCCTGAGGTAGTCTATGCCAAGGATGCACGGAGCCTCTCGGCCAGTCACAATGGGGTGCTTCTGCCACTCATTCCCGGTTAGGCTCACTTCGGCCTCCAATACAGTTAACTCTTGGGATCCCCCTGTCACTCCAGAAATACAAATGGGTTCTGCCCCTTTATAGCCTGATGGCATCAGGGTACACTGTGCACCAGTGTCTACGAGAGCCTTATACTCCTGTGGCTCTGATGTGCCAGGCCATCGAATCCACACAGTCCAGTAAACCCGATTGTCCCTTTCCTCCACCTGGCCAGAGGCAGGGCCCCTCTAGTCCTGGTCATAGTATCCGCTTCTCACTTCTTGCAAACGTGAGTCAAGAATTCCTTCATTACAATCCAAAGTAAGATCAGCCCTTCTACTCTGTCTGGGGAACTGTTCACTGGAAACTGGACCGTCATGAGACAGGTTTTTCCTGAAAACTGGAGCAGCATTTTTCCTGAGAGAACCCCCTTGTGTCATTGTTTTTCCTTGCAACTCACGTACACGTGCCTCTAGGGTCAAGGTAGATTTTCCATCCCACTGCCTCATGTCCTGTCCGAGGTCACGCAGGTAAAACCACAGGGTGCCCCGTGGTGTGTACTTTCGATATCCTCTCTCTTGAGGGGAAAAACGCTGACTCCTAATGGCTGAGATACTGGTCCATACAGGTGGAGAATAGGACCTATCGTCTTTGAGTTGCTGGACCTCCCGGGACAGTTTCTCCACAGCTGAGACAAGGGAGGAGGAGGCAGTTTCTTCAAAATCCTGAAGTCTGCTAACTAAGACATCCACCGTTGGTGCTTCTTCCTCTGCCCAGGACAGTACTGCCAATGAACTGGCATACGATGCTGGTGCGCTCCGTACCAACTTCCGCCACATGGGTCGCGTGCACTGGACGTCATCTGGATCTTTGGGCGTTTGGTTGTTGTCCAGGTCACTATAAACCACCTCCAGCACACCTAGTTCTCTCAGGTACTGGATACCTCTCTCCATAGTGGTCCATTTGCCTAGGCGATATATAACATCTTACTTGAAGGGATACCTTTCCTTCACGCCTGACAGCAGTCGCCTCCAGAGGCTGAGGGCCTGTGTCCCTTTTCCAATTGCTTTGTCAATGCCTCCTTCCCTAGCAAGGGATCCCAGCTGTTTGGCTTCCTTCCCCTCTAATTCCAGGCTACTGGCCCCATTATCCCAGCATCGGAGCAGCCAGGTAACAATATGCTCGCCTGGACGACGGCTGAAATCTTTCCACATATCTCGCAGCTCACTCAGGGATAGGGATCGGGTGGTTTCCGTCTCGTTTATGAGTTCTTCCTCTTCCTCCTCATCTCCTCGTGATGTCCCTGCTCTTTCATCATCCCTTTCTAAACGACCTGATCTCCGCTTCCAAGATTTCCTCTTCTGTACAGGGGCAACGGATACCAGCAAGGGTTGGTCCTCTGGTTCAGCTGTAGTGCCTGTTGCTGGGGTTTGGGTAGCTGCAGTGCTTGTCATGGGGGCTGGAGTAACTGTAGTGCCTGTTGCCGGAGCTTGAGTGGCTGCAGTGCCTGTCGCAGGGGTTGGAGAAGCTACGGTGACTGTTGCCAGGGTTTGAGTAGCCACAGGGGTTGTCGTGGGGGTTGAAGTAGCCGCAGTACCTGTCGTGGGGTTTTGAGTAGCTACCGTGTCTGTTGCTGGGGTTGATCTCCCGCTGCCCACCGCCTCTGAGACTTGCCGCTCCACCTGCCCTGACGAGGCAACGCTGTTTGCTCTCCCTCTTTTCTTGTTCCTGAGGGTTGATCTCTGGACAGTATTCCTGAATAGTTGTTTAACCCTAAACAAGGCCTGAGCAACATTCAGAAGACCTAGCAATATGAACATGCTTGTTTGAACATCCCAAGGATATTCAAAATTCTCAGGGAATAGTGTGGACATCTTCGTGAAGAGGATAGAAGAAAAAGGAGTTTCTGACAATATGGAAGGGAAGATGAACAAGTGGGAGAAAGTGTCCCATCCTGTCTCCCCCTTAAATTCATTCTCCGAGGAGAAAAAAGTGCAGTTACTAATAATTTCTAAGAGGTGGTTCCCGATGTACAGAAATGGCAGCAGTACCGAGTATAGATACTTACTTGGCCGAAACCGGGACAGGCAGGAAGCCACAGACTTAAACATAAATAAATAAATAGCATAAAGTATTAGAAAACTGCAAGCTCTAACATTCTTCCTTTCTCGCTTTCAGCTTTACCCTAATCTTTAGAGCAAGACTGTTATGCTATTATTTCTGTCCTGGTTTCAGCTGGGATAGAGTTAAATTTCTTCCTAGTGCTGTGTTTTGGATTTAGTATAAGAAGAATGTTGATAACACACTGATCTTTTCAGTTGTTGCTAAGTACCTTGTCAACGACAACCATCTCTGTTACCAAGCTGCCTGGGAGGGAGTACAGCCAGGACAGCTAGCAAAGCTGGCCAACGGGGTATTCCATACCATGTGATGTCATGCTCAGTATATGAATGGTAGGCATGATCCAGGAAGTAGCGATCTCTACTTGGTTATCAGTCAGCGCGGGTGGTGAGCAATTGCATTGTGCAACACTCATTTTGTATATTCTATCATTATCATTATTATTTTCTCTTTTCTGTTCTATTAAACTGTCTTTATCTCAACCCATGAGTTTTTCTCACTCTCACCATTCCGATATCCCACTGGGGGGATGGGGGGAGTGAGCGAGCGGCTGCGTGGTATTTGCCTGCCTGCCAGGCTAAACCACGACAACTTAAGAAAAACAATTTAATAATTAAACCCTCAATGTCCACTTTAAAGTGATAATTTTTTCATAGCCAGTGCCAAAAATTTTGCAAAGGAAAATAATTTAATTTCATTATGTTGACATTTTGTCCCATGGGTCAGAGAACAGGTCCCATGTCCTGAAACATCTATGTTCCCTTTTATCCTTCTAATCCTGATATTTTGTAATAATTTTCTAAACTGGGAAACAACAGTGAGGATTTTTTTCTTCAGTCAATGGGTGTTAAGTTTTAAAGTAAAAACTAAACTACCCATGGCTGGAAAAAAAAATTAATATTGTATCACCATACTGCTCATGTCCTCTCTTCCCACCTAATGACACACATTTGATTTTTCAGATTTTTAAATTTGAAGATTAAAAGATATCATATTCTTATGCAAAATTATGTACCTGATTTCTTGATCAATAGTCAGTGTGAGTAAAATATTGCCTCAGATATGCAATGTTTTAATATTTTTGTTAGCTGTTCTGCAAGCCACTTGCCATTCTGGAATATCAGATTGTTTCATCCAAAACAGAGTGAATCATTTCACCACAAACAGGTTATTTTTGATATAAACATGAATGGGTATATCATGGCCTTACTGCAAGTACTTTTGCTTCCCTACTTTCAAGTACCCAAAGTAATTGCTGTTCCTGAATATTTCTGAGGTTTTCTTTATATTATACTATATACATACTATTATACTAAGTAGGGCGAGAACAGGGATGGGGCAAAGATACTGCTGGTTCCTGACACAAGAACATCGTTAGAAAGATGGGGTAAGGGAGAAAAGAAAACTGAAAAAAAATTTTTGGCAATCATAGGTCTATAAAAATCCTTAAGGAATGGGCTGACTAAACTGAGGTCAGCTGGAATTGTGGGATGAATCTGTCTTGACTTCTTCCTCATAGTTAGATCCCCAAGAAGATCAAATGGCATAAGTAAACACTAAATACAATCTTTATTAGAATTTACATAGACAAAGAAGATTCAAAAGAAGAGAAGACAGAATTGAAAATTCTGAAAGAACTTTATAAATACCAAACTGCAACAAATACTTCAGTTTCCACTGGTCTGCAGAAAGTCCCTGCTGTCATTTCTGAGATCTTCCTGGCTGCTATCTGTTCTCCTCAGCAGTTTCTTTTTGTGTTGCAAACTTCCAACTCCTTGCATTAGCTCTTTCTGTCTCAAAATCTGCAGTCTCAAAGACTTTCTATCTGAGTTTATTCGATTTCTTCCAGGATAGGACAAAACACCACCTTTTTAGGGAGCTCCACCAGGCCTAGTTTCTCCCTTTTTAAAGGAACATGGAAACATAGAATAAATACAGAGCTATTGTCTATCACAGATTATAATATCAGTTCTGTACTTCCAACCTCTAGAGAAGCTGTCTCAAAATCTGGTGAACCATGACCTGTGCACCAGAGAAACTCAGTTCAGGTCCTGGTGATTACCAAGAGGGGGTTCCTTGCACTTGACCTCTGGGTCAGCCTACTTCATATAGAAAAAGTTTCATGTATTTTTCATATTCATCCATATTTTAGAATCACATTCTTTTTTTCCTTCCAATAAGTAAGTAATCTCAATAGGTGTTGCTGGGCTGTTTATTTTTAAAGCTCTATATATGCATATACATGTATGTGTATATAAATGTATATAAATATATATATACACAAATATATTCCATCCACCTGCTTTCATTTCCCCTAGTACAAGTACCTTTTTGAACTCCTGACCCTGCGCACAACACTGATTGAACATCCTGCAGTTCTCAGTGCTAAGTGCTACTGCACCATGTCAGATGACTTGGCTACAGATCAGACAAACCCCATTATTTTTTAAAGGACTGACAGAAAGTTTAAAAAGGCTGAAAGTGACATTTTGGCCTTGAGGCTTTCTTCACATTGTTGGAATATAGAGAAAATTTTCTTCCTTATCGCCTGACGAAAATTTTCTGAATGGCAAGGACAAAAGCAACATTTCCAGGTATAGAATCATAGAATAGTTTGGATTGGAAGGGACCTTTAAAGGTCATCTAGTCCAACCCCCCCAACATGGGCAGGGACATCTTCAACTAGATCAGGTTGCTCAGAGTCCCATCCAACTTGACCTTGAATGTTTCCAGGGATGGGACGTCTACCACCTCTGTGGGCAACCTGTTCCACTCTTTCACCACCCTCACTGTAAAAAATTTCTTTCTTATATCTAGTCTAAATCTACCCTCTTTTAGTTTAAAACCATTCCCCCTTGTCCTGTCGCAACAGGCCCGGCTAAAATGTTTGTTCCCATCTTTCTTATAAGCCCCCTTTAAGTACTGAAAGGCGGCAATACAAAGCCTTCTCTTCTCCAGGCTCAATAACCCCAACTCTCTCTGCCTTTCTTCATAGAAGAGGCATTCCATCCCCCTGACCATTTTCGTGGCCCTCCTCTGGACCCGTTCCAACAGGTCCATGTCTTTCTTGTGCTGAGGACTCCAGAGCTGGATGCAGTGCTCCAGGTGGGGTCTCACCAGAGCAGAGTAGGGGGGCAGAATCACCTCCCTTGACCTGCTGGCCATGCTTCTTTTGATGCAGCCCAGGATACGGTTGGCCTTCTGGGTTGCGAGCGCAAATCGCCAGCTCATGTCCAGCTTTTCATCCACCAGTACCCCCAAGTCCTTTTCGTATACTTGTCTCTATGCAGGAACAGAAGGGCTTGATTCACAAGGGGCATCAATATTGCCTACGGCCAATGGAATGTTTTGAGTTCATTCAGTGTGGGTCCAGGCATTGTGCTTATGGTATGATTTAACAGGCTCTTTTCCAGTTGTTTGGAACTTTGTTAATATTTTTCATTTAAAAGAACAGCAGCTAATACCCCTTAGCCTCAAGAATTAATGTTAGGTATAAAAGTTTAGCTGCAGCTGTATTCTCCTCTCCTCTCCTCTCCTCTCCTCTCCTCTCCTCTCCTCTCCTCTCCTCTCCTCTCCTCTCCTCTTCTCTCCTCTCCTCTCCTCCCCCTACATATATATTCTATATAGTTTACTCAATACATATACTTGTTAGTAATATATTGCCTCGCCCCCTCTCTCCTCTGTTCCTTTTTTTTTATTCTTTCACTGTTATACTTGTTTGTGTGTACTCAAAAACTAGTTGTTACTCCCAGTTTGGAAATTTTAAATTTAACTTTGAGCTGAAAGAAGGAAAACATAGAAACAAAAATTAAGTAAGAGATTTATAGACATTTACAACATCTATTGCACTGGCATAAGGTCCCAAGGGCCCCAAATTGTTCAGCAGAACTAGAAAGGATTCATTATTTTGTCAATTGGCTATTGTAAATAACTTTAAAAAAAACAACAGATTCTGAAAAGCTGATGTAAATGTAAATAGCCAAATTCCCCTGATCTACCTCCCTTTTATGTACTTTCTTGAAGGAACTGCTGAGCTTTCACATCTAGGACAATGTTGAAGTTTACCTTCCTATCCAGTGTTTCGTATGGTTTATACAATCCCTTGAAGAAATTAGGGTTGTGGGGTTTTTTTTCCCCTCTGAATTATTCCCCTTTATACAGCCCCTTTGCTTTTGCAGATAACATTTTCAGTGTTCTGATGTTGGTCCAAAAAGAATTGACAGAGAAATTTATATAAATACATTTGTATTTCTGATTATAAAGCGCTGTTTAAAAATATTTGCAAATAATTAACCAGAAGAATCATGCTGTAGTGTAAAATTAAATCTTAAAGAGTAAACAAGACTACATACCTATTTTGTGGGTATCTACAAATTGGATATCAGCCTGAATTCCAGTAAGTTTTTGGATGAATAGGTAGGAAATTTAGTTTACTACAATGTTACATTGCTTTATTTGGAATGTCTTCCAAATTTGGGGTATTTGAAGACAATTTTCAACAAAACAGGTTGGTGTTGCTGCCTTTTACTTCATCAGATTGTCTCCTGATAGACTTCATAGTCTGAACTGTGAAAATAATGAAGAGTGTAATTTAGATGCCTGTTCTACTGCCTAAGGACAGGAATCGCTCCCTTGCACTGCATGAAGTATGTATGTCGTGACAATACTAATGACGGTAATAGCAGTGGTCCCTGCACCAATATTCAAAACTTCTTTTTAAACACTGTCTTTGCTCACCAGAAAAAAGAAGTTGTTCTGACTCTTTGTTCAAAAGTTGGTAGCAACAGACAAGTCATAAATTGCAGATGGCTAGCTATATATTTTTGTCTTTTACAGGTGCCAGGCTCTTTCAAATATACCTTGTAAATTGTAAATCTGACTGCGTTCATTTCCCTTAACTCTGGAACTGCACAGCTTTACCACTAATTAAATGAGGAGATGCATTGGACTCTCTTTTCACAAACATATTAATTTTTCTGATGCATATAAACTTTTTCCCCCCTCCAGGACCTTATGAAGAACAAAGTGATTAAAATGACTAGAAGACAGGTTCTGAATAGACTACTGTATTCTTTTCACAATAAGTAGCACATAGCATAACACCATAAAACAGTAAGCCCTCTGCTTTACTTTTCCCCAGAAAGCTTTCTTACATTCTCTTTAGCCCACTTATTTTCATCTTAATACTGAAGCGAGCAGATTGCTCACTACAATATCTATCTACATTCTCTCTCATCAGTTAAGCTTAGTGTCTTTCTTCCCCCTTGCTACCTAGAATTGTACATTTCAAGTTCAGTTTGTACTTGTATCCCAAGCTTAGTCTCAAAAAAGCAAACTTTGCTAGCCTAGGGGATCCCAATCTGGGGTTGGGCATCCCACTGTTTCCCCAGAGCCACAGCATTACTGATTTCAGCTGCTATCTGTCCTGCTGATTTCCTTGGTACTGCTTCTGTCAGTCTGACTTTGGACATGCAGCAGGATATTACCATTATGATAAATTAAGGAGCATATAGAGGTTCTGTCACACTATGGTAATCTTATGGTAAACGATAAATGAATTTACATAGGACTGAAGTTATTTTTCATTCTTAGCATATATATGTTTATGTATATGTGTCTGTACACGTGCATTTTAAGATTTTTTTTTTTGTAAGGCTGTCTAATTTTTATTTTTGGGTAATTAGAAAGCAATTGTTTTCCAAAGCACTTTTTGATTTTTTTTTTCCTAGATAAATACCTTTGAATATATATTCAGCAGTGAAAAAGATAACAGTACTTCTGCTGCATAAAATTTATCATGAAATGCCACATAAAATCACATAGCTAAAGGACTGGAAAGAATTTAATTAGAGCTTTTAAAATGTTTTTAACAAAATGTTTCCATTGAAGTATACTGTTTTGTTGAATAGATCTTCAGAAGATACTGGTTTTGACCGTAGTTTCTTTGGCTTGTTTTCTCAGATCTGAATAAGACTAACAAAATTAATCCATCCCCTCTTTCCCCTCTATTTCTTTCTTTTTTTTCCCTTTGTAACTGAGAGCAACTGGCTGAAATCTGCGTTCAAAGTTCAGAGCTTTGCTCCATATTGCTCATGGCTGGAAAGCTGCCTGTCAGAAAAGGACCTGGGGGTGCTGATTGACAGTCAGCTGAACATGAGCCGGCAGTGTGCCCAGGTGGCCAAGAAGGCCAACAGCATCCTGGCCTGTATCAGAAATAGTGTGGCCAGCAGGAGTAGGGAGGTGATCGTGCCCCTGTACTCGGCACTGGTGAGGCCACACCTCGAATACTGTGTTCAGTTTTGGGCCCCTCACTACAAGAAGGACATGGAGGTGCTGGAGCATGTCCAGAAAAGGGCAACGAAGCTGGTGAAGGGCCTGGAGCACAAGTCTTATGAGGAGCGGCTGAGGGAACTGGGACTGTTTAGTCTTGAGAAGAGGAGGCTGAGGGGAGACCTCATCGTGCTCTACAACTACCTGAAAGGAGGTTGTAGCGAGATGGGTGTTGGTCTCTTCTCCCAAGTAATTAGCGATAGGACAATTTGAAATGGCCTCAAGTTGCACCAAGGGAGGTTTAGATTGGACATTAGGAGAAATTTCTTTACTGTAAGAGTGGTCAGGCCTTGGAACAGGCTGCCCAGGGAAGTGGTTGAGTCATCATCCCTGGAAGTATTTAAAAGATGTGTAGATGAGGTGCTTAGGGACATGGTTTATTGGGCGTGGTGGTGTTGAGTTGACGGTTGGACTCGATGATCTTAGAGGTCTTTTCCAACCTTAATGATTCTATGATTCTATGATTCTATGATTCTGTGATATTAGATGAAGATGGGCCTTAAATCGGATGTCCCAGAGACCATCAACTTCTCCATTAACCTGTAGGTCTCCTTGATTTGGTGAAAACTTCAAAAAGACTGACCATTGAAAACAAGACACGATTGCTATTTTCCAACGAGCAGCTCACAGGAAATTAGCAGTGTCATACTTTCCTATCAATATAATATAAATGTTTTCCTACTGCACCAGCCTGTGATAAAGATAAATTAAATATTGCAGAACTGAATATAATAGAGAAGTCTATATTTAGTTATCAAGTTGTTGTTAGAAGGCTGTGCTTGAAACACAGTAATGGGTAATAAACACTCCCTCAGGATCAAGCCAGCAAGCCACCATCAAATTAGGAAAAATCCACCACGCACCATTCCAAACACCTCCATAAGTGTGACTCATACGCAATCCCTGCTGATGTTAATGCCACTTGCTTCCTTGAAATTGATCCCTGCTGGGAGATACTTATCTTTCCTGATCACAGAAAATTTCACAATGAATTTCAAAATAGATTTCCAGATATGCAGAACCTACATTGAGCCAAAGAAGAGGAGCCAGTGAGGCAGAAGTAGTTAATTCTTGTCACTGTCCCAAATGATCTCTTCCAAAAAAAGAAATTTCTTGTACCAGAAAAACACAGATGAAGAATCTCTAGAAAACCAACTGGTTTTTTGCAAGGATAAAAACTAGGAATGAAAATTTATCACAACTTCATAATAAACTCTGCAGGCTCACAAATATTTTTTTTATTTTCTGGTACAGTGATCACTTAGAGGCTCCTGATACTAAACACTATGCTTACATAAGCATACATTAGACTGGGCTAGAAGGGAGCTCAATAAATGAGCAGAAGGTAGAATTAAAAATGGCAATAATCATTTCCTAGAAACAGTAGATGGATACCCAATCCTCAAATTTCCAACATTTCTAGATTTAAGTTATGCCTATGTGTTCAAGGTACCTAGGTCATTTCCATTTTTTGCTTGTTTGATTAACGTTATGGAAGTATTGCTCATGCTTACACCAAGTGGCTCAGTGGAGCTAGTAATGTTCTACAGTAGTGTTCAAGTTGTAACAAACTCAAGAAAGCTTAGTGGAAAAACTATATTGAGTTATATAGCTCAAGAAGTAATCTCATTTTCCATCAAAATTTTCCCAGAATCCAACTACATTTTTAATGCATTCCCAAGCATTCTAAATACCTAGCTCACAGCAGCTGGTCCAGATATATGAATATTTTTACTGTTTTTAACCATAACTGTATCAAATTTAAAACTCTGTAAAATTCAGTAAACTCTCAAAAATTATATAAAAAAAATTATTTTATGTGTTTTTAAACACTATAAAAGTTAAAAAGATGCCATCCTCCTTTTTTCCTCATAAAGGAAAGGCACAAATTAAGAAGTAAGTAAGATTGATCAACATTGCAATGGCTCTTTTCCCTACTGGAATTAAAATTCTCTTAAACCCATTTTAGATCTGATCTACAATGGCAACAAATGACAACATGGATTTAAAATCTAACTCTAGTAAGGTTAAACAATATTAACTAGCTTCTTCAGAAGAGGGGAAAAACCCTATTCTTCTAGTACACACTATAAATATATTTAACCTCAGCTGCTGCTCTTGTAGTAATAAATTACCAGAAAAATAATATGAATAATTCAGTTAAAGAGTAGTCACTTCCCTTTTTAGTTATAAAGGAGGACTGGATTTTTTTTTCAGGTTTTCAAGTCTGATTTTTAATATGTGCTTTCAGTGGAGTTCAGTTTAGAACTGATAATTGAATTTGTCTCAAAGTATTAGTCACTGACATTGTATCAATGATAGGAAAATTAGTTCTCTTTCTCAACACTATATTCGTCCCATTGTTAACAGTCTTGCTGATATAAATGCTGCTCACTCCAGCTATGTGACATTATATTAAAATGCTTGAAGCTCTATTTGCATTGTTGGTAACACTGGGATAGACAAACTATGACTGAATAATAGGTATTAAAATTAGCACAATAGATAAAGCCTCAGCTTTAAAATTAAGGGCATCTTGCTGTAAATCTAATCCTATTTTAAAAATTCATACATCTGCTTTTCAGTTCTGGATGCCATTACGTTTCTTTGAACATTTCCTGATATAAATGATTCTTTCTTTCTTCACAGATGCAACTGTAATTCATTTATTTTTTGAGAAGCAACCAAACAGTGGGCAAGTATTTCAACTGCTGCTGTTACGGACAGCATAAGACTTTATTCAACAAGCAGTCAAGTAAGAGTAGTTAAGAAATGGCAACATTCTGTATACTATGTTGAAAAATAAATTCAGTATATGTTTAAATGGTTCATTCATCAGATTATTTACTCTTCACACCACATCCCATAGACAATAGACTAGCGGTCTCTGTCCAAGCTCATTTGTTCATACAGAACATCTTCCAGAGTACAGAAATGGGTTTTGGATGACAGAGAATTATCTCCCTATTCCTTTAACAGCTGCACATCTCAACCAGCCCTTCTGAAAAGGAGAAGGACTCTCACTTCTTTCTAAAGTCAAAAGATTCAGGCTTTCTTTCTGCTTTTTTCCATACCAGTCTGAATAATATCAATGCACCAATTAATGAAACAGTTGCAATAATGCCCATTTTACAGCCCAGCTTGTAGGAAACCATGAATTCCCAGAGCAAGTAAGTTTGACCGTTGCACTTTCCCACGTCCTTGATTCAAATAGAAAGAATATATAATATTCTTCAAATAGAAAGAAGAATATGTAATATACACATATACATACATATATGGAAAAACAAATTATATAATAAATTATTTGATCAGTATCTGATATCTACAAGGCATCTCAGATGATTGGCAAGGTGCCATAAATGTTGGAGAAAGAAAACATGGAAATTACTTCAGCTTGATGGACTTAGTAGTCTAATGCACATTTTATGCCTCAGTCTCTTTATGTCACCATAGTTTATACTACTGCAGTGACCACAACAGAATTATCTTTACCATTGTTGAACGTCTGCCTGTAATTTTATCTGCTAACAAAAGATTTCATTTTTTTCTCACTAAAAGCAGTATCCTTTAGCAAAGTAGCATTCCTTGCACTTAATTTGTTGCCATCTGAATATACTCCGTCCTTCAAATGTCATCTCTGTTTATCTGCAACAGAAAATCAAAACTTCTCTAGAAGCAAGAAAATATTGGAATTTAGCATTAGTTTGAGACTTCTGATGCTTCTGTCTTAAACAAAAGAAACAAAGGATATTGCTGGGCATGTTATGGCATTTTTTAATAACTGTACTTAATGAAATATGCTTCTATCAACACATGCATATTAGTTCCTAATTGACCTGTAATAGAATGTAATCTTTACAATATGATAGTTATTGTTAAAATAGATAATGTAGATGTTTGGGGTTTTTTATAAGAACTTCTTTCCTTGATTTGTATAGTAATAATAGCTAAATGTGGCATTTGGACATAGAAAGGCCTGATGATCTAATGATGCCTTATACCCATATCACAGTGCACACTTATTATATGTTACAGAAAGATCCTAGATGGTACAACAAGACAACCTTATCAGCAATTTATTGTGTTATGTTTTCATTGGGCCAGTAGCAATTTGACATGTCTATACCTGAAAGCTAGCCTGACTTAAATATTTAGCTTAGCAGAAGTGAACTATTTTCTGTTGAATATACAGCTTAGGATGGTTAGTTAAATATATGGCTATGAATAACACAGAGTGGTACTTTAAAACATACTCCTTAGTATTCATAAAATCTCACTTGTACCTTTCAGAGCCACAAATTGTCATTATTACATTCACTATTAACAGACTATTTCAACTTGTTTGTTTTGAGGGATAATGACTTTTACGCTTATGCATTCATCCTGTTGCATGCAAATCATTCTTGTAATTCCTAATAACATTCTTGGGAGCTATTCATACAAATCCTTACTGAATTAAGAATAAAGAAAGGGCAGCATAAATTGAGAGAACATTGAAGGCAATGAAAAATTTTGGTATAAAAGAGTAAAAGTCAGATTTTGGTGCCCAGTGTCCACTTAGTTAAATAGTCACTCAGTTTATGCACATATAAAATAGTCATGATTTTCACCAGTATTTCATCTTGGATCCAAGTCTACAAGATTGTTAAAAACATAATTAAAATAATTTTAGAATAATGCATGGAAAACATCACCAAAAGGTCACTGGCAGAGTTTATTTGTTATTTATAGTTAGACAGTTCTTACTTTCTCATCTCTGGAAATACGTTCCCTAATAATCCTACCTTTTTCTCTCCAAAACACAAAGAGAAATCAAGTGACCTTTTAGCTACTGTAAATGTCATTATGAGCTGTGATGTGAACAAGAAGAAAGTGAAAGTTTATTGATTCAATCCTATAAATGTCTAGCAGACATCCAAATAAAAGAGGGGTGGAATTTCAAGAGCTCTTCACAGTGACCTGACTTTTACTCCAGTCAAATAGACACATACATGACCTGCCCAGAGTAATTAGCAGACACAGCATCTCACTTGTCTTACAAACGACCTTCATTTTTATTAATCATTTCTATTTTACATGTATATTAACAAGAAAAAAGTTTCTGTATATAATAGCTACCATAATGTCACACCAGAACTGTTCCAGTTTTAGGTGGGTGTTTTTTGTAGTTGTGTTTTGGCATTACCAAATGGCATACAGGCAATAAATAAAAATATTATGTGATTCATTATCTCAGGAGAAAAAAAAAGAACAGAATGAGATTTCTTACCCTGCCTAATGATCTACCTATTCTGTGGAAAACAGCTGGACTTTGACAAAAAATGAATGCCCCTCTGCTGTGTCTGCAATCTTTGTGGATGATATGGAATTTGTGAAATTATGCCAATCACTAACAAAATAAGCATTTGGCTGACATTAAAATATGTTTGGGTGAAAGAGAGAGGACCTGGGAATTTTCCTCAACATGTTCAGACTGGCATATATAATTTCCTCCCGTGAATTGCCTGTGACAAATATTTTCATCCCATCAGGATCATTACATATATTTGTCATTTAATTGTTGTTAAATACTAATTGGTCTATGAGGAAATCCATTATCATATTTCATTTGTCAAGGACAGCAATGAAATTTATGTATTAACACTATCAAATCCGAGAAGAGGAAGTTATTAATGTTTTATCTTAATTAAAACACGATTTCAGTGCTTTAGAATTCAGTATGCTACTTCTTATATCAGTGGTATTACAGACTGTGTAGTGTCTTCTTGTTTCCCATTTGCTATGCAATCTGAGATGAAGATTGACTACGAAAGGTACAGGATGCCACAGGCTTTGTGTGGTTATAAATCTAATTGATGTCAAAATTGTTGAACTGTTGGATAATGACTTTGGAATATTAATGAATGTCTCATTAGAAAGATTAATAGTATATAAACTAAATTTTCGTTTTGGTTCTAATGTTGATACAGGAAACTATAGCGAAAGCACACAGAGACATGCTCAATTATCGTACTTCTCTTAATTATAAAATCAATTTCAGGGAAAAAAAAAAAGAAAGTGCTGTTTGTGTGCAGTGGATAACTCATCTGGGTTAAACATCATCCCATATACAAAAGGGAAGGGATTGAACTTAGTAAAATTGCTACTGAGGGGTTTCTTGGTAAGGAGAAGAAGAAAAAAAATCATCTGGTAGAAAATAGTTAAAAAGAGAAGGCAAAGGATACTCAGAGAAACAGGTAGAAATGCAACATAAAAAGCATGACATGATTTTGGAATAATAAGGAGTATGAGACAACATTAAGGTCTTTGAATGTGAGGACATTAATTTTGATATGGTAATGACAGGATTATGTGAAATGGTGGTTTCTTTGGAATTGGTGGGAGAAAGCTGGTTTAGCAAAGGCAACTTAAATACCTAGGAAGTAAATGACTGACAAGTTAAAAGGTATCAAATCCAGAAGGAACCAAAGTTGTGAATCTGAACCCAACTTGCACCAACTCAGCACTGATGGCAGAACTGACCCCCCTGCTGCTATTCTCCTCCGCAGCTCAGGTAACAGACTGGGCAGGTCTCCTGTCTCAGGCAGAGGTCATAAGCCAGTTTCAGGCTGAGAAACAGAGAAGAAATTCAGGTAATACATCATTCCAGCAATGAAGTGGGTGATGGAAGTCAGCTATACTCTCCCTTCATTCTCCCAGACAAGAAAAATAGATATTGTCTTGTCAAGCCCATAGGTCATGTATTTAGGACTAGCAAAAGGACACAGGGAGGTATGTGACCGTGCTGAGACAGAGCAGTGGTGTTCGGGCCACTTGTTACTCAACTTGGGGAACTTTGTTAACCCTGATTCTTATTATTGCTTAAGGGAGGTGTTTTGCTCAATGAAAGTCTTGATTTTGTTACTTCAAGGCAAACCTGTTTCATCCTTACCATTAAATTTTGCTTTCCTTGCTAAGAAGTCTTGAGAGAGCCTTGAAAATAAAACAAATAAACAAACCCCAAAACAGGTATTCTAGAGACAATGCAAGACTGAATGTGAGTGAATAGCAAAGGGTATAGAGAAATTAAGTAAGAAACTAACAATGTAAATCTCATATAGGAAGGAAAATGAGTTTGTCAATTAATTGGAAAGTATTGAATGGGATCAAGAGAAAAAAGAAAAATGTTTTAGAGACTGGTTTGAGGCTTCTGACAGAGGCTGGAGATGTAAGAATGTGAGAGACATCATGGCTGGAAAACAGGTCTAAGAATAAGCTACATATAGGCCCTAGATGAAACCTTTATATTAGATAAAAGAAAGAACAATAAGGAACATACTAGAGGTAGGAGAAAAAGAGAGAAGGTGTAAAATATGTATTCAATTATCAAGATAGAAATTGATAGAAGAGAAAAAAGTCAGGATTTCAGAAAAAGGCACAGAAAAAATATTTGGTTTTGTCAGGTTTTTTTAGCTTGTGTCTGCTATTTCAGTTCAACAGAAAGGCTCAGAGATAGAGAAGAAATCATCAAAAGATGATTTAGTCAAAAGCATACTCTGATCTGAAGACCAAAGTGAAACTAAATGTGTTAGTGTACAAAATTGGAAGTAAAGCAAGGATAAAGGAATATTCCTGGAAGATGCACTGGACACTTGAAAAAAAGTGTAGTTGTCCATGCAGTTATGATAGGAAAAGGAAAAGAAATCACTTATAAGAGCTGTTGCATAGATTATTAGAAGATGATATAGATCTTTTCAAAATGAAAAGGTCCTCCCTTTCAAATCTATATTACCGAAGTGAGAGTGCTAGCTTTAGGAAAGAACCTAAATCCAGTAATCCAACCCAGACTACAAGAAGACAAGAGGATCCAGTTTAAAAGCAGATGCTTCACAAAACAGCATTTTCACAGACTATAGGAATACCTTGCTCATGATGTCAAATCATGGTTTAATCCTCTTGAAAGGAAGGGACGTGAACGAATGTTGTTAACAGATTACATTCACATTCAATTGCTGTTGCATCTAAGTCACCTTTAAGTAAATGAGATAATCAATGAGGTTGGGAAAACACCAAGCACAAAACACGCCATCAATGCAACTAAATTGATGATTTGTGCATATAAAAAAGATAAATCCTTGGGATACACAATAATTAATAAGTATAATGTTTTTGGAAACTCTTTCTGCATAGATATTATCCATGTCATTCTGTTCCTTTTTGATGGCTCCTGATGTTTTAGTCCTAAAAGTACTCAGTATGTCTGTATATCTCCAATTACTTCTTGCTCCCAAGAGGCTATTTTATCACTTTAATTCCATCTCTGAGGAGAGAAGCACTTTCTGAAGTCAGTACTAACATCACCTCTTTATGGGTGTTAAACAGCAGGACATGCAGTGTTATGGAGCAATAGAGGTGGCATCCATCACTTTGGAGTCTGAGGTTATGATTCAGAATCCCCAATGTGCAATAACAGTATCAGCAAGATTGGAGCATTTTCTTCACTGCAAATATTGCAGTCAATTATCTGACCACGTGAAGTTACTCAGCAGATCGAATTGTTTATTTTCAAGGTTTAATTCTATCTATGGCAATTATTTTCCTTATCACAACCCACAATTACTGTGAAAGCATTCTTCTGAAATTGTTTTCTGCGCTGCAAAATAAGTGAAATAGTAAAATGCTCAATTATTTTGAATAATGATGAACATTTTTTGAGGAAAACTTGCTACCATTTGTGCAAATATTAAAATCTGTAAGTTTTCTAAATTAACTGAATGAATTTGAAATGGGGCTACTCTACATGCAGTCTGAAGATGTGATCTGGTTATTTTTCCTTGCTAAGGAGCAAGTTATACATTTCAATGTAATTTATGTTACCCATTGCAATGAAAGTAAGCTGGAGTATAGTTAGAAAAGTCCGTCATGTGCGTTTTCAAAATGGTCAGTCTTTCATGAAGAATTTTGAGAAATAAAAGTTTTTAATACACAACTGGGGGTGCTTATTTGTCAAGGAGTCATGAAAGTTTTAGATTCTCTGTACCTTGCCTGCCCTTTCTCCTTCACTAATGGAATTGAGACCTTTCATAGTTAAAACAGCAGCTAGAACCCACAGCAGGTTATATGTTCATCCTGGCCCACTGAACAACCATTTTTGAGGTCTTATGTAGTGTTATCTATTGCTCCGAAAATACCCATTCCTCAAGCCTGATTTCTGATACTTTATTTCTCTAACAGTTTGCATCATCAATCCTGTTATAGAAACACGTGCATATGTATACTAAAATAAGCTGCTTCCTTAGAAAATCTGTATTTGCAAAAGATATCAACATTAAATATTTGCAATGAAGTTCCAAGTTATGTGTGTCTATCAATGGATTCTTTGTAAAGAATGAAGAAAGATGCTGGAAAAAATGTTTGAAATATGAACCACTTACTTCTTTTCTAAGGTAATTACCCACACTGTTTGAAGCAAGATATCTGGAGACTTTTCAACCACGAATTTTCACTCTCTGCTTAACTTACATAAATAACAAAGCCTTGCAGGTTCCTTGGGTCATATTTCTCTATGATGGTATAAAGAGATGAAAGAGTTTAGAGTGTTTCTCTCCGGTAGTGTTCACACCGGTCCCTCCTGTGGATTCCAGGGCTACTTTCCTTTCAACACCAGTATTAGGTAGATGTGAAGCTCTCCTAAAGCAACAACTTCTTTTTCTTATCTTGGTCTCAGAGCCATATTAGATGCTCAAAAATCACAAGATTAATACATTTCAGGAAGATCTGTCCTTTCTTGTATCAATTTACAGTCAACATAAAAAGTGGTTGAAAGAGTTGTTAGTGTTTTATACACAATCTACTAGTTATTGACAGCATGACAGAACTTCACATTAGGGAAGCTGAACTCTGTATTATGAAATGTTATGAAATTTAAAATTTTAAATAGTTTTCTATCCATGTAGACAGTAGCTTATTTTATGTATTTCTTCAAAATATCCACTACTGCAATCTATGTGTCAGCTTCCAAGTTCCTCATTGGTTGTTATATGTTTTATTACAAAAAGCTTGACGTAGTTCTGTTTTTGTACAAATATGTTCTGATATCCAGGAGCCAATGTTTAAGTCTACTACCTTAATTAATCAGGTCATAGATCTTCAAGATGCTCGTCTTAAACCACTACTACAGCCTTGGTAATTCTTAAAATTGAAGGGAAAAGATCAACTGAAATCTCATGATCTTACAGTCTCCTCCTGTTATGGAACGCTTTTCATTACTCATACATATGGTTTAATTGGACATAAATTTTTGAACAGTCATTGCACATCTTAGTGTCCAGCATGCTTCTTCAGATATGGTGAATACATTCATCACATCCTAAGTTTGCAAAATTATTAAACAGAATCTTGACTTTTACTTGCAGTTCATGTAATTTCTTGTAAGAGAGTATAACTTCCAATGACACTTGTCTTTGTTATTTCAAGGAAAAAATATTCCATATATGACTACTGTAGTTTATTCTTTTTAGTTCTTCACTTGTGATGATATACTGTAACTCCTTTTCCATATATTTTCTTCCATATATTTCTCCTATGTAGAGACGTTTGATTACCTACCTGATGGACCTGCAAGCATTCGTGGCTTTCCTCATCTGTATCTAACATCACAGCTCTGCTGGACTCTTGGAATCAAGTGTTGCAGTCACTTGAATGCACTCGGCAACTCCATCTTCCTTCCAATAGCTTATATCTGCATGTCTGAGTGCATGTACCTTGTGATCCTAATGGTGATTAGATGATTAGACATTCCAGAGAGTGCAGAAATTAATTCCTTTTTCACTGTAAGCATGGTCTCTATTAAAAGCTGCTGTCATTGTATCATTCACACCTGAATTGTCTTCCAAGGCACTACATTACAAATCTGAATTATTGTTGATTTTCTTTTTCCCTCGCACTGAGAATATTCTGGCCTTGTACAGCAATTAAATATTGTCTTACTATTCAGCAGTGGGTGGTACTGCTGTGTGTTAATTGCTACACTAAGTAAGCAATAACATATCTTGTTTCATGTCTTTCTTACTGACAACCTCCATGCACCCAGTGGTAATTATGACAATCGAATGAATGGCAGCTTATTTTTCTAGGACATGCACCTTGAGAGTCATGAGAGATATTACAAACATGCTACAATATCTTCCTTTTCACTGGAAATTTCTGCATCCTCCATCTCTGCATGTACTGAGTCTCTTTTTAGATCTTCCTGCTGTATTTTCAGCATAGGGAAATAAGTATTCCAATTTCTTACAATTTTTCCTCTGCATTATCATTTGGTCTGTCTTTGTCCTGTGGTCTGAATTCCTTCAATTTCATTCTGGTTATTTGTGCTGAATTATTGATTCTCGATTTTCATTCCCTTTTATGGATACATCAGCTGCCCTCTTTAACTTGGATGCATGATATACAGGTTAAGTCTCTGTCTTTCAATTAAAAATTTAACTTAAAATTTAAAAGTTATCTTTAATTACAGGATTTTTTTACTATCCACAAAGTTACAGAGTTCCCATCTCTGTAGAAAAAGACATTTTTCTGCTTCTCAGTATCAGAGAAAAATATCTTCTTATTGTTTCTTTTTCTAAGGGTAAAGTATTTATCTTATAATTTTATTGTCTGTGCCCATGTTTCAGACATAATTACTGACAGTATTTTGACAGACATCAATTCTTATATGTCAAATATGGTATTGATTCATGTGACTCCATTCCAAGTTATTCACAGCCCCCATCTTATGCCTTTTGTAACATGCATATGCCAGACGCTGTTCTACATCCATGTACCAGATGACTTACGGCCATTTCTCAGGTTTTATCAGTTAAAAAAAAAAAGAAAAAAGAAAAAAGAAAAAATAAGAAAATACCTTCCCTTTCTTATCTTTAATGTTACATTAGTTCAATAAGCACTAATACATACCTAATTTTCACTTCTTTTTTTTTTGTCTGGAAGTCCAGCATTGTGTTACGTCTCTATCCTTCTCCGCTACCCTTTTTCCAGTCCTTTTAATTGCTGCATTGTTTGCTTATTAATCAAGTTCCCTTGCTCTGACTGTTCCTAGACTGGTCACTTCCATTGTATTTCATGCATTTCTTGCTGGAAAATAAGAAAAGGTGAGATGTTCATGAAAACCTGTGATCTTTGTTAAGAAAGCCATTTATCCAAATGCTAAAAGCACCTCTAACACTGCATTCCCAATAGTTTTATGCTCTGGAGCATTACTCAGATACTCCTCTCTGTAATTTATATTCCTCCATCCAGTTCTTTCCATGTTATTAAAATTAATATTGAAGTAGGCTGGATTTGCCAGCAATGGAGAGGACAGAGGGTTGGGGCATAAGAGAACAGGAGCATCTGAGGTGTGTCTGAGGAGTCTGAGGTACTTCACTGAGCATTTATAGTTTCAAGAAGAAGTAAGTGGGATTCAGAATCTGTGGGAAGATATGTATGATTGATACATTCCTTGATAAACATTCCTCCCTCCGGCTGCTCTGATCTCTGAGGAAGGCTCTCACAGCCCTCTCCTCAGTCTTTCCCTTCCTTCACATGAGCCCCTGTGTTCACCCATCCTCTCCTCCCCATGGCATTTGTCTTTCTTTCTGCATGTGTGGTTGTTTTTTCACTTTTCCACTTATTCTTTACTGTTGCATTTACAAATGCTAGGCTTTAAGACACAGTAAAGTATTATGTATAAGAATATTGATTTCTGTATAAATATATTTTCAAAATGGTGTAACGGAGTTTTGTGAAAAGCAAGTGATGACCAAAACACACACAATAAAATCTCAGATTTCTAGTTTCTCCTCGCTTCTCAATTGGACAATAACCTTTTTTCTCCTTGGAAGTTGTAATGTAAAGTCTGAAGGGAAACCTGACCATAATTGCCTTTGCTGTATACTAAATCACATGAAATGTGAAGGTTACAATATATAGTACAAGTAGGAAGATTATTTGTTGGGCAGATTATGTTAGTAGTAATTCAATTCTAACTGTGTTTTCTGTTATTGCAACTAGTGTATGAATACAGCTGCGTGACCTAACAGTGTACATCTGATTTCATTTGCTCAGAATAGTGGTATAGACAGAATCTCTGTAAGAGAATGAAATTTATATCTCAGTGAGAAAAGGCAAGAAGTAGTTCCCATCTTGTGGCCCTTGCTACTGCTAATGCAATGCAAAAAAACCTGCGCGCTCTCTCTCTCCTCAGCCAGGAAGCATGTTCCTTCACCAAATTTGCTTGAAGAATTATTTCTAGAGCCTGCATATGAGAATACTGAGAAGCACTTCCAGAAGCACTGGTGAGAATGGCAGCTATGTTACAGTAGCAATAATTGTTAGTTGGAAAAACACTTCTGAAAACTAAAAACAAAACAAAACAAAAAAACCCAAACAAACAAACAAACAAACCCCAAAACATTACAAAAAACCCAACCAAACCAAACCAAACCAAACCAAAAACCAAACACACCCAACCAACCAAATCAGCACATCCAGATTTGTAGGACATATGAATTTTCCGGGCGGGGGGGAAGTGCTTTAAAAGTATACAGAAGCTGACAAGGTGAAAACCAGCAGTGACACAGAGAGATTACAAACAATAACCAGATTTTGCCTAATCCTTACCTTGGTGCAGTATTTGGAAAGGGAGATGACAGTGTCCTAAAGGATGTGGAGAAATGTAAAGAGGCATGACACAAATAACATGCTTTTTAAGTCTCGACACCAGCACATGGAATTCCAGCCTCTCCAGGTCAGAGGCAGCCAGCCTAGCTCTCAAACTGCAGATAAATAGTGAAACTGTGGGAAAGCATGACCTCTATCTCTTTCTTGCCCACCCCAAAAGCCATCTTATGCTGTGACAAGTTTGGTTTCTAACTGTAGCTTGAAATTGTTGCAGTCATATGTGACATTCTTCTGCATCAAGACATCTGTCATGCTCCACCTGACTCTTTCATCAAAGGAACATTTATTCACAACTATGTGCCATTCTCTGTTTAAAGGCTTTGCAGAGTATGAAGAAAGCAAAATGAATCAATGGCAATCAATACAAGAATGGGCACAGTCTGCAGGCTCTCGACTGGGAGGACTGCAGAGACTCAAGCCTTTTGTTCCAAAAATAGCCAGTACTTCTCTGTGTACTTTCTGTATTCTTTTTTTGCCAAATGGCTACGAAAAATACTGTGTTCGGTTGTAAAGTAAAGGCAACACCATTTACTATTCTGGTTTGCCTTGCTTGACTTAGAATTTGGATACAAGTGGAGAAAGGAAAGCCTACCATGTAAAGTTGCCTTCTCTTTTTCTGGTCTGCTTATTGGATCATGTGTGGGAAGGGATCTAGGACACTGACGATTCCTTGGTATCCCCCTGATGTCTGTTACAGTTGTGGTTTTTGGTCTTTTACTACAAATCTTACATATGTTTGAAGACATTAGGGAGAGCTTTGGCTCAAGGAATGTGGAATCAGGTTTTGTGAGGTCCAGGGGAACTCCCCTATATGTTTATCTGCCAATGCAGAGGATTTGATTTGCTAAGCCATGGCGTGCATTTCTATATTTATTAGTGCTGTAATAGGAAGTACCATATTTTATAGCATTTACTTTCTTCAGACAGATAAGGAATTATGTTTCCTCTGGAACAACAGTACATATATACTATAGAGTGGTTGGACTCTGTGTGCTGTGAATTCATCACTTGCATTAGAAGAAAAGAATTATCATAATGAAACAGATCTCTTTCCAAAACTGTTGCTAGGATACAGGCTTCACCTAGGAGTATTAATTGAAGTACCTCTGAGTTTGTGAAATGATCTAGATTCTTTCTTTTTCAGCAAATAAACATCTACTTGCCAATTCATTAGGTAGAAGTCCAAATATTGCCTACTCAAAGCACAACCCATTTTGAATTAAAGACAAATTATTTTCATTGACATAAATAAAAACTAGGTCAGATGGTAGATAAAATTAAGAATAAAAATCCCGGAGAACTCTACTTGCTGTAAGAATTGTAACTATAATTTCCCTTCCTAACATATTTTGTTATTTGCTATTTGACTCTTGTTTATTAGGTTGCTGACTTTATAGAAAATGGTGTTTTTTACCAGGAATAATTTTTATGGATAAATCCTTTGGGATTAAAAGCATTTTTAAGTATAAAATATTCACAAACAATTGAACATTTAGGCCATTTTTCCAATTCTGAAACTTTTGCATCAGGGTCAAATCTTCCAACAGTGAATGGAAATGTTAGTCACCTCAGTAGAGTTCCCAGTTTAAGACAGTGTACCAGATTGTTCGCTAAAGATCAGCTACACAACTTCTGACAATTCAAATCCAGTAAGGTGTTTCAAATCAGTCATGAGGTAACTGAGGTAATAAAAATCACTAGACATTTTTAACAATTGTGATACAGACTCATGAATCTAAAATCAAGTTTCAGTATTGCAGCAGTCTAGTCTTTTTATTACATTCTCTGTCCCTCTGTCTACTGACATATTTATCAAAGAGGGTATTTATAGAAACACTGGCAAAAGTTAAGGAGAGCTTTCTCTGTGTCCCTACTATAATCATATTAAATTTTAGAGTGTATAATAGTGATAGTGCTTCAAAACATAAATACTGAATTATATGCCCCTACTAAATGGGCAGAGATTTCTGATGGAAAATGAAGCAGTGTTTCCAGGGTTAGATTAGATTTGATCTGTATGATGTATAACATGAATAAAATATTTTAAAATGAACGTACTTTAAAGCGCTGGCTTGTTTATTTGGTTGTTTTTTTCTTTCTAATATATACATGCAAGCTGAGGTAAGTAATTTTTTTATGTACCCATCTGGAACCAAAGCCCTTAGTGACTCAAGAACAAAGCAGATTTGATGCACTATTGATTTTCTACCTTAGCAGTAGAAAAACAATTGCTCTATGCAAAGATCTGTTTTTCTGGATCTCTGCCATCCATCTTTTTAACATTTATATAACATAGCATTTGCATAGAAAAAGAAACTCACACAAGGTCAAAAAGGAAAAAAAAATACTTTTCCATAACAATTTTAGGCAAGTCTTCATATTGCATAATAACTTTTGAAAGGTATTTAATACACTTTCCACTATTAAAAATCTGGACTTCTTTGTAGTACATAAATGCACTCTGAATTGCATCTGCTCTTACTTCCCTGCTCTCAGACCACATACTGGTCAGCCTACCTGCAGCAGTGCAGGGACAGGGTTAGTCACTATGTGCTGAATTTACTTTCCTAGACAACCTTGAATACAGAGTTTTGGCCTTAAACTTTCCCGAATCAAACTGTGGTTTATGTAAGAGGCATCAGGCAGCTACCGGTTTGGAAAATCAGTCCCAATGTCTCTATGGAAGCGTAACTGTGAGCAGGAAGCTCCGGCTCGGAATCTGGTTGCAATGTATCTGAGCCCAAAATGAGTTTCTCTCTGTTGTACGATTTCTTTGCCTGTGATCTGCAGACAGTTTGGAGCTCTTCAGAAGTGGAGAGCAAATCACAGGAGCCAAGTTACAGGGTAACCTTCTTGTGATATATTGTGCTATAAGGGCTGTTGCACAGCAGCACTCACAAGTCACTAAAAAGGGCAAGACAAAGCAGTATTTTATGTGTTTATAGATGCAGACAACAGAACATTTAAGGCAACAATCCCATCAGTTCATAAATCATTAAAGGTGAGAGTGCCTCCAGTTCGTGACAAAGTTCAAGAAAAGTATTTTGTAGAAATAGTATGTGATATTTATACAGAAATCTGAAGTGTTTATACATTCTGAAAAAAATTAGCATCTTCCTTCAAAAGGTCCATTGTAAACCCCCTAGAAGATCTGTCATTGCATTCTACTGTCAAGTTTAATCCTGTATCATTTAGTATGAATAGTAAATAGGAATCTGTTCCTATACAAGGCTGATCAAAATTCAAATTGAACATTTTCCATCTCTAAAATGAGTGTTTTATGGAAATGTTAATAGCCATCAAGAGGAAAAAAAAAAAGAAAGAAAAAAATGAACTGAAAGGATTGCACAGAAATCTAAGTGAAATATATTGCCTAAGGTTGCACCAAAACTAATGTCTGTGTTGTCTGATGTTCCATCCTGCTATTGTCACCAGGATCACAGATCATCATCTCTCATGCTGCAACATCAGCCCCAGATATTTCAGGATGAAAGCAAATATTAGAAAACTTCTGCTTTGTACTCTTCAAACTCCTTTTGTAGTCTGAACACTCCATCACAATTCTGATTCATTCCTTCAGTGGTGGCTTCATCTACCCAAAGAGTGTTCCCTTCCTATAGTCTAAAATTATGATTTTCACAAAGATAATGACTTTTCCTGACACTTTTTCCTCTTTTACTATTTTGTCACATTATACTTCTGTTACTCATGACTGATATTTTTCTTTGCCCAGCCTCATCTCTTCCTCTGCTCTCAGTCTTCAGTCTCATAGTTCAATGTCATTTGAACTATGTCTCTTCTCCATGCTTTCTATCTGCCTAGACAGTGCAAGACAATTTGGTAATCACTTTTTTTTCAGGATTTCAACAATTTGGTCTAGAATGTTTCTTCAGAAGTGTTTTATTAACACAGGACCAAGCAAAACAAAAACACCAGTGCATATGTTCCTATGGAAAAGTATTTTTATGAAATTTTTATCTCCTTTAAGCTTGGATTTATTTCAAAACCTATAGGTGTCATTGACAGTCTTTTTGTTTACTTCCATACACTTGGGTTCCAACATACATGACTCTTGTGGATAAAATTTATATCTTATACATGCAACGTGAAGAAACAAAGAAAAAAATAAAGAAGGTTGGGGAGAAACAAATGGTGTAAATCAGCATTATTCCATTGGTTTCAGTGGAGTCATGCTGATTTATATAATTTGAAAATTACCTGTCTTAGAAAGAAATGAAATTAACTTACATCAGAGATCAGTATTGCACAGAAGAAATTTGCCACCTGTTCCTGCCACCTTATGGGACAGACGGCTTTGAGGAAGGGGTGGTAATCAGCAAAACAAGTGTTTATAAGTGCAAATAGTCAGAATTTTACTGATGAACCAAATAATAGCTTCTTTCCAACCCATTTTACGATTTCATATTTACCATGCCACTTGGATAGTGGACAGCAGATTCTGGACCACATGAATTAGATGATAGCAGCTGCTAAGTTTTTCCTCAGTTCCATATTCACATATTTTTACATTTTCTCTCCTTCTCGTTAGTTTTGTTTTGCAGAACTGTGGATGGGTCCTACAAGTGCTCCATGATAAGATTCTACTCAAAGAACTAAGATAATAATAAATATAACAAAAAAAAAACATTAAACTGATGTGATGAACTGAAGAGAATCTTAAAGTTTCTAATTGCACTCTGGTTTTACTTAGTATCATTGCTTCTTCTAAGTGCCAGAGGAGTAAACCTTATTTGAAGACTGATTTTCATGTTTACTTTATTCAAAGAATGATTCTCATATTCTGGCTGCCAGGGTAGATTTTTATGATTCTGATAGATTATTTTCACTGTCAAGAAAACACAGCTTTGGAAAGCACAGAAAGAATCAAATAATAAAAATGTGTGAAGTATGTTCATGCAGAGTGTGCCAGAGAGAGACTGACTGATTGATTGAAAAGACAAAATGTTGCTGTTAAGGGGTTGGGGTTTTTTTCTAATTTAATAAAAAACTAAAGAACATTTTGCTATTTTTAAATTACTAAACTTCAGTCAGATTCTAGGAGTAAGCACTTCTCATTTCTCACCCAAAAGAAGTAAGTAAGATTATGTCAAGAAGAGCAAAAATTGTGAACGAACCATAAGAATTGTCTGTCAAAGTCTGTCATTTACAGTTTAGGTGTTACAGAGATTACCGATAGGTTTCTTAGTATGAAATGAGCTGACATCTTTTCTCTCTGTATTTTTGAGACATGTCAGTTTTGTAGAGTTCTCCAAGGTTTCAGCAGTGTTTTGGCAAGACTGTGGTGGTTTATGTCTTTATAAGTAAGTAAGACTAAAGTAAGTGAAGCCACAGTAAACTGAAAGAATCAGCTGAGATGTCCTTGAGCTACCTACAAACAGAAAGTTATCAACAGAGAGAACTATAATGAATCAGTATTTGATGCATAGTAATTCATCGGATAAAATGATGACATTTACTAGTGTAAAGAAAGCAAGGTATGTACCCATTGGACATAAGGTAATCAGGAATCGCTCTCAACTGAATGTGAACAATAAAGAACTATGAAGCCATGTATGTGGTATAAACTAACATAAACCTTCAAATTCCTGCATGCACACCCTCCCTCTGCCCTGTCCTCTTCTGTTTTTCTTTCTTTTCAGGAGTAGAAGCAAGAAAGGAAAGGGAGTGAGAATTTGCTCCACACATGCTCCCTTTCTCAGTAGGGAGCAACAGCTATAAAGTAAATCCACAAAGGTTTTTAAAATTGTAATTTTTTTATCATCTTTTGTGTTGAAGTTTAGAGTTTAAAAAAATTTAAGTTAGTTTTGTAATTCAGTATATATATAGCAAATGCAGAAATCATTACAGAACACAGGTTTATGTCTCTCTCAGGCCTAAACCTCAAGCATGAAAAAGATGTCTTAATATATTTGTTCAATTCTAACACAGGCTTACACAAGGTTATTAGTCACCAGAATATCCGATATCCTTTGTTAAAACTTCCTAAAACCAATCTAACTTTGAAGTATTCCTGTTGCTGAGTTCTCCATGAGTCAGTCAGGTTTGTTGCATTGTGACTATACATTGCCCTGAGATGTATATGGCAAGTACATACTTGTTGCAGTAGAAAAGCCGTACATGGATCTCTGGTCAAAATCTGCCTCAAAACTTGTGATGCAAATTTGTGCAGTCTGAACAGCTTTGTTCATTTGGTGTTATGGAGTTAAACCTGCATGTCTGCATTTTTTAGTAGCCATTAATTTTTGTCTTGCACTGTTCTCTGTGCCTTCCACTTCATTAATTACAGGACAGTTGTAGGCCAGGGGGTGTGCGATGGGAGCACCTAAACTATAAGGAGTAAATTTTCTGCTTCTGCTCAAAATTGTGCAGTAAGATACCCTTCCAACATTCTTCATTATAAGAAATGCTATTTGAAAACCTCTTGTAAGTGGAAACTGAGCAATCTCAAAGTCATAGTGAAAGACACAATATTGTGGTATGTGCACCAGTTTCTTTATCTATTATCTAGTGATGGCACATTATGGTTACAATCCTTTGGCACACAAATTTAAAACTATGAAAACTTTAGACTACCCGTGGGAAACAGAGAAATTAATGAGTAACATATTTGCAACTTGGTTTTGTTGTCTGTTCATTTTTTTCTAAATGCTAGTAAAAGTAATCAAACAGCTGCATTGGGTGTACTGGGCACACCTGGCTACAGCTTGAGGCCATGAGCTGCCCTGTGCTGGTCACGGACGGCTCCGACACCAATGGGAACAGCACTGCAGTCTGTCAAGGATCCCCGGTGCACCGATCTTGACGTATTTAAGAAAAAGACTCCGCCACCGTGGGGAGGGGACATGTGAGGAGACAGGTGAGGAGAAAAGGAGGGAACGTGAAGGAGCTATTTCTGGGGACATGGCTGGAGATGCACTCTGAAGGATGTGCTCCGTGCCAGAGCAGGGGCTACAGAGGGACCATGGCTTTGGACGACCCACACTGGGGCAGAAACACCCCTGAGGTTCTGAGGCCCTCACTGAAGGTCTTGGGAGGGATCAAGTATAAAATGCAGCAAAAACAATGGGAGATGAACCTGAAGAAACGGGGGCAAAAGGTGTTTCCTGTTTGTTTCACTGACTATGGTTTTTCTCAATATCTGAATCAACAATAAAAAGGTTGTGTTAATTGTCAGTGAATTAAATTAAATTAAGTAAATTTACCCAGGTTTAGACTATTTTGCCTACAGCAATGGGTTAAGATGATTCTTTTTCCCAATATTTTAAGATATGTTGTGATGACAGATGTTCTGATTTAAATTAACCTGACTTTGCTCCTCTCTCAATAATTTGACAGTTTATTTTGCTGACCATATGGCTATATCTAAAACCATAATCTATTGTATTTGAACTGAAGAACAAGGTGCTGAGGACAAATGATAAGAGAATAATTTGCTTTCCATCTCTGCTATTCCCTGCAGGGATGTTTTGCATAATGAAAATAACATTGTAAATTAAAATTGTGCCTTTTCTCATATCAAGGTTCTCATCCTATTTAGGAGAATTTTTTAACATATTCAATGCTTTATTTAATGCTATAAATATCTTATTTCTAATAGAAAATTAGTTCCTACAGTCAGAAAAGGGGAAAAAAATGCTGTTCCTAATTTTGCTGGTCAAACTTCCGATTAAACATTCTGTGCAATGTGTGTAAAGAAGGATTGGATTTTCAGCATTTAATTACTTTAGCCAGTTGCCATCTGTTCTTTGAATTCCGACCTTTCTTTCCAAGTTGAGGCTACATGGAGTGTCTGCAGGCAAGCCAATTAGATCATGGATGTTTCATGCTGACATTACAACAGACTTAATGTCCACCTGCAGAACCCTGGTTGATAAATTTAATGGTGATGACACAGTGGCCTTCTGCAACCTTCATCCAGCAAGTAAATAATGCTTTATCACACTTGGCATTGTTCGTTTAAAATGTGGCACAACGAGTAGTGGCAAAATCACATTTTGATTTGTTTCTTCAGTCCATGGTATTAATCATACACTGTCAAAAGCTTTTCATGCTACAGTTTCTCACAAAGATAATGCAGGTTAAATCTAAAAAACAACTCCATAAAACTACCCTTTTCTGGGCTAAGAGGAATACTCACAGACTGAAATAGCATGGAGCTTTAAGCCACCTATTCTCTCATAAAATTCTCAGACAGCCAAGGTTGAACTTTGTAGGAAGTCCGTCATTCTACTCTCATACCGCCTGTCCTCTGCTTATGAGAATAATTGATTGTGTACAGAGTTCTTACACTGGTAAATGAATACATACAAAATATCACAATATTTCTAATAGTAATCATATTAACAGATGATTGTCCATCAACGTACAATAGTGATACAATACTATTTCAGTATTGTTTACTAGTAAGTGGTACCAAAGAAATATTTAAGTTTGTCTCAGCCTCTTATGAGGACCCAATTACTTGTGTGAACCTCAAAATGTTATAATTTTGGGAACGTAATATTATCATTAAAGAGTATACATCTACAGGACTTAATACCTAAAAGTTTCTTTGCAAAGAAGCTTCTGGAAAAATATATAGCTTCAGTTTCATTAAGTGTCTGAAAAAATAAGAAGATATACTCTTCCTTGAGGAACATTTTGAAGCTGACTGTAAGTGCAAAGATGAGCTGGAGGGCATGATGTGAAGCCTATCAATGTCAATGAGAGTCAGCCCTTGCATTGATTTTAATCATCTTTGAGTCAGGTCCTAAGTGTGAAATTTTGATAACCCATTAAAGCTTCCACATTTTAAAACTGAACTTCTTCTATTGATCCACTAACTCAAAGACAGAAAAATAAATGTTACATGAAGAAGCACAAATCTGTTCTACTGTATGGGAATACACTACTTCAGTGTTTCCTGTGCTTACAGTACTGAGCCAGATGGCAGTGTATGTAAAGCACTATGTTGCAGAGTTTCAGAAGCAATTTTGCTGAGTTTCAAGGAGATTAATCTCTTAATAGAATTGCAGTTTGTCTGTTTGCTTTTAATAGCAGTCTTTTATTCCTCTCTCCACTTCTTCGATGCTGCGAAGTGCAATAAAACCAACTGCATTTACACTGAATGAAATTCACTCTATTTCAGTGCTAGGTAGTGATGAAACTTCTAATGAGCCACTTTGCTCATTCTGTTTATTTGGCAGCATCAAACAGAAAACTCATGCATCAGGAAAAAAGTCTGGAGGTTATGTGATCTTGCTGAGTCTATCCCCCTAAATGGAACATTTTCAGGATTCTGGATAGAGAACTAGATGTTATTTCAGCTTAACAAATGAGTCCAAATACTGAATTTCTTCTGTACAGATACTGAGCTGCTTCAATCTTTCCACAATAACATTTGAATAAAGGGAAAAATAAACTGGTTTAGATAAACATTTAACATAAAACATCTTTCTTAAAGATAATAAAAGCATTGCATTCAAAGTGTCACACAGAAATTATACTTTTAAACTGATCTGTGATGGATATATGTAAATGTTAAATTTTTCATTTGAAACAATTAGGCACAATAATGTACTTTTTTTCACTGAAGACTATAAATCACATCAATAGCAAATATATTAGTCCTTGATTTGCTAGAGCATAGCATTTACCTCCATGATCCCTTCTTTATTACTGTTTAACCATGTCTATGGCAAGACAATGTGAAGACCAGGCATGATATTCTTCCTACCATCACTGCTTACACAGTTTTTTTCCAATTAAATTTGGCCTAAGAAAGAGTAGTATCAGTGGATGAGCATATACAAAAAAATCTTATCTTCCATGCCTGTGACTCTTTTGGCCCCTTGTGATAATTAATATTTAAACATAGATTTTTTTTTTTTTATTCTATCAACACATTTATCACATCTGTGTGTGCATACACACACACGTACTTAGCATCAGTCTTGCTCAAACATTCTACTGGCCAGAATACAACAGACAGTGTTCAAGCAAACAGAAGTACTATTTTATTTTATTTTTTTGTGACCCGTACATTTACTTATTTTATGACCTGACAATGTGCTTATTCTCACCTGGCTGGCATTTTAAGACTTTTTCAAAGAGCAGACTTTCTAACAGCATGGTTGCTAAGGACTGCCCATGTAATCTACTGAAGCTTTTTATCTCCTATTGCCTGCTATTTTTGGGCTACAGTGGTCTCCTCCTCCCTGGAGGGAGACTGAGACCAGCTCTAACCTTTTCTTACCTCTGAGTTTCTCTAGCAAGAGTATGTTACCATCTGCTACAAAGGCTATAGCCACAACTGCTGTAAAGCTGTACACTTTGGGTGAATTTTCTCCAACAAATCTATTCCCCCCTTCCCTTATGCCCTTCCCCTCACTTCCTTCAGTGTTGTCTTTCCCTGCTTCCTCACACAACAAACCCTATAAGTAGTCTGGGATCACTTTCTTGTGTTTATCTAGCCACCCCAGTTGTTCTTCACGCTACCTGCACTCTCAACTGTTCACCTGTGCCCTCCTGGACCTATACTGTCTAACTTCATGCCCACTTTAACTCATAATGCTTCTGCCCAAAGATATTGCTTGTATTAACCTGTCCGATGTTCATTTCTGCTGGGTCTTGGTGAGGTTGAGCAGGAAGCTCATCTTGCCTTAGAAGGTGCTTACCAAACCTTGTTCCCAATTCTGGAGCTTTATGTTGAAGCTGACTAGATTCAGGCTGAATATTGCAATGGTAGTTGGATCCTCAGCAACTCTAGATGAGGTTTACTTGACCTTCAAAGGCAAATAAAGTCTGCCTTACTCCTGAACTTAAGACCCATGAATTCAGGCCCAGATGTTTTCCTTATTTCATTTGTTTTGATGTTGTTACAAATGACTTACAAAAATGAGGTTAAAAAGGAAAAGCATTCGTAAGAGCAAAAAATGGAAAGGACTAACCAAAGTAACATCTCTGTCAACTCAGTATGTCAGCCTACGACAGAACAGAGAAAATGTGCTGCATGGAAACAGTTACCTCCCTGCTGCTCAGTCCATGTGCCATCACGTTTGTTCTCCTCTCCCACTCACGCCTTCACTTGTCAGGCTGCTATGGGACTGGCATTAGGGCAATGCAATGATCAGGGATGGCCAGTTCCCTAGAGTTCAGAAGTCTATTTTTCCAGACTGTGCCAGCTCGTTTTCATCTGTTCACTTGCCATTTTTTGAAGGGATTATTTAAGTTTAATTAGAAGACTACAACGAATCATTTGACCTCCACGGTTTAGGGACAAATTCATGCCGTGTTTATAAATTTTTTATTACTGTCCTCTGGAATTCATGGTAACACTACAAAGTGAATCGTTTTTAAGCAATTATGGATCCAATGAAGCAAATGCTCTTGCTATTTATATCTTTTGCAAACAAGAAATAAGGACCAGTGAACATGTGGAACACACCATTTTTAGGAAAGGATTAGCACCTCATTAGAAAGCAGCTTGTGCTGTAGAGTATTAGAACATTTTTGCTCTCCATCCAGATTAGGCAATCATGGAGTTAATTGCTCACTGGCTATATGAGCTATTTCATTAGTTCTGAAGTCAGCTCATCAGTTGCAGTAATGATGACAGTGGAAATCACGGAAGAAAAAAATATCACCTCATCATTTAAAAAAATCAAAACAAATCAAAGCATCAAAAACAATCTGTCTGTATTCTAGCAGCAGCTATACAGCTCTTGTCAAAATATTGCGATGTACTGAGGTACACTAGTATTAGTCATAACACCTAACAATAAAGGGAGACACTGAGATAGAAGCAAGAGGCCACTGTCCCAAGAAATAACGTCAAGAAATAAGAAACACTTTACTGACATTATAAACATTATAAACTATTATATTTTGACAGAAAGTGGTTTGAAAAAAAATAAAGGCAATAGAGTTCATGTTACTGCATTACAGAGCTAACAGAATTTTAAACTCAGTGAGGACTAGGGGAATTATTGACTATATGTACAACAACTGAACAGTTAGTAGAATTCCAGAGGTGGCTTTCAATCTCGGTGCTAAAACCAGAAGTCGACATGGACATATCTATCCTATTCCTGTAAATCATCCATCATGATTTACATGTAGCCAGCAAGAAAAGAAGTTTCATGTTACTCACCATCATTCCAGCTGAGCTATAGATTTAGTGTTTTTATACTTTATATACAGTACATAAATGTTATCAGTGACTACTGGGATTTAAGAGGAAACTGAGCACTCTGTAAGAACAAAGCCTTAAAAAATAATTTGTATGCTATTTGAGTAGAACCTGAAGCAGAAAGTTGATTCACATATGCTCATTGATTGCATTACAATGCACAAAAAAAAGCTAGTCAAAAATCGCAGAAATATTTTATTTCACAGCTTTTTCATTTAACCAGCAAATTAAAGAATAGCAAAGCCAATTTCCTTATTTTTAATGTCTGTGATCCTTTCAAATTTTTGAAGACATTGATCATGCCTTCACTTCTTTGGATTAAAGATTATTTTTGTCATTAATGAAAGCAGTTAATGTTGCCAATTATATCTTTTCAGGCATGCCTGAAGCATTTTAATGGGAAAAATTCATCCCAGTGACATTTTTAAGTAGTGGATTAATGCATTCTTAGTATAAAACTATTCTTTATATAGATTAAAGAAGCTGGGAAATTGTTAATATTGCCAAATATTTAAGACATTTACTTCAATCTAAGGCATTAAAGCTAACAATTTAAGAGAAAAGATTAAGCAGATAAATTTTATTCTCTTAAAATTTGCAAATTATCCACACACCAATAAATTATGTGAGGCATTTGTTGAAACAATGGAAATAATATATAGATATATAATTTTTTATATACAAATACTTAAAAGACTACTTTAAATTAATGAATCTGGGGGACTAAGTAAGTTTCAGATGATAACTCAGGTTTTTTCAATTCAAAAACTAGGATTGGATTAATCTGAAGATATCAAAATTAAACTTTTCAGCTTTTTTTTTTTAACAGTTAGCTGCATGAATTTATTGACAGCAGTGTTCTCCCATCACAGAATTTGATTCTGATGAATTGACATTTTCTGAGAAAGGTGTTCTGACAAATTGTTCCTCACAAACTCAAAAGCCAATGTTTAAAGGAGTAAGGACTAGAGTTTGCCATTCATGATCCTTAAGGACAATCAATTCCCAGCAATGACTAAATACAGCGGCAATATTTTTCCAGAGGGTCTCACTTAACTGGAGTAAACTCTCATAATATTTACCTTTACACCGTGTTCTTTGTCTCTAAACACAGTTCAAAGTAGCAAACAGAATGAAAGTTGCCTCCAGAGTGAGGAAATGTACCAGAATTTGTACAATACTGAGAGAAAAAAAGGATACTTTTAAAAACAGAACTGACACAAATTTCTGTGTTTGCTTAATATGGTATGAGCGATTTTACAACAGCAGAGTGTTAGTATAGGTTTACTATGGCAAGGGAGGTTATAGGTCTGAGTCCAGATATGAACTCTGTCTATATGTGGAAAACAGGAGACACTGGAGCTGCAGGGATCCAGATCAGCTCAAGAGAAATATGTTGCCCTGCATTTCAGATAAACATATGTATCCTTGAAGGGTTGTCAATAGACACCAACTGAACAGCAGTCTGGGTCTACTGTAAGATACTGTCTCAGTGGATCTTCTCCCTGGATCTTCTTTCTATTGCCCACACATGAAGCAAGCGATAACACAGGTTGTCGCTACTTTCATAGTACATAGACCAGTGATGAGAACTTTACCTCGGAAAAAGGTTTTACTCTAAACAGGTGTGGGAAATGGCCACATGTACGAAGGACAGAAGGTAAAGACACCACAATACAGAGACTGTCCAGCCTTGAATGTTAACAAATTTTATTCTCTCCGTAGGGATGAGATCAGCCAGGTGAAGCTCGCATCTGACTCTTTTCAAAGCGTTTTCTTAATGGTTCTTTTAAGAGTACCATTTGGTAAATCATCTCCTTGTTCTGCCTATGGTCTTTATTACCTATTATTGGTAGATAATGGAAAGACAAGTCTAAGCCTAGATTATGCTTTGCAGTTCTGAAATTAGAAACATTGACTTAGACCACATTTGAAGAAAGTGGGATTTTTAAGATCAATTACAGAACATTAGTGAGGAGAACAAGGTCAGACTGCAGCAAGAAAGATTGGAAGAATGACTTTACATTTAATGAAGCTTTCATATTATTGTAAAAAGCTTAAATCACATTTAGCACTGCCTAAGATTACGTGACATATTTACATCTTACTTTCAGTAAGAAAGTTCCCTGTAATTTTACCCCGCTCTCCTGATCTAGTGAAAGGTTCTTAAGGTTGTCAGTCAGCTTGCTTTCTAGTTCCAGCAAGCCCACTCTGTGAAGTTCCTTAGGTTCGAAAGATTTGGATAGTGCTTTGGAAGCATTTATTTCAAGAATGGACATATTCATGCAAATTCTTTAGTGCCAGGTTCACATGTAGGGCCTAGGCTACAAGCTGACTGAAAGCCATGTAGCTATGGCTGAACAGCACTGGAGTTTCCAAACCTTACCGGTGTTACGTTAACCAAAGTAAGTGGCTCCTAGACAGCTCAGAATGAGAGCAGAGCTGTCTCGTGTCTATCTGTAAAATGGACTTTATGGACTGGATATCCCTAGTATGGCATATCTTATTTGCCTAAGGAGCCTGAAAGAACCATCTGGTCGTTTTTGATCCTCATAGTTATTGTGATGAGAAACTCATTCAGGCAATTCTTCTGCAGCTGCAAAAAAGTGGTGAGACAGGCTGTATTTGGGAAAGAAAAAAAGATCTCAAATGCTGCTAAATATGTTTCAGGATAATGGCCTCAATAGCGCATCTGATGAGTATTTAGAATAAGCGAACGCTGAATGCCTTATCAGTGATAACACAGACAAAGGTTATCGGCATGTGCCACACATCAAACACCGATCTCACTGCAATTAATTTAAGTGAAAAATTGTCTCCATCAGCAAATGCTTTTGCACAACATCAAAGCCTGTTTCTTTGTTATTCCCCTTCTTTTAATGGGAAACTTTGACCTGTCCAAGCAAGTTAGAAATCTTTGTTTCTTTTAATTTATTAGAGTTTCCCATGCTTTGTAATTAACCTCCCAGTCTTGCAGCCTGAATGGGGTAGAATTTTTTATTGATGTTTTGATAAACTACATTCTTTTTTTCACCTTCTGGGATTATTTTTATAGAAATGTATATATTGTAATATAAATATGATCCAAATCACCTTCACCATATAAAGAGACCTTCTACTGATACTATTTTTTACTATAAGATTGGTTAAAGCCCATTTAAATGAATGTTAATACTTACTGGGATTTTGAATATATGTTGTCATTGTTATTAGAAGGCACTGGTACCAAGGTTAGATTCTGAGATACAAGAAGAACGCTTTGAAAAAATGACAGAAATTTAGATACCACACGCTGATAGGGCCACAGACACTGAAGAAAAGAAACTCTCTTATAATGGAATAGAGGCAAAGTTCTGCCAGCAGGTTCTTGAACACAAATAGAAATGATGGGCCACCTTAGACATTTATTTTAAAATATCAGCAAGTACAAGATGTGCAAAATAAGGGCAATAATTAGAACACAGGGTAACTGCATTGTGCTCAAAAGAGATCTGGGGGAAATTGTTTGGGCAATCACTATGGGCATAATAAATAAATTCTAGAGGTCACCAGCACTGAACAGTGTGAACACAAAGCCACACTTTGTATTTTACACTGCCCAAGTCACATCGTGGAACTGATTAATTGACTATGGCAAAAAGTGCAGTAAGTAACTTTGCTGAGTGGAAGTACAACCAGACAGTCCAGTTTGTTTCCAGATTACCACACGTTATGATTTCAACTTGTTTGTAAATTATGCCAAAAGAATCATTATTATAAATTAAAGTCTGGCAGACTTTCTAAAGAGCAACACAAAAAATATGAATAGAGGACCATCAGTAAATTTATTGTAAGCCATGTAGAAATTATAGATATCATATGTAAAAATGCAGCATCACTATAATTGTTCGGATTACTTTAACATTTAATTTGCAAAAGAAGATACACTCTTTGAAGAAAAAAAATTTAAATTGTTTTTCAGTACGTAACTGTTCAATACCTATATTTATGCATTATCTATTCAATACAGATGTGCTCTGCATGAAGAGACTGATTATATTACAGTATCCTATTTTCATAACATTCACTGGAAGAAGGAACCCTTCATTTAGGTCTACTTGCTTTTACCTTAATCTGGAAGAAAACATACTCAACCAACAAGGTGTACAAGAATAATACATACTCTTAAGTACAATTTATGAAGCTGACATGCCATCAACCAAAATTTTAAAATTATCATTTGGCACATAAATTGATCCACTAGAAATTGTAGCCCAGGGAAGAGAATTTGCAATGTGATTTTGTGATTGCTGGCTGACAACGACACACGTAAGTGGCTGCAATACGTATCCTGCTGAAAAACAACTCACCTTGCTCTTGGAGATAAATGTAAAAGCCTTTGGACAACCAGAGCACACAACAGTGAGAGCGGTACAGTTCTTGTGGGAGGATTTCTGACTGATTATTTGAAGAATTATAATTTTGGTAGAAAAGAAATGCTTCTTACAGTCTGCAATACTGTAGCTTCCTTGCATTTACAGCAGATACAGGGAGGGGAGCAGGTTATATAGACAGCGAGGAAAGAGGTGAACAGGGCAAATGGGAAGAGTGATTTAAATACAGGCAGATACCTAAGTCCACTAACTACTGACAAAAAAACAGTAACTGAAGTTTCCTCTGTATTTCCATAGTTCTGTAAACTTAAAAGAAATCTCACTGTGTCAATTTTGTCCACTTTTCTAATTTTTCTCTATACCAAGAAGTCCTACATAAGGAACAGAGATTATATGTATTTGCCCAGTGATTTTGTATCTTTCACTAATGCTCTGCCTGCTACAGAAATATTACCAAATCATTCACTACCTATATGGTACTTAGAATAAAAGTTACACATTTCTAGTTGCTAGTATAGCCCATAGGAACTCGAGAGATAGTGTCTGCTCTGCAGTTACACCACCTCTCTCCAAATTTCTAGATCACAAATAAGAGCCAGTTTTGAAAGATTTACAATAAGATTCACAAGGCAGAGCTAAGTGGCAGAGCAATAATTATCCAGATTTATATCAGAGCCTACAAATTGTAGAGCTACTAAAATCCTGTCAGTTCCTGACATCCAAGTTATATCCTTTTGCGTAAAATTAAAGCATCTGACTCATTTTCATAATGGCCCACAGCTTTTCTCTACCTCAACCTTATATATCTTTAGAAGCCAAAATAGTTGTACATCTCAAAAGCAAAAGCAGTAAAACATTTCTTTATTTCCAGATGTGAGAGGAAGGTCTTCTGCCTTTCAAAACAACTGCATGTAATGACTAATAGCAACATACTGTAATCTTTATATGATACAAAAGTTTAACTAAATCTCCTGATGTTGCATTTGCAAATGCACATTTCCATGGAGAGTCACAAACTGGATTTATTTGGAGCAACATATGACATTAATTCACCTAAAATCAGAGCTAGGATGAAATATATACTTTAAATATTAAATATAAAAAAGCAAAAATATAAATATTTAAGGATCTAACATTTCTGATAACTTCTTATGGAGAAGTTTCTTTTCTTAAAGGAAAATATTTCCCAGTCATTTTGTCAATGAGCTATGTCTATAGAGCTGAGTATTAGCACTCTTACATTAGTTTGCTTGGGTTTGGATACAACGTTATGCATGAATAGCTTGAAAGTCCAATATAGTATAATGCTGGTCCACAGTACACAGAAGAAGAGTAATATTTAAAGTGGATTAAATCTGAGCCCATGAGAGCTAGTGACTGGTGACTCTTTCTGGTCTATGAAAATAATAAATATTTAACATTTGTAACCATGAAATAATTTAACAAATACAGAATATATTCTTGTGTATCATGTAAAATATAACATGACAACCCAACTTAGAATTCATTCTCAGCACTTTTTCTTTAAACCATTTTTTAACTGATTGGGAAAAGATTTTTGTCTTTTTTTGTATGACGGCATCATGCCATCCAGAGGCCAACTGAGCTCATTACAAGGTTTTGTTGCTAGGGTCATACAAAAGCCAGCCATCCTCTGGTCAACATATTTCGTCGTTAGGAAATATATTTTTTCCTATAAGATGACCTGACTTTTGATGGAAGTAACATTTGTGTCTTCCATGATTGTCAACATTTTCCAAGTTCTCTATACGACAGGACTGTTCAGTAAGGTAGCAAAGAGGAAGCTTGAGAGGAACAACTAATCCGAGAAGAGCACATTAGCAGAACAGAAGTTAAGTATTAGATAACTTTAATAAATTAAGGTATTTAACTTCCTAAAACTCCCAGTTCCCTCACAGATCCTTTCTGTCCTGTGAATCATAGCCATTAAATGTTATGAAGTGGGAGCACAATGTCCACTCAGTTTTCAGTGGCAATAGCAGAAAGTTATGTATAGCTTTGAAATTCCTTAAGAGTTCATTCTCAAAGAAGAATCTGCAGACTCACTGAATAGTTAAACGTAAAACCAAACGAAAACAGACACAAGAATTTTAATTTTGTTGTTCCCAGATTATTTATGCTTGGATCTAATATCACCTGTCAAAGTAAAGAGTATAATTCTGGGATGTTATTTCCCAGTCTACAGTGTATATTCATTATAACTAGACCAGAATATTTTCATTTTCTATCTAGAAAAAAAAAATTAAAAATATTAACTTTATTTTACTTAAACATGAGATTAATTGCATTTTTAAAATTTTGTTTATAACAAACCTTTTCCATTTTTCCTCAAAAATAGCAGTCATATAAATGTTGACAATATTTATGTTGCTTTACACTGCGACAAAATCATTGCTTGTGCATTATATAATTATATTTCATATTAAAAAATGAAAAAATGCATTATGACAAGGGTACATTAAAATATTAAATTCATATTTCAAAGATTAGAGAAAAGAACTCAGAAACTGAAAATAATTAATAATTAAATGGGAAAAGAAGAATAAAATTAATTCAATATTTTACTTCTCAGAATGACAATATTAGACTTGGTTCACTTTGTTTATAAACTGTAAGTAAAGATCAAAATCTTGACCTCTGTGATTAATTAGCTATGTTCCCAAAAATGGAAAAGTTATCCCCAAAGATTTTTTTAAGACGTGAGAGAACTTGACAGAAAAAGTTATGACCATGCACCAGTCAACTCCTACTCACAGACTTGTTGGGAATCATCAAGTTGATTCTTTAACTATAGATTATGAAGTAGGTAACAATTACCAATATAAGCATAGAATAAACCAGCAAGGAGAGGTTCATCTGGAATTCTTAGACATGGTGCATATCTTCAGATGCTTTAGTTTCTGAAGAGGAAAATCTTTCCTTGTAGTCAATAAGTGTACATTTAAGCTGAAAGCTAAGCTTGAGTCAAGGCTGTCTATATGCTGCACTTAACACCCACATGGGCAGCATCATCATCACAGACTCCAGAAGTTTGTACACAAAGTACGGATGGTTTGCACAAAGTCAAGCTAAAATCAGCAATGTGTGTAATTTATGACCATTAGCTTGCTTAAGCCTTCCTGTTTTTTACTTCATAGGGTGGATGTAGCTAGAGAAGTTTGTGTACTCAAGGGCTCACAGGAAACAACATGTTTTGGGAACACACTTTGAAGTCTTTTTCAAATTTGGTGTTTGGACTCATTGGTTGGAAGCAGCAGGACAAAGTCTGGAGAGAGCTCCAGTTTCACTATCCTGGCTCGCACGAATCTTTAGACACTCTGTTCCTTTTCTGTAGAAAGTTGTAGTGAAAAGGTAGCTTTGAGAGTGATATGATTGTTTCTGGTAAAATAACGTAAAGATCAAGTGTTTACTAAGAGTAGCCACATAGCACATCATTGTTTCTTTATACTACAAGGAGCAGTGGCCTACAGTGTTTATTTCTTCTTGAAAAAGATGGGGATACCCCTGTAATCATAAGCCATTACAGACTTTACAAGCTATTTTCTCTACAGTATTTGAAGTCCTCCACTCTCTAGTAGAGCAAGTTTAAGTGATGTCAAAGGTATCTAGATCACTGTCTTACTTTTACACTAAAGTTAAAGTTTTCAAGACAGATTATTTTTTTTTTTAAAGATAGATTTGAAGAGAGAAAATATTTTATCTCTTTGGGTTAGGTAGCACTTATCTTGATAAGAAATCTGTAGAGGCTATGTTACATGGTTCTTTATGCTGTGACAAATTCATAGGCAAACAGAAGAAGAAAATTTGATTCTGGATAGATTAGCATTATTGCAAGCTATGTTCAGTCATTGCGTTTTTTCCCTGTATGTTATTCTATGAACTGAAAGACTATCTTGTGAAAATATCACTGAGTTAAGCAAAATTTATAACTTAATTAAACTGGTCTTCTGTAACTAAAACAAAATTAGAATTCAAGATGTGTTTCGTTAGATTTATAACACCAGTGATAATTAATCTCAATCAAGCATGATGTGTTGTAATTTAAGTACTAGGTTAATACTGCAGTTGTTTCAGTAAAAGCATAGAAAACATTTACCCCAATCACCAAATAACAAAATTCATATTATAAAGATTCCACGTTGTCCTTTTTTCTCTGAATACAATCAGTGGTTTTTCCATAATTCATTAGTATTCTTGCTGGCCCTTATTGTATTCTTTCAACTTGCCTTTGTAAGAAAGAGAAAGCTAATACTTAAAAAAAAAAAAGTTACTTTTCTAAAGAAGGTTCACCCTCTATAAAGAGTCCATGTGAAAAACAAATCCAAAGAAATATTGTTCTGAGATTATTTAAATAAAAAGGTGGGATTTAAATTTGCAAATACCTTAGAAGGGCAGGAATGTGTTCCTGTGTTTAGTAACCTCTGGGTTATTGAGCTACTAAATTCAAACCACGTTTACTTCAGTACTCCTTCCTCAGCCTTGCTTCTGCAAAGATTTATTCACTGGTTTAATTGTATACAATAAAAGTAATCATACAAAAGTAGATTTCAATTGAATTATTCATTACATATAAGGTTAAGGTTCTGGCTATCTATTTGAAAGTTAGAATATAAATGTTAAAAAGTGTGTCAATGAGCAGTAGAACAAAAGCACTCTGGACTTCAAATGACCATATCTACAAATTTTACTCTTTGGGGTTTCATCTGGACTTTGTTTCCCACCCCCCAATGTGCATTTGAGTTCTCAGGCTGGTCAAATGGGCAAACCACAGCACTTTCTGTATCTGGACAAGAACAAGGCATGGGAAACTTGGGGACTGAGAAGAAAACCTTCAGAGGAGCATGTTCTAGGCATGGACTACAGCTATCCCCAAAAATGGTTGTTATGGATAATAGGGCAAATCATGTGGTATGCAACATGCACTATAAGAGTTGAAGCTGGATGCATTCTATGTCGGCCTGTACTTCCTATACACTATTGCAAATGATGTACCAGTCTTCATTTTTTGAATGGATGGTGATGGTGGTGGTGGGTAGTGTCCCTATTCCTAATCGTACTGTTGATTACTTTAAGCAATATTAAGAAAACTGAAGCTGCTTTATATGTGAGAGCTGAGCTGCTTTCAATTACGCAGAGAATGTCAGTTTTCTTTAGCAGGGTAATCAGTCTATAATGTTGCACTGAAATGTTGACTTCACTTGCAATAAGATGCAGTTAATTAACTTGTAGCAGTATGAAAGTTCATGTTGAAGAGTCATTGGAACTGAGTGAAAAAGTAAACTCAACTGAAAATCAAAAGATAAAAATCATCTTTTTATTGTATGTTTTGACTTGCTCCAAAAATCACAATTCTCTTAGAAAATAACTCCTGAATGCTTTATTACCTTCTTTTGATTTTTTTTTTTTTGCCCCTCTACAGTCTCTCTCTATAATTTTTGATCAGGTCAACTGTGCTTAAGACATTTTAATTGTTAATTTGAATCAGTTAGAGTAGATCAAATGGAAATCTGTCAGTGAATCCCTGAATGCCACAGTACCTCAGCTTCTGTTGCGTGTTTCCTGTCTCTTCTATAAGCCAATATTTGCATTTGAAATGTATTTTCTGTGATGCATCAGTCTCCCCTTTGGTTGATCTAAATGCTAAATCATGGCATTTCCATCAGGTAGCCTCATCTCCTGAGGACAAGAAACATGCAAATTGACATATCTGAATTTATCTTACCATTGGTAGAAAAAGTTCAACAAGTTAACTAAAGGTGAACAAAATTTTCTTTCTAGAAATTAAAAAAAAAATGTATTTGGCTTTGTATGCTTATGTGAAAACGGACATTTCAATATTTGATGATTATATTTTTGGAATTCTGTGGGCAATGACAAATTTCAATACTGATTCAGGACAAAAATAAGCATTAAAGAGTTTGCATTTATTTCAGAGCAGAAATCCAAATTTTTAATCTGATTAATTCATAAGAGATGGTCCAGCTTTCCCTTTTTTCATAGAATAATATGTCTTCTAACTGTGAGCTGAATAGGCCAGTCCTAATTTATTCTAACAACCCATTTCTATGGGACAAAATGTTTTCCTGTCTCATTGGCTTTCACTATTCAGTGAATTCAAACATATTTCAAGATTGATTTAAAGGATGCAATTTGTTTGGAGAAACTTGCAGCCTGGAAATTAGTTCTTTTTCTCCATCTTCCTTCTTCTCAAACTGGAACTTCATTAGAAATAGTGATTTGGTCTAACAAAAGATTTTGATTTCTCATAGTTCAATTTAAAAGTTTCACAGTCTGAGGGGAAGTTCAGCCACATGGATCACCAAACTATGAACTTTGAAGCATTTTTTTCACAGCATTTCTCATTATCACCTCAGTAGAAAAATGGAAGGAGCATAAAGGACATATTTTCGTATTCTTTACCTATATCTGTGATACTGATCTACTTAGATGAAAGCTAATTTTGACTCAGATTTTAAAACAGGAGCAAGACTAGTGCTAGAGCATAATACCAAAAAGGGTAGGTATAGTAGAACCATAGAACCACGGAGTGATTGATGTTCGAAGGGACCTTTGGAGGTCATCTGCTCCAAACCCCCTGTTCAAGCAGGGTCACCTACAGCTGGTTGCCCAAGACCATGTGCAGACAGCTTTTGAGTATGACCAAGTATGGAGACTTCACAACTTCCCTGAGTAACCTGTGCCACTGCTTGGTCACCTTCACAGTAAAAAAGTGTTTCCTGATGTTCAGATGGAACCTCTTGTGTTTCAGCGTGTGCCCATTGCCTCTGGTCCTGTCACTGGGCACCACTGAAAAGAACCTGTCTCTGTCATCTTTGCACCCTCCTTCCAGCTATTTATATATCTTATGAACAGTACTCCAGGTGTGGTTTCACCAGTGCTGAGTATAGGGGAAGGATCACTTTCCTCAACCTGCTGGCAACACTCCTCTTAATGCAGCCCAGAACACCATTAGCCTCTTTTTGGCCACAAGCATACATTGCTGGCTCATGTTCAACATAGTGTCCACCAGGAACCCCAGGGTCCTTTTCTGCAAAGCTGCTTTCCAGCCAGTCGGTCCCCTGCATGTACTGGTGCCTGGGGTTGCTCCTCCTCAGGTGCAGGACTTTGCATTTCCCCTTGTTGAACTGCATGAGGTTTCCACCAGCTGTTTTCTCCAGCCTGTTGAGGTCCCTCTGGATGGCAGCATGACCCTTTAGCGTATCAGCCACTCCTCCCGGTTTTGTGTCATCAGCAAATTTGCTGAGGGTACACTCTGCCCCATCATCCAGATCATTAATGAAGATGTGCAACAGGATTGGACCCAGCATTGACCCCTGGGGTACACCACTGGCCTCCAACTAGACTTCACGCCACTGATCACCACCCTCTCACTCCATCCAGCCAGTTTTCAATCCACCTCATTGAAATAAGCTGCTCATCCAGCCCATACTTCATCAGCTTTTCTAGGAAGATCTTATGGGAAACAGTGTCAAAAGCCTTCCTGAAGTCAAGGTAGACAATATCCACTGCTCTACCGTCATCTACCAAGCCAGTCATAGTAGGCAATGAGCCAGGGAACATCGTCTTGTTCAAGCGGATTTGGTAGCCCCTAAAAACCACGATGTAAGAACAGTAGGTTCCTCAGGTTCTTAATTAATGAATAAATAATCAGTTCAGTAATAACTTCATAACAGTGGCAGCAGTAGAGAGGAATAAAGATACCATAAATGCAAAACCTGTATCATGATAAGTAGGCAGCTATTAAAAATTACCAATTAATCCCTTCAGAAAGATCACTTCAGAACAAATAGTCTCCAAACTAATGATAACTATAAGACCATAAATAGTTAAAGGCAAAGCATACCATATGTTCTTTATTTCTGTGAACCAATAATAAATCAATGCATTAATTCATACTTTTCCTATCTGTAGAATTTAGAGAAGCTCATAATCGTCATTATCAATCCTACAGATTATTTGCTTTTGTCATAATTTTTTTCATTAAAGTAATGAAGTTTTTCAATGAATAAAAATAAAAGATGCAGAGAAAAGATGCAATGCTAATCTCCCTAAAAGCTTATTAAATATTCAAAAACTCTTATGTGGAGTAATAAATTTTAGCTGAAGACCTATACCTATAGGTTACCACTGTGTGTGATATGTATAAAAAAATATATATATATAGCTCACAGCTAAGTGTGATTTAAAGATTTCTGAAGGCTGTTTCTGAAGCTGGAATGCATTAACAGCTATGTCTTTGAAGGTAAGCCTATATGTCATTTGTTATTGTACATACATCGTGCAATTAATAAATATATTAAATTGCCAGGTATGATTTTTATGAAATACGTTAAATGAGTTAATAGTGCAGTGAATATTACTGTAGAAGTCAAAGACAAGAATTCAATAACTGTTATGCAAAATTAACATCTGAAATAATACCAGCACTTAAAAGTGAACCTGTGCTTTAAAGCTGAAATATTCATGATGATATTCAAAATACAATGTAAATTTCTTTTTTAAATTACATTCTTTAGTTCTTACAATTTCTTATTATTGTACTTCCTCTAAAAGAGATAGTACATAAAATTCAGGAGTCTCCAGGGCAGTTCATTCTCTGGTGGGTGAATAGTTTCACCGTACAAACCTATTCCCTAAATACGTCAAGGTAAAGTAAAGAAATAGAAGAAATCTTAGTATCAGTAAGTCTTATGCTGAAATACCAATAAATTCTCATGTTGCAGTGAGAGGAAGCATGCAATATTGTCCTTTAAGTCTACATCTGCTTACATTCCTGAAGAGACATTGGACACATGTTCTTTTGTGAACTGCTCTGCTGAGTGATTTGTGCAGATAATTTAAAATTAAAAAGTAATACAAAGCTTCTGACACCTATTTCATCCTGGTTTATAGAAAAGCAATTTGTAAGTTTGTGCATGTTTTCAGCTAGCTGGGGGGAGAGTGTTCATGTGAAAGGTACTGTGAAGCTTCTACTTCATTTATAAAAGAGATAAGATTTCATAAAATTAAAACTGTCCAAAGATTGATAAAATCTCCCCAGAAGAAAGAAACCTAAAAGAGTATCTGAAACCATCTCAGAGAAATTATGAACAGAACTGAGGAAGAAATAAAAACGAGATTTGAAGTCTTGTCAAATGCTTGAGGAGTGGCTTGTAGACAGACTGCAAAGCCACGTAGCTGGACATGAAACATTTTTCCTCACCCAGAAATGCTGCGAAGCATCTGACAGATCCTGAAATTCAGTTATGTGTACACATCATATTGAAGAACTATCAGCACTTTCACTGTCATAGATCAGGAAGAGGCAGGAAGGGAAATTTTAAAACCAGTGGAAAGCTTTGGTCATTGAAGAATTTCTTGCCTAAAGTGAGCTGAGTAAAAAATGCAGGAAAAAATTGTCAAGGGAAGAAACCACTGTGAAAGCTATCTGCCTGAATAAAAAATGAGGGCAGCCAGAGAATTTAAGACAAGAGATGTCTAAAACTTCCATTTCTCAGCTCAGATGGAGAAAATAAGACTAAATCAATGGAAAAATTTGCTTTTCATGGAAAGCAAAACACATCAGATTCTCTTTAAATTCAATTTAACATCATATTTCTACTGAAAAATTGGAGAAATGAATAGGAACAAATATTTCTAACAAAAGTTTTGAGGAGTGCAATAAACAATACTATGCCTACAAAGAAAAATCTTAGTTAAATGGATCTAGCACAAACCTTCAATATGTGGCTTGGATCCATACAATATTTTTTGTAACTATGGCTCTTCTAAAAGAAATTAACAGGTGACTGGGGAAAGAAACCTCACTTGAACTACCAAAGGATTTGAAAAAAAGGTATCTGACTTATTCAGATACCTAGGAGACCTATGTATGAATGTTCAGCCAGATATTGATTCTCAGATTCTTATTCTGAAATTACTATGATTTTTATCTGTGAAGCAAACCAATAGAATGAAAACAAAGCACTAGATGAAAGTTATCCATCATGTGTCCCACAACATATCTAATGAAAGAGGATTGGAACTTGTTCTTATTTTCAGTGTCTTGGAAACAAAAAAAATAGTTACCTATCTCAAATAAAATGAGAGGAGACTGACAATAACGTAAAAGCCACAACTATAGAGAAACATGCCTGAAAGACAAAAAACCCCAACCAACCAAGCAAACAAAAGCTTTTCAAAGACAAATGAAAGCCTAAGCCAAGATAAGAGGATTATATATTCAAGTCAAACCAGGAAGAATATCACATATGTCTAAGATAGTATCTTAATCTGTTAGAAAACTGTCAAAAAAACTGTTCAGCAAAGACAAAACCAAACAAGTATCAATTTTTAATCTTAAAGAGCAATATTTGGTACCTGCTCATCTGGCACTAAAAGCAACATATTGCAAACTCTCTTTAGGGGATGATTTTTCACATCATTTGGCAGGAAATAGACAAACTCTTGTGTAGATATGTGTGTATGCTTATGAGTATGTGTGTGGGTATGTGTATATATGTGTATGTGTGTGTATTCACTTACACATATGTGGTTGATAGAGAGGATTGATACAATAGTAATGTCAAATAAAGCAGGTGCTTTATAAAGATAAGCAGCTGCTGCTGTCTCATGACATGAAACAGATCTACTGCACCAGAAGGTGTTAATATTCCTTTAGCCATATCAGACACTCCTCTCAATAGTTAATTTGTGGCTTCACGTCTATCACCAAAGATAATTACAGTGTTGTCATAATATTAAAGAGTGCAATTACCTGGGCATTAGAGTTTTAAAGTATTTAACCACCTTAAGTGTATAATTATCCATTAATCTGAAGATAGCATTTGATTGCCTACTGCTGAATTCACACAGTAATTATATGTTTATCCATATTGTAAAGTAAAATAAACCTTTTAAGATAATAGCTATCTAAATGTTTGATTCTTAATAAGATTACAAATAAATCATCTACTGCATTTTATCAGGCAATTTAAATTTTTTTTTTAATAGAATTGCATCAGTTTGAATGGGTTGAAACTTTAGCGCTAAGGTCAGTTTTAGCACATTGCAGTAGATAAGCAATCATGGAGAAGCCATATTCATTCATATTTTAATACTCCAGGGGTATTGAAAATGGTAGAGTATGTAATGGATCTTTTGGGAAATCTGCTCCTTTCTTTTGTACTTGTTCATTTTGTCAACTAGCCTGTAAGTTCCAAGGTCAGCGACAAGTTAATGTCCTACCATAACTATGTCATGTTTTAGTAAGAGACATCATAGCTCTATGATGTAAGAATACATTCCCTGATTCTTTCTCTTTATGAAACTTTAGCACTTATTGAGACAGAACTTATAAAAATTTACAACTGCAGAAATTTTCAGTAGTACAGGAAAGATCTCTCATGAGTCCCATTCGACATTTTTACCTGCTCCAATATGAGAGAAAGGGTAGTTGGATACAAAGTAAATATGACATTGCACAATTAAAAAATACACTACAAAATACAGATTACGCAAAATCATTGCTCTTCTGTAACACAACTGCATAAGCACACAAATAATGGCAAAAGTACTGCTAAAAATGTCCAGAATTTTATTATTACTGCTGCACTCAGAACAAAGAAGGATCATAGGCGAGGAAAAAAGGCGAGACAAAAAAATTCATTAATATTTCTGAATAAATTTTCTACTTGAAACTAAAAAAGCTTTAGGGAAAAAGTTTTTTCCATCTCTTAAATTAAAATATGTGCTTTCATAAAATAAAAAAAAAATCCTGAAATAGACCTCTTCCAAAAACAGCAATGAGAGAAATATTGATGCATATAGACTGAGCATACAGAGAGTAACAGAACGATTTTGGGTCTTAGCCATTAGAATTCATTATTTTCATTAACTAACTGAATTGTATTTATTCAATTCAAAGTTGTCACCAAGATGAGAGGGACTACAAGAAAAATAAAGAGACATAGTAGAAATTCCAAGTGGTCTTGACAGATAGAAATTATAACTAAATTGTCTGAAAATAAAAGACAGTAGGGACAAGTAGGGACAAGTCCGTAAGTAGGGACAAGCATAGTGCTTTATGATGAGAACTAAGCAGCTGCGTAAAGATAACATGGGGATAACTGATTAAAAATTCTTCATCTCTGAGGAAGACAGTGAAGAAGATTTACCTGCATCCCAATGTGAGGACTCCAGTTCAAGGAAAATGACGCCTGAGAGAGAGAGACCGGAGGAAGTCATGGTTATGTGTTATAGACCTCTAGGCATGCTCTATAAAGCAGGCTTTTGAATGAACTAGAGATGTTTAGTCTGAAAAAAATTCTGGTGGAGATATAACAATCTCCTCATGCATAAAACATTGCTGAAAAGAATAAGGAGGTAATCTGCTCTCAGTAGTGGTAGGACAAGAAGTAAGAAGTTTAAATTCCAGCAAGGAAAGTTCCAGCTGGACGTGAGGGACAGGAATAATGAAGTATAAGAATGGGTTGCTTAGAGAAGTTATGGACCTTCCTCATCGAAAACTCGTTAGAACTGGCTATCCTGGTTTCCTAAGGAATTTAGTCCTATGTAACAGGTCTGCCCACCTGTTTCTCTGTGTCTCTGATCCATCAAACAACCAATCAATTTAAACCAGATTTGGCAGAACTGTATAGGTCTCAAAGATATTTCATTTATTTGCAGGAAAATACATTATGGGCAAAGGTGAGAGACTTCATTAGAATTTCCTACATGTGTTTTGAACTCAGCCTTTGCTAGATAACAAAGACACTCTCTATGAGATCAGATGTGACATGAATGTATATGAAACCTAGTTCAGTTTCACTGTTTCTACTGTATCATGGATAGACAAAAGGTTTTCAAGGCATGTGGAGTTGCAGCTCTATGTGTGCTTCAGTTTTGACTGTTTGCAGCTGTCCTAGCTGACATTCAGACCAATCTGAATCTAAAAATTAAGCTTAAATTATATTTTAAAAACCTTTTCTCATCCAAATACTTTTTCTGCATGTGCTTGTTCTGTGATGGTCTTTCCTCTAAATTCTGATTATTCCTCTATAGGATCAGAAAATCTGAGAAAACCATTGCCCAAATTGGTTTGACTACGTATAAAATCAGACAAAAGAAATGCTTGTTTCTGTAATGTCAAGCATTTTCTCATCATCAGGAAGATAATAACATCTCTGAGTTGTTCTGGGGTGGGGACAGAATGATCCATTATATGTGTTGCATGATGGAATTATGTCTGGTCTCCTAGGACCTACTGTGTGCATGATGATTTATCTTAATCCTTTCTGTCATTTTCCCATTAAGCAGCCATGACTAAATATAATAGGTGTATAATCTAGCACTTACATTAGAGCAATGGGCTATATGTACATGGTACTCCCCAGTGCCTTGATCAGTATAATGCCATATACATTTCAATTAAACTTTGCTAACTTTGCAAATAAGATTATTTCCATTTCACATATGAAAAAGTTGACCCTTAAGTATTGTCATATTATAAAACCATCCTGTCTTTTACTTCATCATGAGTATGTAGCCTTTTTTATATTTTTACTAAATGGTGGGCACATTCACTTCTTCTTCCCTTCCCTTCCCTTCCCTTCCCTTCCCTTCCCAGACCACTTTCTTGATATAGTTGTCAGCTATAGTTGGCTATATATACAGAAGGCTTCTCATGTTAATGTGATAAATTTTGTTTTATTTCTATTTCAATAGCCTGAAATCAGAACAGGCTGAATTAACAGCATCTTGCTCCCAAAATGTAACAGTTAACGACTGCATTACAGAAATTTTGTATCATACCAACTGGATTCTTTTTCACTTACTGTTTTTTTAGGGGAAAAAACCACATGAAATGTTGAAGACAACATGGAAAATAACTAAGTTCTTATTCTTTAACTCATTTCCTGGTGCATAGTATGAAAAATATTTGTTCTCACAAACAAAAATTTTCTTTTTTATTCAGTGCAAGTGAGAATAACCCTGTGCTGTATATGTGAGCATGACTGGCCATTTTTTTGAACCTCTGATGACTGGTTGAAAACTTTCTTTAAACAGAAGATACGGTGTCAACACGTAAAATGTAATGGCCACATCTTGGCTGTAGGAACACTCCCTGTGTCAGGGAAAAACCCTGGATGTTCACTATCTGCTGTCTCCTCTTCCTCTTTTTTCCGCAGGGCAAAAAGCAGAGCCTGCGAGCTGGGAGGGAGTCAGGTCTTCCACACCGGGTGAATTCACCAGCCCTGCAGCCATGGCCACAGCACTTATCTGCTGAAGTGCTCAGCATAGCACCAGGCCTTTGAAAACACCAGGTTAGCTCAGCTCCCCTGACAGCGAGGTGTGCTGATGCACTGCTCGCAGGTGGGTTATCAGCCCTCAGCAGACCTGATCCGCACGTGCAAAAGGGCTAACAGCGTCAAAAATTTTCCCTGCACTCTTTGCAAACATAATATGTGATTAAGGGTTTCAAGCATACTGCCCTAATTCTTGTACGGCGAGGCAGGGGAATGGAAGTGATAGACAAGTTCAATTTACTTAAATATAAATAATACCTGTCACTCACAATGTTTGGCCTCAAGACTTTTTATTTTGTTTGTAGCAAAGGATTTCAGGCAGAAAAAGATGACTAATCCTGCTTAAATTACTTCAGAGAACTCTGAAAAGCAGCATTCTTCCAGTTTAACACTCTAAAAGTCTGTATTTTTCTTCTACAAGATTAATATATAGCCATAAGGAGAAAAAAAATGCTGTTGGTGGAAAATAAAATAATTAATTTATAATTCAGAATTTATTTGAAAACATATCTGAGATAAATGACTAGAAGATTTCATTGTACTGATTATATTAAGTTCTCTTAATTTAGAAAAAAAAAACTTTTTCAAACATCCTGCATTATTTGTCCACAAAGCTCCAAGAAACACGAGAAAAATAAGGATTTCTAAATATTAGGTTTCCACAAATCCATACTGCTGCTTGTGATGTTGTTTCTCTAAAATCCCTATTCTTCCAATATTATATGCTTGCCAATTGACAACTGAAATACAATATTGCCATTGGGGATACTGATAGGTGAAGCTACCAACAACACAGTAGACTAACTATTGTAGTTTCAACTGTGTCAAAATTTCTGTTACCACCATTACTTGGCAAAGCATAGAAATCCCTTGCTTGCCAAAGTACTCTCAAGGTCAATGACAAAGCAAATTTACTGCGAATTCCAGAAGCTGTTTTTATTTTAACAAAATTTCAGAGAAAAAATAGCCTAGCTGCTAAACTTGAAAAACCCACAGAGCCTCTCAGCAGGTGGAAAAGTAAAGGACTAATAGTTTGGACTAAAAATAATAAAATATATTAAGAAACAATAAAGATTTATAGAAAAACGGTTTGGCATTTATGTCTTCGCTTGTCATTTGCTCTCTCCACAATTGTATCTATTCCATTTAGAAGTTATAATATATATTTTAAAAAAGGAAATATTCTTTCCAAAATTTAAATGACACTAAATGAAAGATCTATTTATAACAGTATGAGACTTCAAGGGAAGATTTACTTAGAGCTTAATACACTTCTTGGGACCAAGTCTTGAACCTACCAATGCTCTGGAGGCATATGTTAACGTAAGGTATACCTTGTTGTATCTTAATGCTGCAGTTAGATAGATAATGGAGTACATGTGCTCCTCAGAAAGGGATTAATAACAATATCCTGACCTTGGAAACAGTACTAATCAGTGCTATTGTATTTACATGCAAAAAAATAAGAGTTTCTGTAGCCTGCTACTCTTTGGAGACTTGTATCCATGAGCAAGTACTCAGACAACAATGCCATGCTTGAAAGACACCTATGCATTTAAGACTTTTGCAAAGAAAATAAAAGGTCATTTTTAAAAGCAGAATACATCTCATAGAATAATTAAGGGGCCAACGTAGCTGACTTCCTAACTCTGCTTTTAGTAGATTCCTGGATCAAAGAATGATGGAATTCTAAGGGCTTGACTTAATTTTGCATGATCATAACTAACTCTTCTCGGCGTCTCCATTGAGGTTATCTGTCTTTTGAGAGATCATTTGACTGAAGGACATGCGTGCAATTGCAAGAGCCAGCCTTTCCTTTGGTAGTGATCAGGGATCAGTGTATAGTTACTTCTCTCAGTTGTTTTCTGGATTTTTTTTTATACGTTCCAAGGTTGTACTGAAAGGCACAGTAGTAGGAGGCTAGCAATAGTTTAAGTGTGAGGGCTATGTGCTATTTGCAGAAATATATCTTATGTTTTTAATGTGTTTATGAAGTTATCTATGAAGAACAACCTGATCTGAGTTCTGCTTATTCAGACACTAGCAGAGACAATCAACTATATTGATTTTCTGAGTCTGCCATAGGTTTGACTGAGCTTCCTATGTTGAAAAAAAAGGGGCCCTGTGTGAGATCTTTAAGATGTGTTAGCAATGGGGAAAAAGGCAGGTGATATGGCTTCCTAGGCACGAAGAATGCAGAAGTGGCAGCAGACCAAAGAGACTGCCCAGTCTGAACGCTGCAGAAGGCTAGAAAAAAATGGTGCTACACAGTGTTGAAAATCCTTTCATTTGTAAGAAAGGTCTCATATGATCAAGGAGAAGAATTGCATTTGTATAATGGGACTGGATCTTATTTGTTCACATCATGCTTTATGCCTTTCTTAGCTAGGAATGCTTGACTTTTGCTTCTAATAGAAGCTTCCAGCTTCTAACAGAAGATTGAGGATCTGAGTAAAGAGGCTACATCCATCTTGGAATAGAATGGATCTTGCAGGTGAGTATGATGTCAAAATGCAAATATTAATCAATTCATTTTTCAACAAGGCGATTGTAAATAACCTTATAGACTTGCCTTCCTCCAGTGAAGGAGTTACAAATGTACTTACGGAGTCTGGTGGCATGAATGGTGCTGTAGGAAGCATCCTTGAAAGACGTGGTGTTCCTTTGGTCTCAGTTCTGGAGGAGGCAGACACTGTTCGAGGTTCGCCTGTACAAAAGGTAACACGGTCTTGCTTTTTCTCTTTTGAATACCTTCAGTGTTACAGTGGTAGCTCAGTGTACTGTCCTCATTTTACATCACCTTTGTGAGCTGATAAAAGTTGAACATGCATTGAGTTTTAATAAATAGAGCACACAGGGATGTGAATGGGATGATTTCAGAGACCATGCCATTGTGACTTTTTAGCATCAGGATAATATGTTTCTGAATTCTATAAGAAAATGCTGCATAAAACTTTATTCTGAGAAAGGAAAATGCAGTTTCGTCTTTGCATTAAAAAAAAAAAAAACACACAACAAAACAAGTCAGGCTCAGTACCTGCAAAATGTGGTAAATTTAGGATATTTCCCTTATAACTTGCAGTGTTTTTCTGTACTGCTTCTTAATGTTAAGGCAGAATTCATTATATATTTTATTTCGGGATACTGTGAGGGGTCAGTATGTAGCATGTCTACCTTTCTTTCACTTCTATATTTATGGTCTGTATGCATCAGTGCATACATGTAATCTGTAGCCATTTCATCAGTCAGATATGTTGTCAACATAGAAATAGGCAATCTGTCTGCCTGCAGAGATCTTTTGAAATCTGGAACTAAACTTAACTGTTGCTTTCTCCTCAGGAAGGAAACACAAAGGAAAAAAAGCCTTGGCCAAGCTACTGCCACTCTTCATGTGCAGGTTAGTGTTTTAGGTTCTCCAGTTGGATTCACCTGCCACAGCCTGACAGGACCCTCAGCAGTCAAGAACAGCCCTTGCTTTTCCTTGACTGAGCACAGAAATCGAGAGATTTCAGACATTCTTAACTAGGAGGCATTAATGAATTACATAAATATGTCATTCTGGCTGCCCTCAGTTTATCTTTTGATTAGGATAGAAACTGGCAAGTAACTCTGGCATTTCAAAAACAGATGCATATATGGGAGAGGTTTAGGGATGCCAGGTGAGTAGAAGAGTTTACCTTTCCACAACAAAAAAACAACTTTTTGTTAGAGTTAGAGTCCATTCTCAAAACTGCTCTTTCTCTTAACAAATAGCACAAGTTCTAACATGCTCTTTTACCATACTAGCCTACTTGCTTTGTAGAATAGTCACATGTAGATGTGTAGGTCTTCATCCCTAAAGAGAACAAATGTTTAATTGTGTACTTTATCATCAGTTCTAAGTCCTGAATTTATAAGACAATATGGAATGAGGTTTCTTACAACTTTTTTCAGACGAAGCAGTTATATTTTGTACTGATATCATTGGAAAGTCTGTGAGAAAGCTGCTTTATCACATATTTTAAACAGTTATGAGGAAGACACAGGGCTTGCAGGTTCCTTGTTGTCATATTTACCTCATAAAAAGCTATTTGGATAAAGTGGTCTAAACTCTAGAAGGAATAGACTTTTTTACAATATCATGCAGTCAATGAACAGGTTACCTATATGGAAAACGAAAAGCACATCCTACCTCTAATTAAAAGAGATGCCATCTAGAATTGTATTGTTCTTGGTCCTACAACGTATGAGGGATAAGCTAGTCAAACCAGCAAAGTTTTGTCAGTCTACCCATGCAACTGGACAATTCCATTCCTTTGATTGCAGTTTCCTAATTCATTTCACCTCAAAGCAGATTTCTCCCTCCCCGCTTTCTTTTTTGGTTGTATTTGGTCTCTGAACTGAAAAAATCACTTATTTTTATAACTCCGTAGTTTACCCATCTACAACTTTCTTCAAGGTTCTTCTAGAAAATGTCTTGTGGACACTCTTGCTGTCTACAGGACTTAACTTTCTTGCAGAATGCACTTGGAATAGACAATACATAAAGAGAGAATCAGAGCTGTGATACATCAGCCTGTAACAAAGTCCTGTTGGTAAAAACAGAACTAAAAAAAAAAAAAATTACTTAATAAGTAAAAGGCCTTCTCAGCCTTTTTTTTTTCCCCCTAGGCCAAATAATGAATAGCTTGTATTCTTTTTCAGCAATCATCTTCTCTGACTGTGCTAGTTGGCCTGCCAGCCACTTTTGCTCTCTCAAAACCTGCAACTGGTCTTTTCCCATAGGCACACATTAAAACCCTCCTCCCAGATAGTTTGTCTGTAGACGAGTTACATGAATGACATTATAGGAGATGGTCCAATGAGAAAGAGAGAATTACTTTTCAAGGCTTATCAACTTCTCTCAGAAATTCACTTGGCTTTCAGAAAGCAGCTTTAGTCAGTACTCCCAGTAAACTTCTCCTCCTCCTCCTCCAAACAATTTGTTTTTCTTCTTTTGTCTTTGTCATCAACTTTTGGGCAAAGGCCCATTTCTCTCGTCACAGACACCTCTGGCTTCACGGTCTGTGTTTGAAACAAAACCAAATCACCATACAAAGAAATGCATCATGCAAAATGTCCGTCTAACTTAACAGATAATAGTATACTTACTGCATGCTTTCGCTGAAGTCTGTGCAAAACCAACAATATTATTAAAATTTCTGCTTAACCCTCGTTCCATGTTGGCCTGTTGAGAGTCTCTGACTACCTTGGCACTACTTGGGTGAATGCCTGGTGAGACTGAACGCGGTCACACATGACAGAGAGCACACCTCCTCCACTGCAGCAGTTCAGTGTGTCTAGTCTATTGTACATAGGCTTCCCACTCACTGGGGGACACTGACATTTAGCTGTCATTTCTTTGACAAATCGGGAATGTGGGGCTTTCTGAGGGCACCTTAAGATGGTCCTCATTCGAGTTCTGCTAACATTATATACCAAATGCTTTCTAATACTGGAAGATATGCCTCTCGCAGCTTGCATATGTCTTCTTCCTCCGTCTACTTGCTCTTAGCTTTCCTGTGCCTGTAGTTAATCAGTGTGCTCTACCACAACTTAGGCCTAAGGGGCACTAACAGAGAGCTTTAGAGGTCTACTTCCACCGTTTTAGATTTAAGACACTGCAAGATCCCTCCTACCTCCAAATGAATGAATTAATATCCTTCATCATTTATGCAGCTTACTTTGGTATGTTAAAAGGGTGTCTGCAATCTCAAAGAGACCAGTACAGTTGTATTATCTACGTACAGTCATTTAAACAAAAAAGTGACAGTATAGCTCTTTTGATTAAGAAGATAACAACTCTTATTTTTGTGTTATAAATACTTATTCTTGCAGTACTTGGCAGTCTGTTACAAATTTAAGATATGACAGACAAAAATCATAATGAATCCTTCTCCAAGTTGCTGAATTAACTGAATGAATAAACTTATATACTGTTATTTCACATATTGTTCTCTTTTTTCTCACCCCAACCACCAAAAAAATAAAATCCCAGTTCTGGTTTTATCCGACATACTGCAAGGATTGTGCTCTTGGGTCTGGAGAATCTGAATTTAATTGTTGTTTTTGTTGATGAGGGGCCACTGAATTTAAATACCAGGCGATCATTGCAATCTTGCTTAGTATAAAGAGCACATCACAGTCCATCTGGATGAAACCTGAAAAATGGAAGTGAAACAAGCATTTTGTTGTTTCAGCTTGTTATTGATGGAGCTGATCGAGGGAAAAAAATAGCAACATTTTAAAGGATTACTTCTTTTCAAAATTTTGTGATTTTGGGCAGGGATGGTTATAACTCTTTTGTAATAACTTTTTGTGTTGTGGAAAGAGTAGTAGTTATTTTTAAGAGACTCTTTTCTACTGAACTATGATTTTGATCATTAAAATAAATAATCAGGAAATGTACTTATTTTTATCAAAATTCCTAATAATTTTTTTTGCTTTACTATGTCTATTAACAAGTAAGACTGCATTAAACATAATACATGGATTTTGCATCTAAATACAAAATTAAAATCAGATACATATCATGAACAGAGAACATAGATACCGGCCAAATGTGTATTAAAAAATTCCTAAAGTTTGTTATAAATTTTCTATGTGATACTGAATGTTCACATTGAGAAATGAAAAGTTTCAAGCCTTGAACATGAAAGTCCATGCCTATTTTTCTGATTTATTGTGCTATTGTGTAGCTTACATTAACCTATACTGTGGCCTTCATTTTGTGCAAGGCTTGTATAGTATTAAAATCAAAATATGTAACATGTAAGAGATACAAAAGTAGTTATATGAAGAAATCTTCTATTTTGTCATTCATGTTACTTCAGGCAGCCTTCTTCTATGTTTAAACTGACCAAGGACATATATAAATTAGGATTTGATGTCACTTCTTTCATACTAGTAGGTTCAGTACATGCTACAAAGATACCAAAGTAATGCTCAATTGAATTATGCAGTAGGGTAACTAATGTTTGTGCTTTGTTCTCCTTGAAATAGGCAGAGGTTAAGGCAAATGCAATCTAGAACGGATGCAGAAGAGAATGAACAGGGGTTCTTACAGACTCAACCTTTTCCCCAGATCCCATCCTTTGGGATTTCCTAGGACTCAGAAGAAACATCTCTATTCCTTGTGCACACTTTAATATCGTGTTGACTTTCTTTGCCTATAGATTTTTGGAAGAATAATAGTGGGCTTTTGTTCTGTCATTGAAGAAGGGAAAAAAAAAGCGGAACAGAAGTATTTGGAATGCTTTTTCATGGAAAATGACTGAGAAAGTCTTAGAGAGCAATAAAACTAAAAATAGAAGTGGGGAAAAATCCAAAATTTTTAAATAATAATTTTTAAATTATTTTCTATCAACATCTAATGCACTGATTCTGAGTTCCTTTTAAAAGGCTGACTCAAAACACGAACATAAACCAATGCTTATGTTAATTTGCTCTGTATCAACCCCGTGTTATTCAGGTTACACAGTGAAATGTTTGAAAGTTAATGCAAGGTATGACTCCCTGTGTAGTCCTAGCTCTGTCATTGCACGTCCAAGGACAATTAGTGATTTCCTACCAAAAATTGCATTATGCCATGTAACTAAAGGCTGTACTACCAAGTACTTAGGAAAAGAGGTGGCTTGAGGACTGTGCAATCAATCTGAATTCTGACATTTCCAAATTCACCTTTCAATTCTCTTCCTTCTCCTGCTCTTGCAGTAATGCGGTACTTCCAGGCAGCTTGATGTGGCTGTTTAATACATTGCTTAGCAGTAGTATAAACCTGGTCTGGGAATGTGCCAGGGTGATTTTGGCACACAGCCAAGATTTTTTCCTGAGGAACAGAAGTTAAGAAAGAGAAGAGTTGTTTCATTTCTTTGTACCTTCAGTCAAATGTGAATGTGATTCCATGAAAAGAAAAAGCTCAGTCTTGTCATCTTCACAGATTTCTTCCCTTCAGGCTCCACAATCTGTGGCAAATAGCAGAAATGTGGAAGGTTTGAAAAACTTCTTCGAATTAGAAAGCGTTAGACATTTTGAATATATAAGCTGTGATAAGCTACTATTATAATATTCAGGAAAGGATTTTCTGAACTCAGGTCTTGGCACAAGAAAGAATGTGCCATTCACCATTAAAAATAAACTAACAAATAAAAAAGCATTGAAAAGCTTTGAAAAAAGTGCCTCCATTATCAATAGATTAAAAGAAGTCCTGTTTGGTCCCTTTTTCTGAAAGCATCTTTGTAAAATAGGTTTATTTCACATGCAAACATGCAAGGGAAAAAAATCCCATAACCTAAAGGGAAATTTTATGAGGTAAAAATCTTCAGCAGCTTCCCACTCTTAGGACATAGATGAGGGACTGCACATCTTTTGGCATGTAAATGGGATTAACATTTTGTAAGTTATACATTAGACCCACTCAAAAACCAAATGCACACACACACACTGGTGAGAGCAGAACAGGCCTCCAGCTGCACAGCTTTAATAGAAGGAGATATGGTAGTACACTACAGGTCTTTGTAACCACTGTGGAACAAAGAGAGATATTTTCACCTGCTGTTGTACAGCTAAGCTCTAGTAAGACATGATTGTTAGGAAGGTATTAATATATATGAATCTATACACATATATAAATTATACTTAAATGCATAGGCTGTTTAAAACGCATTAGCAGAGTGATCATAAAAGCATTATATAACTGCTAAATAGAAAGAAAAAGTTGAAGAAACCATAAAAATAATTGTAATAAAAAGAAGAAAACCAGCTTACACAATATGTAAATTATCTGAACTTCAAACAAGGCCAGAGAAAAACTAATAAAATGTTGGCTTATATGTTGGACCGGCTCATTCAGTCCTTTGCAAATCCTAAATTGTTTATGCCTTGTACAGAAAACGGAAAAGTGTGAATAGACTCCTCCTTCTGACACCAGTCTGTGAATACATCCAAACAAAGCTTCGATTTTTTTGTTGCTCTGAGGCTTACCATTTAGCTTTTCTGAGTACTAGTGACTAGTGCCACATGTCAATGATCTTAAATGATCTTTAGTAGTACTCAGAGGAGCTCCTCTGTTGTCTTTTTTTAGAGATTTGATGCAATGCCACAGTAGCTGTTGATTGTTTGTTAGACATTGCTTGATTTAGAAGGGTCTAGAATGGAAAATGCCAGGAATGAAAACATACGGTCATTCACTCCTCAAAGAGGAACAAATGTCTCTCCAGCAAGATTTTGAAACGGTGACCCTTTTTTTTTTAACTTCATATGCAAACATACATCTTTTTGATGATACATAAGTAGATTTTATGTGTTTATGGTTTTCAGCTGCCATCCCTGTGTCATGTGATTATGTGTGCTTTCTTTACCGAAACTTAATTTCATTGGTTTTGTTTTCATAGCATAGAGGACTGCTGAAGAACAGACTGAGTAGTTCTCACTTCTGCAGTGACCCAGCTCCCTGTGAAGTCATGAAGCTTCCTAGGGGTGTCGTGTCTTCTTCATCTCTGTCTGCTTTTCTTGTTCTCATCCAAGATACTTTTCTTCCAGCCTTTATTTTTTTAAAAATGCACTTCTACTAGCAGGCAGTAAATGAAACCATCTTCCTGAGTTTTCTTTAAACAGGGTATGAGTGAAAAGGAGACTTTTTTTTCCATTTCTCTTCATTAATTGGGATTGTGGGACAGTATGAGGATGGTGTAGGATGGAGAGAGTGTGTAAAACCTGCATTTAGCAATTATCCACCATTGTCCTAGAAGCTTTCATTTTGCAGAAAGGGGAAAATATAGTTTCAGATGTTTATGATGTTTGCTTATTAGAAGGGATTTTGTTGCACACATATTGATCTATAGAAACTGTTCTATTGCTTGCAATGAGTACTAGACTAGACTACTAGTAGTGAGTAGTAGTGACTTTGTTGGTTAAATTAAAAATGAAAAAAAAAACCATAGTATTTTTGCAAAGTTAAAATTCTTTGATTGTTTGTTGGATATGTTTTTAATTGGAAATGAAATACAAGACTTAGCCGTAGTAATAGTAAAGCTGTCTATTACAATCAAAGCTGATCTACATTTAATATACATTTTTTTGTGCGTAGCAAGTAAAACTGGTAGCCTAATGTACTAATAACATCCTTAGAAAAGTAATATTAAAGGCAGTAAGTTATAAAGGATACATTGAAGGAGTTTGAAGGTTTTTCTTCAAAGCTTTCATCAAAATATTTCTGGGGGTCAAATGACCCTACTTTTCCTGGGCTCTGTTAAAGTAGAGAAGGTAAACAAGCAACCATTTTGATTCTAATGAGAGAGGATGTTAAATTTGCCTCTTGATTTCTGCTTAGGTAGAACTGTGTCTTTCCTTAATAATCTTCATGTGATTTCCAGTCAGAAATGGAATCACTAAAACCATGAAGAGTTAATTGGGATCTCTTCAATGTAATGTAATCTTACTGTTAAGTTTATTATGTCATCCACATTTAGGGTTGCTTTACTGCCCACCAGGCTCTGAAAACATCACCTACAATCTCATACCTGCTATTAATATCTATTTCTTGAGATCATGAGGGATGAAAGTCAAAAACCTTGTTTTTAAGTTCCTCTTCTTTTTAATCTTGGCAGATGCCTAGCCTTCATCACCATGCTGGTTGTCATTTCAAACAGGCATGGCCTTCATAGAGGATGAAAGAAGTATTTTATTTGTAGCAAACTTATGCATTATTTTTAAAATTAACAAGCTGGGGATTATAAAAGAGTACCAATTTTTTTTTAATTAATAAATGTTTCCCACCTAAATATGCCTTCCAGAAAAAGAGTAATTAAAATATATCTGCTGGTCTTCGAGCATGGATTGCAGATTCAGAGAAGAAAGAAAAATCTCAATTTTTAATAAATATAATACCTACTGGATATCATATAATAGTTGTAATTATCTCATCTTTGAAATGAATAATAACGTTTGCTCCTGATTAAAATAGTCAGTCATATTTAAAATGTAAAACCTGGATCATCTGTTGTTAAAAAAAAAATACAGCCAGAAAGATCAAATACTAACATCACCTTCTAATAAAAGATGATAGGCAAGTAATAGCATATCTGACAGTCACAAATGATCAACTCAGAAATTTCTATCAAATCATTACAGTTGTCTGAAAATACATTTAGTGCTCCAAACTGTTAGGTTCATGGAAAGTACTCCTTTCAAATTACTGTCTTTGGAACAAAAGAATGAATTAGGTGCCCAGATCTGTATAACTAAATTGAAGCTATAAAAAAAAAAAACAACCTATGCAGTCAAGTAAGTCAGATGCTGATGGATTCCTGGATGATTTTTAAACATTCAGAAAATGTTTAACTCCATTTTATAGACATACAGAAGAACTTTATCGCACTATTAGGGCATGAAAACAGATAACAGTTCTACTATAAGTTAAACTTTGGACCTCACATTTATTTGTGCATGAACACATGCTTACATGTACATTTAGAGGAAAATGAATGATAATTATAGAAGATTTTCTCATTCAGTCTAAAATGTCACAAATGTTTTCAAATGTGATAAGAGAGCAATTTTTCAGAGAAAAATTATCTCGTTTGAAAAGCCTTTTTTGAACTATTTGACCTAGAAAAATGTTCACATATTCCATTTTTTCAGGAAAAAATCTATCCATTTTTTATTTTCTCAAGCGCAGCTTCAACTGTTCTATACAGGAAAAAAAATAAATGCATTAACTACAAAAAATAGTATTAAGTATAAACCTTAAAAGATTAGGGATTGGCAATTAGCTACGTACATAATATCCTTATTACTTCTAAAGATCTACAGAAAGTGAGTGATGTTAATATTGAACGATTCTGCAAAGGTATTCAGGTAAGATTAAGTAAGTTGCAAAATGATACACATATGTGTTTGGAGATAAGTAGGGGAATATTTATGTTTTACACTGTACATTCCCTGAAGCAGTGCCTACCGCCTACTCTACCTGATACTGCAAGCAATGGAGAGTGAGGAATGATGACTTGGTAACACATTAAAAACAGCGACACGACACGACGCTCCATTTCCAGTGGAAAGCACATGGCAGTGAGGACTGAAATAGGTTTTTCCTCTTGCCGCTCCCCACCTGCCCACGCAAAGGACCCGGGCTGGAATCGCTAGGGTCGCATACAGTAGAAAAAGTTGGTGTCAGCCCAGGGAAAATGCAGACTGCAACCATGATTCCTGCAGACTTTAACAGATTGCTGCTGAGTTTCTCATTGGATTTGAAGGCACAGTCACATTAGGTCTTATAAAAATTCAGTATAATCCCCAGCTCTTGGACCCTACCCAAAAGGTCATGAAAGTTAGACCTCCCCACGAGCTCAAACTTTTGTTTGGGACTCTGTGAGTCCCAGTCTTCTCCTGTGAAAGTTACAGGTACTGACAGCAACCGCGGAATGTCTCTGCAAATTTGACATCCATTTGCTAGCATCAGTCCAAATACACCCACACAACAGTGGAATATGCATGCACCAGTTTGGGGTACGGTGTTCCCAGGATGTTGTCAGATGAACAAAGGTTTATAAAACAATGGGTTTGTACACTCTCCTGGAGGAGGTGCTTCATCCAGTTCTCTAAAGCTTCAGTAAGTTTTGGGGTAAAGTAAATAATGTGAGGTATGATGCTAAGGCAGTGGGTTTGTGACAGTTGCCTCCTCCACTACGATTAGTAATATTATATTCTGAAATATCTGATATCCACAAAGGCCATTATCTGAAATAGTGAAGGCATAAATTTTGGTTGTGAGCGAACGGAAAAGTTATGCCCCCAGGGGTGCCTTTCTCAGGCTGCAGGGGCTGCTCGCGGGGTGAGGGGCTGGTGCACTGTCATGCAGCTGGATTTTAAACAAGCCATTTTGTGAGCAAAAACAATGAATTCTAGACTGCTAGGAATTTGTGATTGTTCTCCTCTATTAGATGTCTTAGCCCCAGTAACCACAACTCACCTGCAACACCTGGACATAAGAAGTTCTTGCTGTATATTGTCCAGAGTGTGGTCATGGGGATTGGCCTGAAGATAACAGCAATGCTGAATATGTGATAGATGAAATTTACTTGTCTTCCCTTACTGATAGGACTAGTTGCAGACTTTGTTTTTTACCTGACATCAATTTTCACAGAATTTCTAAGCTACTACCCACCTTTCATTTTTTTTTATTCCCACCAGACTGGGTTTTCTGCTAGGCTGTGTGTCGTGGTTTAACCCCAGCCAGCAAAAATAAACTCCACGCAGCCGCTCGATCACCCCCCGCCCGGTGGAATGGGGGAGAGAATCGGGAGGGCACAAGTAGGAAAGCTCCCGGGTTGAGATAAAAACAGTTTAATAATTGAAATAAAACTAAGTAGAACAGTAATAATGAGAACAACAACAATAACAGAATACACAAAGCAGGCAATGCACAACACAACCGCTCACCGACCGCCGACCGCGTGTCACGAACGGGGGGCGAGCCCCCCCACACACCTGGTTTTTATACTGAGCATGATGTCACATGGTATAGAATACCCCATTGGCCAGCTGGGTCCACCACCCCGGCTGTGCTCCCCCCTCCCGGTGCAAGCATCACCCAGCAACAGCCAAAGCATCAATGGGCCATCAACGCTCCTTTCACACCGAACCCAAAACACAGCACACCCCCCAAGCTACTGGGAAGAAAGTTAACCCTGTCCCAGCTGGAACCAGGACACTGTGTCAAGCTTCACGAGGATCCTGAGCATGTTCTCAAGGATGGTCCCTACTTAGACATGTTTCCTGGTATCTTCCTGCACATCCAAAGCTTTCCTACCTAACTCTTGTTATTTCTTTCCCTCAGATCTCCACACTGGCAACTCCCAGCTAGTCTAGACAATACAAGTGAAGGTACATGTTTCTGTTTGGATATTTTGGAGCAATATGGGTAGAAGCTGGATATTAAAACATTGGAGTTGCTGTGTCTTAAGGATAGGCTCACTCCAGCTGTAATAATGAAATACATTAGTTTGCATATGACCACTAAGAGTCAGCTTTCCCGATAGACAAAATTTAATGCTAAAAGATTGCAATTTCCTTAAAGCATAGAGTTGCAACAATACCACATAAACAGAGAAAAAAAAGTAAGGCAACAAAATGTGTGATGAAGGCTATATTTAGCAATAGTCACATCCTCAGCACCTCAGCTAGATTCCATTCCTCTTTCTGTTAGGTCAAGCTGGAATCTCCTTTAAATTTAAGGCAGATCTCTCTTCCTCCTATTTTCTCAGGTTCTTGCTGTCTCCTCCCCCTGGGAAATGGATAAGAAGGGGAAAGGATGGGACATAATACAAAAATATGCTAAGCTAGACTGTCCTAGCTTTCACTTGTGTTTTGGAAGACTTTGCTTCCTAGTTTGTGAAATTCGGCACTGAGACGCTTCATTGTGTTACAATCAGTCCCTTTTCTCCACCTTCTTAAGGTTCTTCAGTTAACATTTCTGTCCTACATCTTCATTAGCACATTCTTGGTTTTAGGCTTTTTTTTTTTCCCTTGTGCATATTTCTGGAGACATGTTCATAAAACCTTATTCTTTATATTATAAGAAACATAAAATGAATAGTACTCTTTCCTATGTGCATTCTCTTTCTCAATATCATGTGGTTTAGTTTGGAAGGGAATTTCTCTTTTTTGAGACTCTATCACAAGACCAGATTTAAAGGTTACCTAAGAGGATAGAATTGGTGGACAAACAGATGGGTCAATCAAATATAATTTCCCTGTGGGAAGGGCGGGAATTATAGGAATAGAATATGCTTAGAAGGAATTTGGTAGCTTTTGTTCCACTGTTGTGCCTTTCATTAACAGAGGATAACTCTGACTATTTATAGACTAGAAAGAATATGAAGAAAGGTGGTAAGTAGGTGGAATATTTTTTTAATACAAGACTTCTCATGGTAGAAATATTTGAAGAATCAGAATTCAAGTTTCTCTTCAAGTTTAAGTGTTTCAACCTTTGAGCCTTTAAAGATAATTGTGATGGAAAATAACACTTTTTACACAAAATGTGATTTCATTCCCTAAAAGTTTTCCTGCAGCTGTTTCTGGAGATTGTTGGAGTATCGCAGGTAAAATGCCAAACATATTATTTTAAATAGAACATTTATATGGTATTCACCATGTTTCATGTTTAGAAATTGGCACAAGCCAGTCAGAAAATCACTGTTTTTATAGCTATATTTTTTGCAAGGGGATTAGGCTTAATGGGTTCTCTAAGATTTAGCTGCCTTAATTCAAAACATTATTCCCCCATAAGCAGAAGCAAAGTATCTTACTCTTGGATTTTGCACTTCATAGTCAAATAGATCAGCCTAAGCCCTTTACGATAAAGCCAGTATACATATACTTCTAATATCCCAGCTACAGGGCATTGCTTTCCAAAACTGGACTGAGGCAGACATCTGGGGAAAGTAATGCCTCGGGCTGGTGCAGTTACCTCTGAGAGAGCACATCTGTCAGGACAAAAACAGTTTGCCAGCGCAGTTACTGGGGCCCCAACCATGCCCATGGTATTTCTTGTTTTGGAGCAAATAACAAAAAGCATAAGTTATGATTTGTGTCAAAAGGCCGAGTCTCAGAGGAACAGAGATTTGACTGTCACTAGCTCTCTGATAGAAAAGCAGGGGTGACAATATTCCTTCTTCTGATCTCCAGAAACAGACTAAACTATCAGCTGTAATATATCACCCTATAAGACAGGAGATGTCCCTTTTTTTTTTTTTATTTACCTTTCTGACAAATGTCAGAAAGAACAGGGTAAGATGTAGCCTATCTGTCTACCCTATATTTGGGGAATGAGAGAATATGCACTATAGGTCTGGATAGTAAGCCAGTAATAAATATGCATGCAGTTTCATGCAGGAACTAATGGCTTTGCTTTTTACAATGCCCATGGAAAACAATAGGTTTTTTTAATATTGTCTATTTAGGTGATTTATGTTTCATGCTAGTTCACAAAGGACTCTGGTTAGTATGTGATTTATGGGTTGGAGCAAAATAATTGTCTGAAGCCTAGCTGAAGGTAGGCTTTCAATGCATTAATAATACATTAGCTAATGTTCCTTTCTTGGCATTGCCTATGCAAACTTCTATTATCATAATAAAAATTACTGTTTATTTTAGATTGGAAACAGCTTTAGGTGAGAACATGTTTTTATCAGATGTCTTGGTTAAATACTAACTGCCAGTTCCCTGATAAACTTTTAACCAGAGGTTCTCCTTTAGACTCAGCTGGTATTTGGTCAGGGAAGAGAGGGAGAAACACAGCTGCCTTTGCTATAAACTGAGAGAGGGAGCTCTCTGTGCTCCTCTTTGGCAAGTGTGGTGAAAGTCTGTCCTGGCTGGAAACTTCAAGCAACGGTGTTAACTGTTACTGCAGAATCATTCATAGGAGACATATAAAGTCAGATTTAAAACATATACTGCCAAAATTTGTTCATTTTGCATAAGTGAAGATCATTTCATTTCAATGAATTACTTTCTGACAGAGGTAAATGGCAATATATATTGTCTAGCCAAAATAGTATTAGATTTGATTGAATTTATGTTGGGTAGATTAGAAATTAACTTCTCTGCTTGAAATAATTTGTGACTTGATTACCTGCTGAATCATTTCCTTTTCCAAATGATGATTTCACACTAACAGGTGTGTCAGAAATAATCTTTTACAAAATATATAAGGCATTAGTTCATGGCAATGTGTTCTTCAGAAGGAACCATACTATGTCTTTCCTGCCTCCTCCTTTTGGCTCCATTGAGTTTGTACCTGTTGATTTTCTGAGAATGTTTACCTTCCTGAGATTTCTGAAGAAAAACAGGGTAAAGTATTTGGGGTGACTGCTTCGGGAACCTTCCTTCATAAGTTGTGACTTCCACAGCAAATACAATGTATGAATGTGTTATGAACAGAATACTATTTTTGCAGGGAAGTAACAAGAGAGTTCGGCTGTCTTCCTGTGATTCAGAGTGGCCTTGCTATGCATTTGTGCCACAAACTGCCCACGGGACCCATATGCAAATGAATATTTGATCATTCTGACTGGTGCTATCCAGAGCTGAACATAAATACCAGACTGATAATTTTATAAGCTCAGGCTGGCTAGTTTACACTCGGTAGAATGTAGAATGAAAATGCTTTGTATTTTACACATATTTTGCTTATCCTTTATTGCATTTTTATTGTAATGAAATAAATAATAATAATGTAATTTGTACATGGATTTTAAAGCAAAATATAAGAACAATATTAAATAATTGGTGAAAATCTGTTGAAAATTACTGATAGAGATATGACTATCTATACCATTAAAACCATTTTCCATGCATGTTATATGATAAAATAATATATTCAAGAATAAATGGCTGATTAACTTTGGAAATATATCACGTTCTTCAATTTCATTGGCAGGAAATTTTCCAAACAGTAGAGTTCTGACAACAAGACATGCATGTTAGGGAGGTGACACAAGTTCTGCTGTACTGTTACCTCTTACTGCAGAGGTTGAAAAACTAAAAAATGCCCAGGAATGCTGTATGTTCTGAACCTGCTGCCCCTTTCGTACAAGATACAGCACAATCTTTAAAAAAAAAAAAAAACAAACAACAAACCAAACAAACCATTATTTCTATCTCAATTTGAGGGCACATACAATTTTTCTCAGATCCTACAAGTCACTTTTTTGTGTAGCTGAGAGGTGGTGAAAAGGGGGCAGGGACTGCATGTGAAACCAGGTCTACAAACTTACAAATCTTTCAGGGTTAACCTGTAAGGGAAATGTCTTTTTGTCAGTTAATTGAATAGGATTATGTACTTTTCTGGTTGGCAATTGAAAGGAAATGTTCTTCTCCTTTTTGATCCTTCAAGAGCTTTCTGTACTTTAATCAATTGCTAGTCTCATTTTGAACAAAGCTTATGTTTAATATATTGTAAGGTGTCTTGAAAGAATTCTCTTGTAGGCATATCTGTAGTTTTCTCCCTAAAATCACAGAATATTCTGATTTGACATATCATTAAAACAGAAATTAAGGAAGAAGTCATACTCTGCCCAAAGTAGAAGTTCAAACTTATAATATCCTTTTAACATTTCGCTAGAAATACCTAGGAAGCCACAACTGTATATAGGCTAAGTATTTTTCTCTATTCCTTTTTATGAACATATCTTTTATAAACAATTGCATAATTATATAGAAGTTTTTGCTTGGATAAAAATAATGCAGAATCTTACTCCTAGAAGATGTTCCAAAATTCATATAATCAGGAATCAAGTTGCTAGAAAATAAACGGACAGGTAAAGTTTCATCTGCTTCATTATTTACTAATTAACAATGGCAAAAAATTCAGAACAAATGAAATAATATGGGGTATTCTGGGGAAAGAGGATTTTCTTGGCCTAGTACCATAATTTTCACACTTCTTAGACTTGGCTGCAAAACCAACAGCAGCCAATGAAAGACGCAAGAGTCTTTAAATTATAATATTAAGATTCTTGTTTGTTTTTTTTTTTTAATGGGAGTCTATACCTGGTTTATGGTGGGCTAGCAAAAATACTTTCAGCACAGTTAAAAATGTTTTGGAAATCAGAAACTTCAAGATCTCTCTTTTATCTCCCATTTCCCCTATATAGTTATATGGAGTGGAGTTACAAAGCTTTTCCTTATAATTCCATCATCCAAGCACTATAATAAATTTTCTAGATTGTATCTTTCCTATTTGCTATGAGATTAATCTCTAGATGTAATTTCAAAAGAGCTTTATGGAGAAAGTCTAATTTGCAGAAGGTTGGATATGCAAAAGCAACAAAGTTATAACAAACTTCATAATCCATTTGCTAAGAATATTTTCTATCAATTATGAAAATCTGAAGTAAATCTCACAAACTTTCAACAACAGAAAAATATTTCATTGCCCCAGTCTGTAGCACACTCTATGCTCCAAATTCCTGATACATAAAACTTCAGAGCGATGGTGCAGTAGAAAGTAGATACCTGGGGAAAGAGCTTATGAAGCTTTTATTAAGCTTATCATAAAAATCAAACTTTTTTCACTGAAAGTGTTTATGAAGTACATTTTTATAGCACAGTAGTAACACACTCTCTTGTCAATCCCATACATTTGTAGTTTTTCTTTCTCAAGCAGTTTAGATTCATTCTTATCCATCCCTGTTTTGCATATAGCTAAAGCAACCACAAGCAATTCCATGTTTTTTTTTTCTTCCTGATCTCTTCTAAACATTATGCTTTTTTTTCAGAAGTCATTCTTTTTGCTAGATCCACCTCAAGGAGCAGTATGATTAGTTAAAGACACGGTCATCACTGCGGAGGGCACAGAATGCCTATGTGTGACACCTCATTTTTCAAGTTCAGATAGTTCAGATGGACTTGTGCCTTTTTTTTTTTTTTTTAACTTTTGTAGTTTAGATTCATTCTAGTTTGTTTCATTGAGGTAGTTGTATTGACACAGTATTTCAATGTTTGTTGTTGGGCGTCTACGCGGCTTCCTGAACACACACGCAGAAAGATGCCCTCCGGGGCCGTGTTTCCGAAGGGATCTGCCACCCGAGCGGGGGATGCCGCGGCCGCAGCCACCGTGATCTGAGCCTGGAGAAAAGTGGGTAAAATCGCCGAGGCCGAGGAGCGCATCTGGCCTCAGCTCTGCGTCACGCCCGGGGGCGGCGGGGGGTGGGGGGCTCACCCCACCGGGCCCCGGAGACCCGCGCCGCCTCCCCGGGTACACCAGCCCGGGCGGCCCCGAGCCCCGGCGGCGGGCAGGGCCGGCGCTGGAGGCGGGCTCCGCGGCCGCGGCGCCGGGGGCGGTGTCCCCGCTCCGCTCCGCCCGCCGCCCCGCCCGCCTCCCCGGCCGTAGGCGCGGGCAGCGGCGGAGCCGCCGCCGGGCGGAGCGGAGCGGAGCGGTGCCGTGCCGGGCCGGCGGGCAGGGCGGCGGCGCGGGGGAAGCGAGGGGCCGGCGGAAGAGCGGAGCGGGCGGCCCCCAGCCGCCCCCCGGGGCGGTGCGGAGCGGAGCGCGGCGCCTGCCGCTGCCTGGATGCCAGAGGCGCCTCGGGAGCCGGCGGCCGGCGGCACCCGGGAGGGCCCGGGGGAGGAGGAGGAGGAGAAGGAGAAGGAGGAGGCGGCGGCGGCGGAGGAGGAGGACTTCGGGCGCGGAGGGGAGGAAGCAGGCAGCGCTGGCCATGGCCTCCAACTTTAACGATATAGTCAAGCAGGGCTACGTGAAAATCCGCAGCAGGAAGCTGGGGGTGAGTGAGCTCTCCCTTCGCCGGCCCTGCCCGGAGTGGGGGCGAGGCACTGGCGGCCGCCTGGCCGGCCCGGGGGGCGGCGGTGCCCCGGGCCGGGGCCGCCAGCGCGAGGCGCGGCGACCTGCTGCTGCCGCTGCTCGGACTTTGCTCCCTTCTCCATCGGTGTCGGTGGGGATGCGCTGCCATTGCACCTCGGAGAGCGCCGGCTTCTCCCCTCCCCGGGAAGGCGCCGCTCCAGGGTCACTGTCCGCGGAAAGCTCCGCCGCATCCCTCCGTCCTCCCCGAGACCCACAGCTCAGGCCGGGGCAGACACCCGCCTTGGGCGTCCCTCCCCGCGCCTGTCCCTCGCCTTGCTGCCTCCGGCAGGGGCTTGGGTGGGGGGAGGAAGGCGCAGGCAGGTTCTGTGAAAACTTTGTGCGCAGATTCTCCCTCCCTCCCTCTCCCGTTTTGGGAAAGGGATGTCTTCCATCAGGGCAAGGTCTGAAAATATTGGAGGCTGGTACCACAGCAGCCCGCTAGTGACGGAAAAGCGGGGGGCTGGTGCCTGAGGGCATGGGGGGCTGGGGAAGGGGAGCCTGCAGCGGGCCGGGGGGCAGGCGGGGAGGGAAGGGGGTGACAGCCGCATGGACCGAAAGGCAGATGCAGAGGCTGACTGTGATCAAAACTAGAGGCGGCCTCTTTCTGAGGGTGGCCCGGGATGCTCTGCGAGGCCGAAGATAACACCGGGTTATCAGATTGGCCCTGGGCACTCTCCCTGATGAGGTGCAGCAAGCCTTGAAAAGACAGTCAAGTTGGAGCAGAGTGCGTGCAGGGGCCAGGATTTCCTAAACTTCAGACGCTCCCGGGACTCATCAGTTTGGGCTTTCTCCTACCCTTTGTGTGTGTGTGAGAACGGGAAGGCTCAGGGGAGCTGGAAGCCCCAAGGCCTCTGCCGGCTTGCACAGCTACTGATGTTGCGAGTAATCCCAAAAGACCAGGGTTCCTGTGGGCTGGAGGGCTGGGGTTCTTCCTGGGTTCACCTTGTTTCTTTTCTCTGGGTGTGCAGAAAAGTGGAGAGTCCCTACCTGCTCCCCCCTCCAGGAAGGTGGGCAGCCTCCCTCCTACTTCCCCCGAAACCTAGAGCAAGGGCCGTGTGAAATCCAGCCTCCTCCAAGTCCTGCTCTGCGAGCTTATCTCAGTGCTAATATTTATCTCCTCCTCCTCCCCGCTTCTCCCTTCCCCCCAGATGCTGTGCTTTGCTTGCAGACACAGTGTGCAGGATGGTGGGAGACTAATCACGAATTGACCTTTGGAGCACTTTGCTGCCTTGGCAGGGATGTTAATTCCAAAAGAGCACTGAGAGTTTGGTCTGAATCCTTTAATAGCGCCAACTCCAAATGTTTGAGAGGTGGTGTAAATCCAAAGAGAATAGATGCTCTTACTAATGATTTTGCAACCCCAGAATCACTCCATGCATCAGTCAAGCATTAGTCAATCTGAAGAAGCCATTTCTAAGTCTTAGTTTGTTTCTGCAGTCCTCTGCTTAACCTTTGCTCGTTATTTTTTTTCCCAGCTCAGCAGTGTTATTAGATGGGCCCAAAACAAAGCAGTGAGATGATGGTAGCACATCACCTTGATGTTGGTGGTTGGAGGCAGAGTTAATCTATTTGATTTGCAAATCTGTATTTGAAGGTATCTCACAGTCCTTTAAGTGTGAAATTATGTATACGCATACCTCTATATATGTGAATACTTTTATATACCTATGTGTATAGCATATATGCAACAAATGTAGAGTTCATATTACAGTAATCTTGGATGATACTTGCTGCCTTGTGAAAATGAAATTATGAAGACAGTGATATTTCATTGCAGCATATCTTAAGTAGCTTAAATATCTCGTTTTGAAGACGTTAATCTGATTTTTTTGGGGGGACGTATAACTGCATTTTTTTGGAGTGGATATTATTCATGGTTGGAATGATTATCATACTTCTACACTAAGCAGAAGTGAAACAGTTCATACAATGTCTATGGAAGATTTTCTCCTACTGAAGAGGTGTGTGGGGGTGACAATTCAGACTACACAGCCTCAGGCAGGTGGTAGTATAAGCTTAAATATGACATATGGGGATGCACATCTGAATAAAACTATTAAATACAATGTAAAATGTAAAATGGATTATATTTTATAGAAAATAGCATCAAAATTCAAATGAGAGGTGATGGTTGAAAGGTATGAATATGTGTGAATATATCCATGGCTAATTGGATTCTGGTGACTGAATTTCTAAATTAATGCAATTTTTATTCACCAAGTGAAACATTAAAAGTTTGTATTTTTTTCTCTTATGTCTATCTCCAGGTTCAAACCTTAATGAATTACACTAGAGCTGTCATAATGTAGGTGTATACATCAGTTTTCAGGGATATAAATGTCATTTAACAAATGAATATTTTTAACCTCCAAAAAATACTGAAAGGAGGGAAGAGAGCTATCAGTTCTGGAAACGAAGGCTAAGATCATTTTGAAATATGTAAATAGAATTGTATCTCTTGCTGGTTAGGTTTCATTCTTATACACTGGAAGTTATTGATTTTTTTTTTTTGGTCGTAATAGTCTACATTCTTTGAATATTTTTGATGTCTCCTGAAAAGTAGATTGATTAGAACTGGGGGAGCCAAAGTGACTAATACCAATTTTAGTGCTAGACTTGGGCAATAAAACTACTTCTAACTTTTAGGCTGGTATCCAACTCATTACGGAAATTCCTCCAATGCAGCTTTTATTCTGTCCTGTTTTGTGAGTGAGGGAGCCCTGGCTGGGAATCAAATAGAAGATACTGAATATAATGCAACCTGGGAAGTTTCAGGTAAAACTGAGTAACATAATACCACAGAGGAAAATCAGATAGCATATTTCATTTTATTAAAAAAAAAAAAAACAAACCAACAACCTTTGACTTGGTATGAACTTTCTGGTAGAACTTAGTTTTCCAAGAATTTAGTTTTCAAAAACCCAAGTTGTAAGTTGTCTTCTGATTGCCTCCTTTTATTGATTTTGTACTTTGTAAAACAGAAACTCTTTATGAATGTTTTTGTTTTACAAGGTATCACATGTTTACCTCTGACTTACTACAGCTATATCTTGCGTTAAGTACTAGTTACCCTGTCTATCTATTCCCCACATACATGCAAATTGAATTCGTAGTATGTGTGAGTGCTGTCTGCAGTCATGGTCCATTCTGAACCAAGCAGTCAGGATTCGGAGCTATTTTGCCATCAATAAGTGATTCTGGTCAGAAAGGTTATCTGAAGTCAAAGATGAGACCTAAGTCTTGATGGGAATACATGCCAAGAAGTACTGCAAGAGTTTGCCCTTACTTTTTGTTTACTGATACCTGATCATCTAGACTTTTTGCCTTTTTTTCACCATAATCATCAAGTGCTCGTCTACCATTGGATTTACATCTTGATGCGCTCCTGTAAATTTTCTGACAGTCCAGTATTTTCAAGTAGACCCCATTGTTCTGATATCTCTATGTTGTTAAAGTAGCTTCTTTCGATGTAGGGTTGGATAGTCAGCATGCCAAAATGAGGAGCTTTACCAGCCTCTCTGTTGCTGCTGGAATCTGACATCTGCCTCCGTTGGGAAGATCATGGTTTCTGCCGTGGAGGTGTCAGGCCACGAAGAGACATCCAGCTGGTTAGACCACTTAGCCTATCTCCTTACTTTTGTTAAGCATGAGCTGTATCTAAAACATTTCTAAGGTGCTTTGAAATTTTAAATATGTATTAAAGCCTATGTAGTAGACAATCTCACACGTATACATGACGTCTTCATTGAGGCATCGCAAGTATCTGTGAAACTTAGAAACTGTAGCTAGTGAGGATAACTGTAATTAAAACATCTTTTTAAAATCTGTTTCCCTGAAGCCTAAATATGCCTTTCTTTTCAGTGCTCTGGCATTCCTGCGCTGTTTGATATTTTGCTTTTCTCTAATACTACATAAAGGAAATACCTCATTCTTGCAGCCATTACATTTGACCTGTGCGACCCTCCTTTGAAATAAATTTGATTGTAATGTGGTGTGCTGTTCAGATCAGAATAGGTCATTTGTGTAGCGTGGAACAGGACTGTGCTGCCTTTGTTCTTTTGGAATCTTTCATACTTGTGTCGCATTAAAATTCATATGACACAATTTTGTACTGCGCTGACTGTGCTTATAGGCTGAAACTTTCTTGTAGCAGATTGAATCCCTTTGTTACCTCCTAATAAACTAAGCTGCGAGGATTTCATGCCTTGTTGAAGTGCTGTTTCTTAGAAGGAAAGCAATTTGATGTCACGTTAGGAAGTCTAATTAAAAACGAGCATTGTATCACTTCGATAGTCTTGTTTTGACCCATATCAACCTTCGAAGTCATAATCTTTTTGTTTGGTTGGTTTTATCTTTTTTTTTTTGGCACGCCTTGGCCACAGAACAAAAGAATCCTATCTAACGGAAATTTTCACTCAGTTGGTGAATAAATATGGTTTTTTTATGTGTTTCCACATACTGAGTAGAATTATTTCCTGAGTGGTTCAGCTTATACTCTAATACTGCTATCTGAAGAGAAAATTGTACCTGCCAGTCAGTCTTGATTGAGTAATAAATAACTGGTTGCTCTTAGTCACCAAATGACAAGTTTTACCATATAAAATACCCTATTTTTAACCATACTTTTAGATCATTACAGGTACCTTTTCTGGAAATGAACATGGTGTTTCTCCTTCTGCTGTTAACCCTGTCTTCAATCAGCCCTAACAATGCTATGAATACGAACCTCTGATTGCAGTTTGGTGCCTCTTGTAATAGTGCAGTAGGTGTCTTACAAAATCCTAACATTTAATTGATACTGTGTATATATTTAGGGTGAAGAAAGCGAAGGAATCTGCAAAATGTCCTGAGTTTGAGATTACATTGATTGATGGCAGCAGCTTTGCAAGTGGGTCATGATGAATACAGAGTACAGGTTCTTCTGTTTCTTTGAGTTGCCTAGCATATTCTAAGAAACAAACAAACAAATGAAAAAACCCAAGCAAATAGTGCAGCCTGCAATGGATATACTTTCCATAGATTATTTGATGTTATTATCTATGGGAAATCTGCTCAGCCTGTTTGAAAGCACCGAGATTACCATTTATAACTGCATCCTGATGGATGACGTCAACTACGAATCACGTCTCAGAGCATGAAAATGATTCAAATGAAACTTTAAAAACTTAATTCCTATCTATAATGAGTTTATTTTAATTTTAATAAAGCTCCAGACTGACAGGATTTAGATGCTAGATTCCTTCTGTGTAAAGGACTTCCTTTTTCTCGCTAGTTCTAGACAACCTGAGATATGGAATTAAAAGGATTTCACTGTAATCCATTAAAGAATCTAGTCACATTTACTACTTAATACTGAAAGTATCATTTAAAATACCAATAATTACTGCTTTCGATACTTTCTCTTGCTACAGTTACATGAATGGATTTGCAGAATTAAATGGAAAATATATGGATTTCCAATTTGGTCATTATGGAAAGAACAATCATTTTGAGCTTTTGATCAGTTCTTATTGGTTGAGCATATTGTGCAGGAAATGGAGGGAAATATATTGCAGCCATTGTAAACAAGGACAAAAAGTCCAACAATTTTTTATGCTAATCTTTATGTTTAAAGAAACTTGTGAGTCAGGCTTGTATTAGGCATGTTTGAGTTGCTGTGTTTCCCAGTTGCTTCTCTTGACGTGCTTTTCCACCTCTTAATTCTCAAGAGGTCTCATAGCCAAAGGTCTATTAATTTTGTAATGTATGGCACTTATTTAAAGGGACAAATAGTTTCTCTTTTGCAGATAGCATATGACATCCATGTTATCAATGGATTATAGATGCTTCTATTTTTACTCGTGTGTAATATCATTAGCCTCAGTGAGATTATACCTTAGCTGTGTGACGATTATACAAAGAAGTATTTGTAGACTTGACATCTTTCACTTGCATATCATGAGATGGTAAAATTTTATTGAGAGTTTATCTGTATCTCCTGTGAGGTGATGGCTTTTTGTTTTTTCATTTAGGAGTCTGTCATTTTTGTCCTACGATGGACATTAAAGACCTGATGAAAAGACCCTGAAGTCAATTTAAAGGAACCCATTAACTTCGGTGGCTTTGGTTCAGAGTCCAGGCAGGAACATTAGCTGCATGCATAGAACGTGAATTTCCTTATTGTAAAATGCCCTTCAAATCCTACTCGAAGGAGTTGTCCTTTCTCAAATCGGTAATTATGGAAGGAACATTCTCTATGAATCCTTGAAATACACAAGGAATTATTCATGTCATTCCAGTAGAGAGTTTTCTTCCTAGTTTTTTAGAAATAATCTCGCCTCGAATCATTCATTCAGATTTTTGCAAGCAGTGCAAAGTGCTTTATAGCGGTTGCCTGGCAACAACATATTCAGGCAACAGCATATGTGAATCAGTTGTTAGCTGTACATTTATATATATGACTGTATAGAGAATACATTTTAGATAGGTACTAATGAGAAATTTCTAAAAAAGCACACTATGAAATGCTCTTCTTTTTCTTTAAAGATGAATAAAGGGGTTTGGGTCTACATTACCCTGGAAAGTTTGTCTTTTAGCTTGTGTAAAAGATCTGCTAGTTGAACAGCTTTTCAGAAATGTCATAGTATAGTTAATACACTCATATGCAGTCATAGCGAGCAATGTAAATTATTCTCTTTGTTGAAGGTGAAAAATGCTTTAATATATATGGATGCTGATTCATATCCCTCACTGTTCTTTAAATTAATAACATGTTAGTGAACCAAAATGTGGGTACTTTACTGTATACTGTAGCCATTCAGATCTGTTATATTTAAAATAATAATTGTAAACGTTGTGCTGCATTTTGTTTTTAATCTCTTCAACTTGCAATGCAGCTCTAGGAATCAAAAAGATACTGGTGTATTATTGTAATTGATCATCGTTTTGTTGAAAACTTTTTTCAGATAAAATACATAGTTCAACTATACTATGATTAATACTATGATTATTCTTTAGTAAGGTCAACAAAGATAAAAAAGGAACTCTTTTAATCTTGTGGAGAAAGTTTGTATGTAGTAGGACAAAACTGCAAACTTATAAAGAAGAGTTGAGGGAGAGTAGGGTTTGCTGTAACTGTATCTTAACACTTTTGTGTCACATAAATGCTTTATATTAATTTTTTTTGCTATTCAGAATACATACCCATGCATCATGTCTGAGAAGAAAATTTGCATGATTGTTTAGTGCAGCTAGCAAACCACTAGAACTGAAAACCTCATACAAGTCAAGAGATTTCCAAACAGTGAGATTTTCAGCTGGTTGGAGAATTGGATATGCTAACTCCGGGAGTACTCCTTCTGACTAGAACAGGCAGGGTCTTGTTCAGAAAGCTGGGACTAAAACCGTGAAGAGTTTTGAAGATGAATGTTAATATTGAATGCTACTTAGAAATTAAGGAAAAAAATAATGCAATCTGTAAGGTACTGATGAAATATACTTCCTTTCTGTGAGCTCCACCACAAAATAATTTTGCAGCTTTTTAACAATTGTAATGTGTGAAACGTGTCATTGCCATCATACTGAGAGGTTACAAGACCATGCAAATGGAGCCTCAGAGGAATTAACGTTCAGTTCAGATGCACATAAATTAGGAAGATAATTAATGAAAATGTGTAAATCTTTTAAAAGATTGATCTTATTTCTCTCTGTTGTTCAGCTGCCAAACTGGCCCTCATCAGCTCCAGCATATCTGGACTGAACTTTGGAAAGGTTGTATTCATTAAAGTGTCAGTAAGGAATTAGAAACACACAGCATTGACTAGATCTGGGGAAAAAAGTTACACACTATCTGCCTACTGGAAAAGGCTCTTCGGCGTGTTTCCCCTACCTGTTCATTGCAAAAAGAATTAATAGCAAAGTTTAATATCAAAAGTAGAACCATACTAGGGCCATTTTTGAGCAGGAAGCACATGATAGTTCTAATACTCTCTGTTCTTTGTCCTTGGAATATTTTTGGAATATTCACTCTGCCCTCAGAGTGAATTGGCATACTCTCTTTTCTCACACAAACATTTATTTTTCCCACAAAGAGAAAAGAATTTGTGAAGTGATACAAAATAACAATAAAAAAGGGTTTTCTGAAGGAGTAGTGATAATTATTGTTTTGTACAGCGCCTAGGAAGAGGAGACTACATTTGAGGTTTTCCTTTAGGCATTATTATGGTAAATATAATTTATATTAATTATAATTGCTTTTATTTTTTGTACTTATTTATCTGACTAGTGAGTCAGATAAATAAAGGCTGAGAATGCAGCCTTTGATAAAGTATTTACCTGATGCAGTAAATGTATTATCTAATTCAAATGTGATGAGAGAATGTGAAAAAATAAAATATATGAGGCTTAGCTAAGAATGGAGAAAACTTCCATTTTAACTGAAGTTGATATACTGAATTATTAATCACTAGATTATATGATAAGAATAATGTACTTTCAAATGGAATTGTTTTGCTGATGAGAGTAATTTTTGTTGATGCAGTTAGAATAGTAATACTTTCTCCGAACAGTAACGATTTTTCTTCTTGAAACTGTACTTTTAAACTGTTTCTATGAATGCTCCAGCAGGATATAGAGTTTCCATTCGGGATTTTTTGGCACAACAAAAGCAAGCTAGAGCTGTTCAGTGCGTGGTCCTTTCAGTTGCTAAACACGTTCAGATCTCTCTGACTTCTGTAGCAGGCACTGAAGGTCCTCAGCTTCTCATATGATATCATTCTTAATAAACGTCATTTTCTCCATCAATTATGCAAGGCCAAATACTACGTTAATCATATTGTCTACTCGTTTATTAGTGATTCTTGCTTTTAAGTTGCACAATGTTTACCTACTGTTTGAGAGATATTGAGAATCTTCACCTGGCATGGCTTAAGTTTCATATCTGAGAATAAATTTCTTGACTTCTGAGTATCAAAGAAGTATTTGATGCTTGGTGTTATGATTCTCAAAGTTACGGTTTTTTGAACTCCATCCATGTATGCTGTTACTGATAATCCTAAAATGAGACTTACAGAAATATAAATACACAAAGAAAAATTTTTTGTGAGTGAGGAGAAATGCAATGCTGCTTTTTGCCTTTGCAGAGAAAAACATTTATGTATGTGTGTGTATATATATGTATATAAAAGAACAGCAGCATCCTAACAACAAAGCTAGAAGGTTAATCTTCCATAGTTGTAACAAGAAGAGTACTAAAATAAAAGATATTTTACTGATTTTTTTTTTTTCTATAGTCCTTGGTTCTTAAACTACAGTAAGGTTTTTGGAGCTTTTTGCACTGTTAATGAAACAACCTCTTTCTAGAAGACAGAAATCTTTGTGCATACATGTTGGACTATATATAAGAAGAGTTAAATTTTAGTCTTTTTCACAGATGTAATTTGTAATCTTGAGCACTTTGATTCATTCCGGTCTTATTCTCAATTATATTAAGCCCATTATGTACACTACATAAATTAAATTTAAAGCTGCATTAAGGCCCCTTATACTGCCAGCATAGTGAAGAATGCTGTTAGAGTAAATGGGAAACAGGCTTTCTGAGCTTAAGTTTTCTGTCTGTAAAATGAGTATAATCTCTTTTCATCCACCTCTTCTTTATTTTGTCTGCTTCAACTGTAAACTCTTGATAAATTCTCATTTTAGATATGTAGGTTGGTTAGCACTGATCATGGTCAAAACTGTTATTAGGTACTACCACTGTATAGAAAATATTGGAATAATTCAGAATTTATTTTTAACAGTTTGAGTCACAGAACCATGGAATCGTTGAGGTTGAAAGGGACCTCTGGAGGTCATCTGGTCCAACCCACTGCTCAGGCAGGGTCACTGTCTATTTTAATGTTGTATGATGACTATTACTTTTGGTTGGAAAATACATTTCATTGAATTCTTCTATGAAATGTCTCTTTTTACAGTCAGGATTTGTTCAGGTATCTGAGTTATTTTATTTTTTATATATAAAGAAAGTAAATAATTTGCTTTTTTTTTTCCCCCCAGATCTTACTCATAGAAATGATTGCTCACCAATTTTCATCTTAGAAACAGGTGTCACTGACAGAAAGGCAAGAAGTCTGAAACTGATAACTTTGATAGGACTTATGTCTCTTTCACTTTATTTGAGACACAATCGTAGCACAAAATCTAAAGTCTTGAATGGTTTCACTTTTAAAAGTAGATATCATTGAAAATGTTAAAGGTACCACTTATTCACATCTTAACTGGCAGAACAATTCTGAGAGTTGATTATGGTCCATGAGACAATTTCATAACTGCTTGGGTGACTGGTCTGCAATCGTGGATGTAAATGTCTGACCGCAGACATGCAGAAATTAGCCATATTTGTCAAATGCATGTCACACAATGCAACAACCTTATTTTAAGGAGGGGGGAAGGGTTAGAGACATTACTACAACATCTTTTTCCTTTCCTAGCGCAGCGTGTCACTGATCAGATTTTGAGAAGACATCAGAGATTTCTCATCTCCAAATTTTATAAAAGGCATATTCTTCCACAAAACAATTTGGAAACCCCTTACCCTCTAGGCTTATGTGAAGCTTTCTGCTAAATCATACTAATACCTAGCCTTAAGTTGTGTGTTTCACCCATTAATATCTCGGCGCTCAGCACAGGGGGCATGTATTTGCAGGGTCCCATAGAAGAAGGTCTGTGGGACTTTGTGCAGGATGAATCCGTTGAGTCCGCTCGCAGAGTCTAGAGATGACAAAATGCATTGTTTCTTCAGGAAATCTACCTACACAATATGTGCAATAAAAAAGCAGTACAGATGTGTTTACTGAAAAGAAATGTACGAGGATGAAAAAAAAAAGTAGTTAATCAAATTACGGTTTCTCCAGAATAGTAATGCTAGCATGAGTACTTCCAGAAGAAAATTTGTAACAGCCAGTATTGTCAGGCTTCTGGTTTGCCTTTAACAAAAAAAATATCCTTTTCTGTAGCCTTTTGAAATCACTGAAAGGTTTGTATTCTCTTCAGTAGGTCATAGCTCAAAGCAAAAGGTTGAAAGGATACGGGGTAGCCTTTGCTAATATGATGCGTATTGGTTGAATATACCCTTAAGCTTATGCAGCATCAACACGCTTAGGTAGATATGTGTTTAATGAAACCCAGTTCCTTCATCATGTTACATTTTTCCAGTCATTGAATAATCCTGAGGTTTAGGTTTTTTTAATAATGAAAACTCTAATGTAGACGATCCTAAAGAAGAATAAGTGAAAGGGAAATGTTAAAAATAGGCAAATATCCTACTTTTTGCTGTAAATGTGAACATGTAGATGAACTAGATCAGCTGTTTCTGGTGTACGTAGTTGTTCCTTTCATTAGATCTCACTATTCTGTATAGGTACATTTCTAATTGCTTCTGGCAAGTCATAAGATCAAACATTTTTGCAGGAGAAGCTGTGCAACAGGGAAAAAGTTTCTCAGCGGTAAATCTACATTTGCATGTAAATTTTAACTGGTGTGAATTAGTGAAAGTGAGATTTACAAAAAGCAGAGTAAAAAATTCTAAGATCTAACTTCCCCCGTTGGAACAGAATCTCTGAGAGTGGTTACTCCCGATAATGGCGTGAGATGTATTAAATATATAAATATTAAAAATATAGCAGAAGGAATAAGGAGCAAAAGAAAGGAAACAGACTGCTCTATTCCGATGTCATTGCAGAAAAATAGGAATGGAATTATTTTTATCGCCCCAGAGTTCTTAGTAAAGCAGAAGACTGCAGTTTTTTTAAGATAGAGTAGCTATGTTAATGCAAAGACTCTATTTCTAGAATATAAGCCGTTGCACGGTACAGAACTTTCTCAAGACCCAGAGGCCAAACAGGATATTGCTGGGTCACTACCGTTTCAGAAGATTCAGGTTGTTTTGAAGAATTAGGTCTGAATGCCTGTAGAGGATCATTAGAGACGACTGTTTTCAAACACTTCCTAATCATTTGGGATGAAGACAATGCTTACAAATCCTGAAAGGGAGCTATAGCTAATGATAACAGCTTAGCAGCCAGTGGAGAACATTAGTTAAACCATCGGAGTTAGGCATCTGAGGTGCTTCGAAAACTGAAGCCTCACAATGAGACGTAAGGGGGAATCTGTGGAGAAGCCATGGAATAGAGTTAGATGAGATTTATGGGCAATGAGAGGAAAATTTATACTGGTGGGCCTCACACTGTATTTATTTGAGGATAAATGTTACTCTAGCAACTTTTATACAATAATATACCTACAGTGTTTAGATGTATTACTTTGGGATTTTTTGAACTGAAGGAGAAAATAGAAAAGTAAATGTTATTTGTAAATATTTTTGACATGATTTTGACATGATCATACCATAATGCAGTTTATGTCCTAAGAGAACCCAGGGGTTAAATACATTTCAAAATGGTTTTGGAGGTGTATTTTCCATAACTCTTGATGTCAGAAAATAATTTTTGCCTGGAATCTTTTTTTTTTCCCCCTCCTCTGAACAAACAAATCGGTTGTTTCTGCTGTGTTTCTATATAATGTTATTCTGTGGCTTATAGTCATTTCTCCTAAAAAGAAATATTCAAGGTGAATCTCTCCTCCGCTGCAATCTGAACAAAATTTGGACAAAATTGAATTTAAAAGTGTAGTGAGGTGATGCCTCTTGTTCGATTCTTCAGAATCTTTTTTTTTTTTCCCCTGCCTCTGTCTTACCTGAAACATTTCCTAGACCAGCCTGTAGATAAATAATTGATCTTCTGATAGCAAAATTAACACTTTTCCTTTCTGTAATCTGGAAATTACTACAAAGAGTAAATACCTGTTCTAATTTAAACAAACAGATACACTTCCTAATATACTTAATTGATTTACTTGTACTAATTAAAAAGGGTTGAGCTAATGGGCCAAATATCTACTTGTCAGTAGAAAAGCATATGAAGAAATACAGCCTCCTTCAGTATATGTCAGGCTTTTCAGTTTAGGAAAATGTAAAAAGTTGTAAATGATATTGATTTTTGTTGACCTCAGCTAACCCACAGTAGTGCCACAGCTGCGCTCTCGCTGATGCTCATGGCTGAGCTGAATGTACAATAGATGAACTGAGTTAAACCAGGGGATGTGAAATGGGGGATGCTACTTGCTACCCTTTGAAGTCAACTTCAGGGAACTATAAAGCAAGGCATAGCTGCCTGCATAGCTCCTAGGATGGTCATGATTGAAATAGTGAAAATGGAAGAAGCTGCACTATCAGTATGTAATTACCAAGACCAGTAAGTTAGGCTTGCAGTGAATTTATATACAAATACAGAGGAAAGACCTCTGCTAAAGAGGGGCAAATCTGCCATTGATTGTGCAAATATCTCTGGAATTGTCTGTGTTTGCAGGTGTCACACATCAGCCACAGGGCTTACCACAGAAGTGAAAATTTTGATCAAGTTTCATTCAAACCTTTGTTACAGCAGTTTCATAAAGTAAAGTTCTATCAATCAATCCCAGAAAATGGTATTAAAAACTAAGCTGAAGAGAGCAGTTCCTCATTTTCAAAATTCTTTTTCTAGGTAGATAAGTAATTTTAGGAATGCATCCAATGTAAATGGGATTTGTTCAGATTTCATGTTTCTGTTTTTCTTCAGAATCAGGAGGGTTAAAAAACTTAATTTCTAAAACCAAAAAAATGAAATGCTTGTGTAATATTTTGTTCTGAGGACCAGATACCTTAGGCATAGGCCTTTAATCCCTGTGTCCTAGTTACAGCAATTAAGGTTCATGAAATATAAATTTTGTTACATATGCATCTTGGTTTCTCCTTTTTTCTTCTGTTTCAATATCAGTCTGAAATATTAATGATCATATTAAACACACTCTGTTATGTGAGTTGCTGTTAATATTGCATTCTAGTTATCTGACAGGTGCAGCGAATGACATTTTCTAACATTTAGACTTAAATGTGTATTCTCTTGCTGAAGGAAATCTGACTTTTGTAATACGGTTTCATGTAGGCCTGCCTCTTTATCTGCATTTAAACAAAAAAGATGCTGAAGATATGCAGCACTTTGGAAGACCACAGCTTATAATTGTTCATGATTTCTAGTGCTGCAGTGCAAATTAATCATTGTCGAACTGTGCTGGGGAAAATAGAAATGCCTAACAGCATCATGGTCCCTGCCTGAAAGAGCTTACACTCTAACATCTGAAGTGTTAAAGCTATCCTTCAAAGTCTCATGTTATTTTTTTCACTGAAAGATTTCTCCCCATCTAAATTTATCATCCATTTCTGTCTATGTCTATGCAAATGGATTTCTAAAGCTTCATCGTGACGGTTCCCTTCTCCCCCAAAGCTGATGAAGAAATAGTCACTGATGTGAATAAAGTCCCCATCAGTTTTGTTGGGATCGGGGATGATAGGGGATGAGGGTACAAACAGAGGTGGAAAAACAATTTGATTTAGATGGTTCAAAACTGAAACCAATAAAAGAAGTGCTGTCTGTATAGCAACAGGTATAGCAATGCGTAGATTGCACTTCACTTATAGAGAGAGTAGTCACTTTGGTATAGATGTGAAAGCTGCCAAACGAAAAATTCACAGCCCTCTGGGGGGTTTGTTTTGTTTTTTAAGGCAGAGGCGTATATGTTACTGTAAAACAACTATATCTACTTTAACATGGCCAGAAAAGAGGCACTTAGCTGTTCCACTGCAAAAAGAATGAGTTAATAAACCCGGCGCACAATCTGTCTCTGCTGTAGCTCTTGGCACACAACAGCTCTAATTGGTGGAAGCTATTGAGGCCTTAATTGCTGATTTTGCAGTACTGCCATGTTTACTGATAAGGTTTAATGCAAGCTAAAATTTGTTAACTAGAGAGAAGCAGTCACACTTGCGCAGAGAGTGTGAGGACAAACAGCAGGCTTTTCCATATCACCAAATGACGATGAAGTATTTCAACACGTGGCGTCATTAGATTTCCCCTTTCAGGCTAATGAAATGCCTTTCTTTGAGCAGAAGAGCAGAAAAGACATTTCTGAGTTATATGTTACGCAACTAGCACTGGAATAAGCCTATAGTGATAGCTGGATGTTCGCCTCACTGATTTACGTAACTCTTAAATATCAATTTTTTGTCTCCTGGAGAAGGACAGACGCAGCTATTAGATTTGCATTGCATCAGGAGATGTGGGATTGAATTGAGTATGTAAAAGAAGAAACGCCAGTTGTGCCCACCAGCCGAAGATTATCTGCATCAGTAGATGTAGTAGTTGTATCTTCCTAATATTAAAATTTAGGTTTAATATCAAAATTTATTCACTAAGCTGTCATTTCATTCAGTTTTCTGAATATGACAAAAGCTTCGCTGTCTGCCAAATTAATGGAGGACCATTGCATTTAAATGTTAAAAAGTTTAGTTCTTGAACTGAGATATCCTCATATGTTTATTTTTAATGCAGTATTTTTACAGCGTAATACAGTAACTTTTTAAGCTACTAACCTGCTGTTTCATTTCTGAACCATAAGTCAAAATCACTATTGGATTTGAGTTTATATAGTAATGTTATTATATGGCTGTTTAGATCCCAAAAGCTAAAAGGAAAAACAAATGGCAATGTGTTTTGTACTTAACATATCAATCTGGAAGTGCCAGTTTTCTGTATCTTAGCATGTTTTTCATATACTGGATGCATAGCTTAGAGCGGAAGAAAATGTAAGATATTAGCTGAGTGAAAAGCAGATGCTACTGTGAACTCTAAATGAGTTTTTGTCTTCATGTTTGAAAAATATGTGACTCTTATTCAAAGAGATTTTGTGCTTGCAGATGATTAAGATCTATTTCATTTTGTTACTGAACACACTGTATTTGAGTATATTCTGTAAGCCATATATGTCATCTCATTTCAGTTCATGAAATGTATATTAATTTATATAACTGAATGTGTATGGAAGAGCAGATAGTTGACGTACCTTGGAACAGTGCTTTAATCCAGTATTTATTAATGCTCAGAAGATGAGAAATAGAGCATGTTCATCAAGTATACTAAGAAAACTAATAGTAATTAGTATTATATTAAGTTTAAGTTTTCTGTTTTTAAATGGAAATTATGCCAAACATACATTAATTAAAAATAATAGGTATTTCTATTTCAATTAATAGTCTGCTTTGTTTGTTAATTTTCTCTACCCCCTAGAGGAATTTTGGTTCAAACAGTATTAAATTAAATAAGTTGTAACTCCATATGGGTCTACGACAGCGTAAAATATTAGACGTTGTATTACATAGTGTTTTACCTATGTAACAGGACAGCTTTTTTAAATACAGACAAGTGGTTGGGTTTGAGTTTCTTCAGTGCTCTGCATCCTCTGTAGCAGCCCATAAAGTTGGGTAGTTCTAGCCTTGAAAGGCTGAGAAGAGCAAAACAAGACTTTCATCATCAAGGTCATCGTTAAACAAAACTAACCTACATACACGAGAGACGCACTCCAAGTCCAAGTCAAGAATGGCTGTATCTCTCTCTGCTTTTAAAAATCTCAGAGGTTTGCAAGTCCAGCTCACAAGAATGACCACCTTCTTGCCAAACTACTTGGCAAACTTGTGTGGTTATCCACAGAGTGGGTAGCATTTTTTTCTGTAAGCAATGTGATTCATAATCTATTATCTACTATTGTTCTGTTACCCACAGATGCGGCAAAATGTACCTAAATCCTGTTGATTTTATTAAAATTTGCACGAAATATTTCCAAAAAGAGTTACAGAAAATGCTAAATAATTTACAGTGCCCCAGGTCCATGGTCTCTTTAACTCTCTATCTGCATGCTTCATTGTGGGGTTAAAAAAACAGAAAAAGAAAAAAAAATTACTTACTTTCCTTCCTATTGCCAAGAAACAGTTACCAAAATGTATCTATGTATCTGCTCTGTTAACGTAGGAAAGGGTTTTCAGTCAAATAGTAATGACAGCAAAATCATGAATTCTTTCCTCTGCCTTTTCCTTTCACTTCACTGAAGTGTGAAACAAAAAATATGAAACAGTAAGTTTTTGGAAAACAAACTGCTATGCTTTTGACCTAGGTAACACTGTTGTAGAAATATTAACTCCTGCATTTCCTAATCATTTCATCTGGATGTGTGTGTTCACAATATTATGTTCGTAGTTCTATGTTTATTATTCTACCAGTAATTTTAAAATCACATCTTTTTGCATGAACTTTATGAAGTAAATCACATATATGATGACTCTGCTGTGTAATGCTTTACTTTTAATTGTCATGAAGTTTATGTTTTATCTCCTATTCCAATTCTTCTTTTCTTTGAGACCTTCTTCCCCTTATATTTTAAGTAGTGATACAGAATTAAAATGAGGAGAATAAGGTTTTAGAAGCACAAAATATTATTTGTTTTTATCTTCCCAGAGTGTATATTAGCTTAAAGTAATTGTCCATCCAAAAAAAAAAAAAAAATTCAAAATTTTGTGTTACTAGCAAATCAAACTTCTGAAACATGCAATTTGTATTTTAACGTGCATTAAAGATTATGGAATAATGCACATTATTAATTGCTCATTCTATTATTTTGTCTTTTTTAAAAAAGCACTACTGTGTCAAAATCAAAACATTAATTTTACAAGAGACAGAAAACTCTTATTAAAGCTTGAAGCATCAATCAGAAAGTACTAAATGCACTAGAACCAGACTATCTCCTGTTTTACCTGAAGCCTTGTGATGTTGTAACTTTTGTGAATCTTAAGAGCATGTAAAAAATTCTTTTAGCTGCAAGACCTACTTTGTCTAAATAAATGACTCAAAAGACTTAAAAGAACCAAGGTATTAGTCTAAAATTCAGTCCATTGTTGTGCTTCAGCTGTCCAAAACTTTTATTCGGTTTACCAGGAATTAACAAATTTCAAATGGAAAATTACCTTTTTCAGTAATGTTACGCTCCTTTTATATTTGCTTTTTGCCTAATCTGAAATCAGTGATAAAAGAAATAATAATTTACTATTATTCCTTTCTTCTCTTTAATCAGTAGATGGCTCTACCAAGCCACTAACATGTTCCGGTCATGGTGGTTACATTTGATTGAGGGCATTTGGGTGATTTGAGTAGGTAGTTAAGATGTTTGCAGATGAAGAAGGCTCTTCATAGCTTATTTTTTTTTTTATCTTTTTCCATATAAATTAGGAAGAAAGGGCATGGATAATGTATCCGATGTAGATATTCAGATACTAATTGCATTTAAGTATTGCACTCGTGTGATTGACTAATTCATGTCCTGGATCCTCGTACTCACTCATTTTGAATATGTTCACAGCAAAACATCTTGGATCAAAAAGAAGAATTTCCTGCTTTAAAAAGTAATAAGCTAAACAGTATAATCTGAATATAATAATAATAAAAAAAAAATTAGGAAGAAAGAAACAGTTGATATTTTCATGCCTCTATTCCAGTTGATTCCTCAATTCCTTTAAAAAGTTTTCCTTTGAGTGCTTGTCCAGTGTGTTCTCTATTATTTGTTGCTGACATTTGTTAAAGGCAAACAGAATCAGTGATAACTTGTATTCATTTCTATCATGTACAGTTTTAGGGCAGACATCTGATGTGAGTTAAGCAAATAGAACTCCTACTACCCCAAGACAATTCCAAATTGTCTGTGGATCAAGACATGCAATCCAGGAAGCAAAAATTAAAAAAAAAAAAAATACAAAAGAAAAAAAGAAAAAAAAGAAAAGAGAGCGCTAAAATGAAGAAACAGTTTGTCTCCATAATTGTATTTTCCTCCTACAACTCTTTGATGCATCATAAATGCAGCGAGCACAGCTATTGACTTGATTCACTCTCTTTCACAATACATTGTCGCTGCTTTGGAGAGAGATTTGAGACAGTGCTGGACAAGCAGAAAAGAGATATGGGTCTTCTGAAACAGAAGTAAACAGTTAGGATGATCAAATGAAGGAGACTTTAGAAACAGTCAATTTAATAGATGGCAAACATTTTCTAAATGAGAAATAAAGGAGTATAACTTCTGTAGCTAAAATTGCAGCGCATGGTTTCTAGCATTGCTATGATTGTTATAATAGGCGTTTTAGCCCACAGTTCTCACTAGTCTTGCGTAGCAGGGATATTGCTGCAGGACAAAAAGTCCTATCTGATTTCTTATTGTGAGGCTGTTTAATTGCACATTAATATAATGTCATGTACAAATGTGATAATAGATGAGCTGCACACATATGTTGCAATACAGTGGTTTTAATTTTAAATCTTTGGCTAGATCTGCCTTTTAAATTTACTTTCTTGCAGCTGCAGTGGTTAATAATGTATTATCACTGTGACTGGAAAAAACTGAACTGTGAAATTTCAGGTACTTGACCAGTCACATTTGAAAACATAGCTAAAGGCATGATGTCAGTTCTTGTTTTCAAAGGAGATAAAGCAAGCCTGGGATCATCCAGTTCAGTGATGCTAATCATATAGGATTAGATATAAAAGGGAAAGAGTAGGGAAGGTAGGTTCATGTTTTAGATTCAGGTTTTGGTTGGCCCTTTACTACCTACAGTAAGGCAATTCAACAGCCATCTGCGAAGAATAATAGAAAATAGGCAGCTACATTTTGTATTTTACTCTCTCAAACTCTCTGAACCTTTTTCTGTCTTGCCCATCTGCTGCCAGTGCTGTTGAGTCAGCAGCTTATTTCCATTCAAGTAATCAGAACTCTGAAAAATTACTTTTCTGCTTTTGTTTGCCCCACAAAAGCAGCTTCTGTCAACATAATATCTTTTTATTTTACCTCTGTTCTTTACCCTTTTCTCTGGTGGAAATCTACCCTTGTGTCTGCAAGGGTTTAATTTCTGTCCAAGGTCACAGGACTCTGGACTTACCAAGCCTTACTGGCATCTGGGAAAATTACATTTGGCAGCATGACCGTTTTCCTTGGAGCTCAATGAATGCCAGCACACTGTTCAAGCTTTGCTCTTGGCTAATATCTTCTGTACTGGAGACCTGGAAAACTGTAGCCGATTAAGATCATGCTTCTTTTGGTTTCATCTCCACAAACAGCCATCATACTAGCTCTTTGTCAGTGTTGTAAATTCCCTTTTCCCTAGTAGAAGAACAAGTTGAGGTGATACACAAATCACAAGCAATATTGCTTAGGACACCTTTTATTCATTAAGCTATTATTATTAAGGAAATCAAACCATTATTATTAATAGCAGATAAAAATTCACACAACACATTTACTTATTTGCTCACCCAGTTTACTCACGTGCTTGCTTATAGTTACTTTGCAGGAGGAGCAGCGGGAAGCCAATGTGTCTGTCTACCCAGAAGGAGAGGGCCGTGCTGGCATGCCAGGGGCTTCTCGGTAGGTGTTGAGGAAGAACTTCAAGGGGCCGTTTCTCTCATCAGGTCTGCAAATGATGCTGTAGACTTTGTCTGCATGTACCAGCCACTGCCTTCTTGGATGGGACCTGAGTTGTACAACGTGTTGTTGATGTTTGTGTGTGCCCATGGCCTTGTCCTTCTGACAGGCGGTCGGTGTCGCGAGTGTATCAGCTCTTGCAGTCTCAACAGGACAGTTGGTCTCCAGAGCTCATCAGTCCTTGGGAAACTTTCACACGCTGCTTTCTCAGCAGCGTGAGTGTTTAAATGTATTTCCTCTTTTTGGCCAGTTTTCTGGTAACTAGATTCTCCGTTCAAACCTATAGAGCCCTTGATGGCACCCAGGAAATCGCATGGGGTGATATGCTGCTATGTGACTCAGGTCTCCATTGCTGGTGAGAGTAATCTTTTTCAAGCTCTGTGTTCTTATTTCACTCTCTGCTACATTTCTTTCTGTCACTTTTCTGCCTGCCTTTTTAGTAACATTCATCAGTATTAGATTAAAACTGAATGAGGAGCTTCCAGCAAGGGGGACTGATGCTAAGCTAAGTGCAGAGTGAGAAGACAACCCATATAGAGCAAAAGAATGCCAAGGTCTTTATTTGTAAGTGCAGAAACATGTGGTAAGAGTAAAATTCTTATTTATGGAATTCAGAATCAGTGACTGTTCATTGAATACCTCACTTCATATTCTCTCTTGAAGCTAATGTGGCTGCTCAGCAAAAGTCACTATGTATTTCTTAATTTTTTTTTTGACTGTGTGTTTATGTAATGATGCTACACTGATGAGAAAGCAAGCAGGAGGTTGATTGAACACAACATTAAAAGCCCAGCCTGTGTAAGTTTTGAGAATGTTTATAAGTGCAGACTTACTCAAAACATACAGCATTTTGCACACAAGTTCAAGCACTGTGTAAATCAGTTTTCTCTTTATCTTTGTAGTCCTCCCTCTTAAATTAATTTGCTAGGCAGATTTCATTATATCTTAATTTAAGGTGGATGAGCTGAATATTTCTCTTTTTTGGTAACAGTTATTAGAAAGGTTGTTGCCTAACTGAACGTGCATTTACACTTGTGAATGTAAAAGCACTTTTATCCTTTTATCATAAAGTCGGTGTCGTTTCATACCTGAATGAAATGCTGATTTATTAAATTAATAATTCTTTCAATTATTTGTTATAATTTATTTTCTAACTAAAGTTTAAAGAATTGTAGTAATTAAAGGACAATGTTTGACATTGAGGGCAACTCAATGTTGAATGGAGTTAAACAAAAATAATAAATTCTTGTTGCAAAGGTGAACAAAAGAAAAAGTACCTGTGTGAATAATGGAGTCTCACTAGAAAGAGTATCTAAACAGTCATGCCTGATGTTTCAGGCAAAATATTTTTGCCTAAACTGTCAAGTTACTTACTATAATAGCTGTGCATCTAGATAGTGAGAGAGAGGAGAGAGGAGCAGGAGTAAAGGAACATATTTCATTTCACCAAAATTACTTCAGAGAAATTGTCGAATGCGATTTAATTGATGTGAAAAATTCTCTAAGGTGTGTCTCCGCAACTCTGCTTAGGAGGCCGCACATAAGCCACGTACTGAGGACTTCACCTATCTAAAGCATTTCTGAATTGTCAGTCACTGCAATAACAAGGTGTCATACTGATTTGAAATTATTATGGAATGTACTATGACAGAAGCTTCGTCCATGCATATTTCTGCAGTTTTTCTCAAGACTTCTGTAGAAAAATCACCTCAAAATCAATGACAAAATATACTGGTGGCTTAGAGTTAGATCCCAATAAGAAAAGGAAGATCCTTATTCCAGTCCGAGGGATTTAAGCCATTTTTATCTTACATAAGTATCACCTAGACTGATGCGGTATTTCAGAACGACCACAGTGACTGGTCATTCCAGTATGGTCGTGTTCATTTAGTGGGGGTTAGATGCCTGAAGTGCTTTGGTTGTGTAGGCTTTTCCTTCCTTATACCATTCGGTCTTTAATCTTTCTATCAGGAATGCGAACATGTGTGGTTATCTTCTCACAGAAAACTGAACCTAAGAACTTACTAAATAGCGCTGTGAGAAATTGAATTATGACTGTCTGAAGTATGTTAATTTGTGCGACGCACTTGTACTCTTGGATTCAATGTTTTCTTGCTTTTACTTGAGGATCATCGAGTCCTCAAGCATTTCCTGGCTTTTAGATAAAACAGCTTCAGCATTTTATGTCTGAAAGGCCTTTGAACAATCTCTTTGCAGTAATGGCATGCCACACACCTACATTATCAATGCTTTTAATTCTTAGAAGACATAAAGTCTTCCTGAAATCTCTGTCTACTATATGCAAGTTTTTGTGAATATTTTCCTTGAAGCTTATGAATTATGCAGGACAATTTTATCTTGAGTTCTAGTTTCATATACTATTTCACTGTCCTTTTCATATCAACACATCAGTCTAACGCACACTGAAATGAAAGGAGAGCTGGGCTGACTTCGGTGACTTCCATATCTGAGCACATGGGTAGCAAAGCACTGAGGAGAAATATAACTTTCATTTTACATATGATCTAATCTGAGTTGACTCCCCATGTAGAATTATTCCAGACCACTTAGTGGTCCTGCAGAAACCACACAGGAAGGGATAGAGGTTGTTCTTCCTGTATAATTGATTTGGTGGCCACAGGGGTGCATGAAGAAGAATTTTACATGGGATAACTGAAAATCTCCCTGGTTTGAGGGTGGTTGGCCATCCCTTCTTTTCAAGTCCTGGTAGACATTTAAAGGTCTTACAGTAGAGGCATTCAATGACCACTTGCACAAACTGTTATGCTAGAAAATGGTTTACATCGTGGTTATGTGTGTTATGTGTAAACAATGTGGCTCAGTGACAAGTCATGCAATAAATAACCTGTATGCATGTCTATATGTTGAAAGCTTTGTCTAAGCACTAGCAGGTCATCCAAGGAGAATGGCAGTCAGATGGGATATGTACTGCCGTCCTTTTGTGTGGCATTTCAGCAGTACAGGGGAGAAAAGACCAGTTCTTGGGAAGTGTTTTGTCTGTGTGTTTATTAATATGTCGTCACTGTCATAAAGCTGTTGTGTGCATCTTTTTGTATTCCCACATACCTGTGAGGCTGCAGAGGAGTAACGCCCATTATTCTCATGGCACCGTGCTGTGAATTGGGTATGGAGCTCTGTGCTGAGGCTGCCACTGCATGCTGAATGTAAAGATGTGTTTACCTGCCAGGCATAATCTTTAAGTGTGCACAATATGTTATCTATTTCAAATAACAGGCAATCCTCTATATTGCTTTCAAGGAGGGTGGGTGAGCCTAGGCATGCAATGCTATTAAGACTTAATGTTCTTTTGGGTTAAATCAGGTGTTCTTCAGGTTTTTCAAGAGGATCTAATCCAAATCTTAAAATCTATAGGTTATGTTTGCACAGTATCTTTTAACACCTGTCTTTCTGTAAAATGCACAGCTGTATGAAGCAAGTCTTCAAGTGTTACAACTCTTTTCCTCCCCCAACACCCACAAAAAAAAAATGCCCTGCCATTTCTTTTGATCTGATAGAGAAACCAATTTGTATAATGTAAATTGGTTTCATTTTGTGATGTTTTGTTTCTATTCAATAAAAACATTAAAATAATTTAGCACCTATTGTTAGCTTGGTTTGCATTCATAGGGCTGCTTTAATCAACCGGACTTTAGAAAGGCTCCATTATGTTAAGCTTATCCCTAGCTGCAGATGAAATAATTCTGGATTAATGTCATCAAGGTGTGCTTTGAAGGTAGGAAGGTAGACCTAACATTGATATCAACTCTATTAATAGGTGAACATGTGATTTTTCTTCCAAAAATGGGAGTAATTTTCATTTGATGATGTGCATTCACATGAGACTGACCCTTTTTTAGCGTGGGTAGGGTGCCCTGAGAAGAATAAGGATGCTTACAGAAGAATAGGAAATCAAACTGGCACTTTACACTAGAGATTCAATTTAACATAGTACTAGTTAATATGAAATTAGTTGCCTTAATACTAGTATAACGATATGTTATTTTAAAGGTAACCTTTTTAAGAGAGTGGTTTGGAACTTCCATGGCAAGTCTGACTTATTTCCTCAGTTTTTTCTTTCTTTTATCCTGACTTCTCAATGATTCTTTAACTGATTTCCCACTTTCTTCACCAGAAGTATGTATTATTTCATCTCCATTTTCCTCATTAATTACTCCAGGAATTACCCTAGAGCCTATGTTGTGCATTTTATGCCTTGCTTACTGTCATCATTTAACACCAGGCGGCAACTAAGCACCACCCAGTTGCTCGCTCACTCCCACGCAGTGGGATGGGGGAGAGAATCGGAAAGGTAAAAGTGAGAAAACTTGTGGGTTGAGATAAAGACAGCTGAATAGGGAAAGCAAAAGCCGTGCACGCAAGCAAAGCAGAACAAGGAATTCATTCACTACTTCCCATCGGCAGGCAGGAGTTCAGCCATCTCCAGGAAAGCAGGGCTCCATCAAGCGTAACAGTTACTTGGGAAGACAAAACACCATCACTCTGAACGTCCCCCCTTCCTTCTCCTTCCCTCAGCTTTATATGCTGAGCATGACATCATATGGTATGGAATATCCCTTTGGTCAGTTGGGGTCAGCTGTCCTGGCTGTGTCCCTCCCCAACTTCTTGTGCACCCCCAGCCTACTCGCTGGTGGGGTGGTGTGAGGAGCAGAAAAGGCCTTGACTCTGTGTAAGCACTGCTCAGCAGTAGTGAAAACATCCCTCTATTATCAACACTGTTTCCAGCACAAATCCAAAACGTAGCCTCATACTAGCTACTAGAAAGAACATTAACTCTATCCCAGCCAAAACCAGCACACTCACCATGACTAAAATCACCAGAGTTCATTTTCCTGTTTTATTTTTCATCAGTAAAATACAAATGATTTTAGCTAAACAAGACAGAACATGCCTTTTCCCTTTAACAAGACTAGGACTAGTCAGTAGTAACAGTATGAACCCTCCTATCAAAAATCAGGAGTTTTGAGTGCTTGGCTCACTTAAACCCTCACCAGATCTTTAAGTGGAGGTATAAATTTGCATGCCTAACCTTAAGCACATAAAATTCAGTCAATAAACATACTAATAGGGCAATCTCAATCCCTTTTAATGAACAGATGTATATGCTAATTAGTAATATAATATGTTGGATGTTTTTTAATTGTGAAATGAAATTCTTTCATTCATGACTTCCAAAGCATCTGGTCCACCAGTCACATTTGGGAATGTATATCTTCTCCTACTAGTCTATAGAGCTTTTGTAACTACAAAACGTTTTCCATAACTCTTCGTACTGACAAGAATGCAATTAAAATTTATCCTCCTGGGAAGAAAAATCTTCTTAGGGGATTATGCCACTTATGTCGTAGTTAGATGAAGTATTTTAGCCCTGTTTAATGGTTTATACTAGTCATGGTTAAGACAATACAATTTCAGGTGCACCAAATGTTCAGTATTTATACATTTTCACATTATAAATGTGTTCTTCCCTTTAGAAAATATAATCTTGGTTCTTTACAAAACGCAGGTCTTAAATTAGACTTTTCTGTAGTATGTACAAATCCAACTATGTATATAGTGGTAAAAGTGTTGATTTACAGCATTATGACTCTAATTAATGCATATTTTAATATTATTGATTATTTTAGATATGAGCCCAAAGCAGAATACCAGTTTTAAACTCCTTGAGCTTATCAATTGCTCATCATTTGCAATCTGTACTTCTTCTACACAATAGATATATTATTCAATAAAACAATCATCTTTTCTGTATCATTTGCTTCGTAGTTGGAGTGTAACTGAGGAACAGTGGCAGAAATCATATGTTCAGGGAAGGCAAAGAGAATACAGAATGTTGATACCCGCTAGCAACAACAGATTTAATAATAATATTGATGAAAAGTTTCAAATGCAAGTTCATAATAGGCCACAAAGTTCACAGTTGAAATATTATGCTTATGTTAAGGATTTTTCTCCTTGCTGTTTAGGAACTAGAGTGAATAAACTGCGAGACACTGAATGTAAGAAGGGAAAATGTGATTTACATAAGGGCAGAGAATGCTGGTATTCATTTTGTTATGAAAAGTTACCTGTAAAATAAGAAAAACATTTTTCTGACATTGTACCTGGGAATGTATGGTCTGTGCTTCGGTTTCTGCTGAATTCTTTACAGCCAGGTTGTGACATCAGTTTTGTATTTGCGTGTTAGTGTAGCAACACATTGTGGGATATTTAACCAGAGTCCTATTTTTTTTATTGTTCCATATGTCTTTCAAGGTAGCATAAACATGGCAACCCTCTGGTTTGGGAGAAAAAAAGACAATACAAACATAAGGTTTCTAGGACATAATAAGATAAAAATGAAATTATTTTTAGAGAAATATCTAACGTTGATTTTGCTCTTTACAATTAATTGCAACAGATCAGAGAAAGTAAAAATTAAAGCTAGGAATAAAAGCATCTGTTTAATGTCTAGGCACACACTTCAGACAACTCCATCATTTGAATAACACAACAAATATAATTACTTTATTTACGGTCTTTTTATTAGTGGAAGGAGCTTCAGTCAGATTTTTTTGTTCTGCTTTTAACTATAAGTACCCATCTTATACGGTATGTTTTAAAAAGCTACAAAATCTTGCAAATGATTAATTACAGAGTGAAAAAAAAAATAACTAACAAACATTTTTAGCAAGCCTTCTAACACTTATTCAGCACTGATACCAACTGATTTCTATCATGATATAACAGTACTCTATCTCACATTAATGTTTCCACATAAAACAATCTTTTCAGAAAACCGAGACTCTTGTTTTGAATATAAATAGCGATTAAATGCAGTCCTAGCACAGGAAGACTCCCGTTGTTCTGAATTAGAATGAAAACTAGATTTTTTTTTTTTAAAAATGTATGTTTAATTTTCCTGTTTATCAGATGGATGTCTATAAAAGTAAAAACATGAATTAATTGATCTTGAGAGGAAAATACATTAGAATTGAAGAAATAAGAAATACAGACAAACATTTGTATAATTCTGCCAGATTTGATTATGTAAGTCCACTTGTATGTGCCAGCAAACCATGTTATTCAACAAATACTCTTTTTACTCAGACTACTTTTTAGATAACTACCTGAAATTCATAAAGTAAGGAAGAACGCTTATGAAATATGAAGATATCATCGTGAGAGTTGAAATATACTGCTACAAGGTTCACTGCATATAAAAATTAGATCAGATTCTGCTGGCTTTGAAACCTTTTATGGTATTTCTTGAGGGCCTCACAGCATTAATTTTAAATCAAAAAATATTCAAAAAATAAGTGGAATAGCATGTCTTTGCAAATGGCAAAATGAATTGTTAAAACAAAAAAGGGATGGAGCCATAAAGAAAACAGGTCCAGTAAAATTCCCTGGTGTAGTCAATAATGTTTATCAATGTACTACTATCAGAATTTAAGATTCTTCTTCATTTCAACCCAGAATTTCCTTTGCAGAAGAAATTATAAACTGCCGTGCCAGCTCAGTGTTAAAAATTATTTCCCATTCTTAATGATCAATGAGAAATGCTTACACAGAAGTCTTTCAAGATCAGATACTGTAATATTTCCAGTTGCTTTTCCCTCTGTCATTCTTTTCCTTCAAAAACATCTCTCTTGAACAAGTTGCTGGGGAAAAGATGTAGCATAATAACAATGGGCAAAGTGATGGGTGGGGGGGTGGTGGTGTGTGAGTGCCTGTGAGGAGCACAAAACCGGTGGGCTTGTTGTGAATCAGAGGGGTGAGAGTAAGAGAAACTGAAATTTATCTGAAGCACAGCCTTCCCTTTCATGATGATTCACAATTACAAGGGTAATGTCTTCTTTCAGTTGGTGGAGGACTTAAATGATATTTCCTGTTTTGTGGATTCGTCTTTAGGTGACATTTAGCTATCATCATGTTCTTGAGAAAGATACCAGCGTTGCTTCTCTTCTAGCATCACTGTGTCAGAGATGAATCGCAGCATTCCTTATCCTTCCTTTGCACTGATAAGTACAAAGATCATTCATTTCTGATCTTCACTTAATGCAGGACTGTAAAATTGGGCAGAGAAAAAGCAAGATGTCATCATTAGGAAAAAGACAGGTTGACAAGTAAAAACAGTTCTTTCTAATTTGGAAGTAAGGTGGAATTGTTGTCCCTTAGGTGGGGTTAAAGAGATTGCTTACCCCTTGGGTGAAGGTTGCACACTCAATTTCAAACATAGAAAGATTGATTCTAAGTCCCCAGAAATCAGTGATTTTTGAATTTTTTTTCTGCCTTAATGGGCCTTTTCTTGTGTCATAACTTTACATCTTGAAAAATTTGATCTATTTTTAAGCACTTTCAGTAACTGTATAAACCCCTTCTTTCCTCTTTTAACATAATACATCAGGCAGATTTGAGACAGGGAACATGTCTTACTTTAAATCATAAAATGGCTTATTAGTTTACTTTATAGAAGCCTTATTCTGATATCTACGTGGAATAGATCCTACAGCTGCTTACTTCCTAAGTAGTTGGTAGTTGTGAAACCACTTACGTGAGATACCGCGTAATGGCACAACCTGGCCCTAAATCTCGGTGTATGCTGCTGGTGCTATTTGTTGAGGCTGTTATTGTCATCGTAACTGGACCACTTATTTCATTGAGCAGCACAGCAAATGGCGTGGTGGCATATGTAAACCATTTACACAGAGGTCATACAGTGGTTTGGGTTTGGATGCTGTATTATCATAAATAGCATTTTTTTGCTACTGACGACGTGTATGAGCCTTTGGATACGTAATTGTGAGGGAGCTTTTAGAGTACCTACTTTTCAAGAACATTTTGATTAAATTAGTGCCCATTTTATTACTCGTTACTTATGCCAAAGATATTTTTAAAAGTGTTTATTCAGTAAATTATTTTAAATGATGGAATGCCTTTCCTCCTCACAGTTTTGTTCAGTCCTGTTTTTATTAAAACACTCCATGAACTGTCATGCCTATGTCTCGAAATATTCGTGGAATATTTTATGCTCAGTATTAACTGATTAATCCTCCTGCTTGAAGATTATGAAGTCCTCAAATCTGTGTATAATTCAACAAATCCAGATTAAAGAGCTTTTAAGCATTGCGAATCATGTATCTCTTGGAGACTTGAACAATTATTTCATTTTTTTACCAAGGAAACCAAGCCATTAAGAATCATCATGTGTTTTAAGTTCTCTGAACCCAGAGGTCTGACTGACAGTATTGCCTCTTTCTCACTTGCTTGATCATTTATTTCTTTCCAGCTAGCTCCTTGGCAGCTGATTTTGAAGAGCTCTTTGCACACCAAACATACTCATTCACACGAGTAGTATAAAGTCACTTGCATGGGCAGACACCCAGACATTTGCACAGATACCTAAACTTCATAAGCAACAGAATACTTTATCTTTCATTTAATTTCAATCCTTCCCTTCTCAGATTTTTAAAAAAATTGTTTAATAATGTAGTTAATGCAATCGACCAATTATTTGGAGAATGGCAGCTAAAAAATTAATTATAAAAATGAAGAATATATACTAGTATCTTACAAATATTTTTGACCTGATCCAGAGATAAGCATTTTCTGTTTTGAGGTATGAATTCTGAACTATGTTAATTCTGATTTGGAAGGCCTCAAAAAGATGTGTAGCTTTTAAAATTCGACTGATATTAATTTATCTATTCTGGTATATGACTTTTGTGCAAGTCAGGTTCTTGTTACCCAAATACTGACTGGTCCATTTTTTTGTTTAATCATTGTGTGCGTATAATTAAATATAAAGTTGAAAATTTATTATTTCCCTCTCTTCCCTCTCCATTTTAGAGGTTTTTTTTTTGTTTGTTTCTCTTTTTTAAAGGAATATCTTCAAAATGGCTTAAAGTAAGAATTGCATTTCATACCAGTGGTCCTGAACCACAGTTAAGTGATGACTTGGAATAACAAGCTGCTGTCTTTTAGGCATCCACATACAAGCCTAAATATATTGGTAATGAAATTATCAAGTACTAGTAATTAACACTGCACGTGTTTTCAGCTCCCATTTAAATTAGAAGTACCTGGGAGTCCTGTCCTGGTTCTGGCTGGGACAGAGTTAACTTTCTTCCCAGTAGCTTGGGGGGTGTGCTGTGTTTTGGGTTTGGAGCGTTGATGGCCCATTGATGCTTTGGCTGTTGCTGGATGATGCTTGCACCAGGGAGAGGGAGCACAGCCGGGGTGGTGGACCCAGCTGGCCAATGGGGTATTCTATACCATGTGACATCATGCTCAGTATAAAAAACGGGGGGGGGGAGGGCCTCGCGCCCCATTCGTGACACACGGTCAGCGGTCGGTGAGCAGTTGCATTGCGCATCGTCTGCTTTGTATAGTCTGTTATTGTTGTTGTTCTCATTGTTATTCTTACTGTTCTATTTCGTTTGATTTCAATTATTAAACTGTTTTTATCTCAGCCCAGGAGTTTTCCTACTTGTGCCCTCCCGATTCTCTCCCCCATCCCACTGGAGGTGGGGGTGAGCGAGCGGCTGCGTGGGGTTTATTTACTTGGCTGGGGTTAAACCACGACAAGTCCTCACTATTGAAAGGCTCCAAAGGAAGGAAACGGGAGCTTGATCATTAATCAGTGTTTTATCCTAGATGGTATATCATTCATACAAATGATCATTGAAAATATTTGGGATCATACTAGCATACTGAAAATTTTTTCTTAAGGCAGTTGCTTTTCCGTTGGCTGTTTGTTGCCATAACAGTCTTTCTTGCAAAATGTGAGATTGTTGTTTCTATTTATTGTCCCTGGAGACATAGAATGGCATATGGTTGTCCAGAAATAGGCTGAATATTCAGTTCTCTGTTCTTCCCACTGATCCTCCTGCATTTAGTTGCAGTAGGTAAATCACCCAATCAGGAACTCAAGATAATTTGGAAATCTGCAGTCAAAAAGAAAAGACATGCGTCTCTAAAGTGCAACTCATCCCAGATCCCACAGAGATGTGGGTCACAGTTCTGAGGTGTTCTTCTGCACGGATATTATAGGAAGTCCCAGGCAGAAGTCAGGGATGCAGAAGATAATATTGGGTAATCATGAAATCCTTGATGAAATATTGTTAATAAGACTGTGAGACAGAAAGTAAACGTAACAGAAAAAGAAAAAGGATTATTCAAAGCTGCTGCTTTTACAACTTTGTGCTGCTCTAACTCAGATAGGAATATGATACTTGGATGAGTGTTTCCTTACTTCCCTTCTGCTTGTTTTTTGTGATAGTAATAATTAAAGATTGTTCATTCCCTACATCATCAGGAATTCTAATGGTTGCGCCAAAGAGAAAATTTGCCAAGAACGATACCCTTTGAATCACTTAAGGATAAGTAACCTTTTTTTTTTTTTCATTCTCTTTTTGAGACTTTTTTTTCCACTGATGTCGGTGTTCATCTTATATTTAGTCCATGGGCATCATTATATGTAGGCTTTTAGGGTACTAAAAGGATTTTTGGCATAAAAGGACTAAAGGACTTCTTAGGATGAATTCAATAGTGGGTTAAGATATGTATTTCTTGTGAAATTTTGTACTTAAATCAGTATTGAAACTGCCCTTCTGTCTTCAGGATTTCAAACTAAAAATAAAATTTATCAGAACAATAATAATAAAAGAATTTTGTCATTTCACCACTCAGGTAATGATGCTTGACCCTAAGCGTATCACTGTTTGCTTATTAATCACCAAAATATATTTACTTCAGTAGCAGAAAGCAACAGAAATGACATACTGAAATATTAATTACTCACTTAGGAGACAGAAAACATATTGGAACTTCTTTTTCAAACCATTGTGCACATTTTTTGGCACACATATACTGACTGTATTTTCTGTATTATCACTTCATGAATTCTTTTATCTTGTCCCAGTTGATGTCTTCTTACATTTTTTCCAAGACTCCAGAAGATTTATTAAATGGAGTTGAAATATGCTTTTAAAAAAGCTAAACTCCTCTTGAGGTTTTAGGTTCTTCCTAGCTCCATTTTTTGTTGGTAATTCTATAAAGAATTTAGGGACTGACTCAGTCCAGTGGTGCTGCCTTGCTTATACAACATGTTCTCTACTAGAACACTCCTGAGGATGACAATGCAGGCATGTGAGAGGATTTAAAGCAGTAGGTCCAGTACTAACAGAGGGATGCTCTCATTACAAGTATTAACTGGTTCCAGGAAGGAGTGTAGTCGTCTGTATCACACAAACAAGGCAACAAATAACAAGACTCATTTTTCCTGAACAGTCAAATTGAATACAATTAAATTGAATTCGTAATGAAGGTCATTGTTGATGGCTGAGTGAAAGGCCATTCCAATTCAGAATGCAAAGTCAGGATGAGAAGAAACTTAAACCTATGAAGATTTAATATCTCTTCTTTCTCTAGTTTTTCTCTTGGAATTGAGCCACGGAAGCTTCTTAGCCTGTATCAGGTACCAGCCAAACTTCTGGTACGATCAAGATAGTGTCAAGTTTCTGATGTCTATAGTGTCTTTTGCATTTTCTTATTTTAGTTACTACTCTCGTGATCTCTGTGTCTCTCAAGACAGCAGCATAGTACGAAAAGGTAAAAAAATTAAGCTGAACATGTTACCAGCCATTCCTGGAGGTTCATTCAGCATGCTTTACCAGAACCACAGTCTGATCTGACCCATGGGCAGCGTGGAGAACTCTCCAAGTCCAGCAGAACATGCAGCTGCTTTGCATTCACAGGTGCTCTAAACCCTTGGGTTTGAAAGGGAACCTTTGGTGAGACTAGCTCCCACATCTCACTTTTTTCTGAGTTTGACTGCTGCCTGCTTCAAAAAGGGACAGTTATGCTTCATGCAAATTCTAGTGCCATCTCCCACGTACTCTACAAGTGCACTGTATTAGTGAACGAAGGGGAAAAAAAACAACGACAATTGTGGTTGAATCATTCCTGGCAAAATATGTCAGACTTAGAGTCCTGAAGATGAAGTTCTTTGTTGTGGGGAGAGACAACTGCAGCCTCCCTTGCTGTGTATCTGAATAGTCTCCTTGTGAATTTTCTTTGGCTGGGGCAGTTCCCATCCTCACGTACATTCATATATATTCCTCCCTCAGTGGCCTAGCTGGTTTTGCTACTTATGATTTGTCTAGGCTCATGGGTTACTAGAAATCTATAGGAGTTTTGAAAAAGAATACTGATTTGAGTTTCTGTTTACTGTTACTAGTCTATTAATAGTAAGTCTACCAACTTTAAACACTCAAATATAGAAATATTCATTAAAATCTGATCATATAAAGTAAAGTTTTCTAGTTTATTAATTTTATTTCTTTAAGAAAAGTATGATGTCTTTGTTAAGTACCTTAACTATATCTAGCCTTTTCTCTTAAGGGCCTGCATTCTCACAAGGGAACCATTCAGTGCTGTGATTGGATTAATACAAATTGGATGGGAAAATTGGGCCAGGGTAAGAGCAATTGAATTTGAAAAGTTTATGAGAGCTGCTAGTTTGGGGTGAATAATAAAATAAAGACAGCAGTTTTGCAATTTTGAAAAGCTCTGTGCTATGTAATAGACTATAATTTAATTCTGAGAGACTATTTTATTAGATTTTTTCCCAAGTAAAATCACAATTCCTATTGTTCCTTATCATATGTCTCATTACCGCTGCAAGTATTATCCTCTTTATATGATTACAGTGATTCATACTTCGCTCTCTTCGTTGTTTTGTACACAGTTGCAAGTAAATAGCAATTTGACGCTTCTGAATATAAGACCAATAGGTTCTTTGGGTTTTTTTCTAAACAGGGATGTATATTTTAGCGAAGGAGTGATGATAAGCCTTATACTGGGATCAGTCAACAGATGCATAACTGATAAAATGTAAATTCTCAGCATTGGTAAGTAATTGGTAAGCATTGGTAAGCATTGGTAAAGTAATAAAGCTGAAGAAATGCCTGTGCCAAACAGTGGTTCATAGTTTTACAATAGATCTGTATGAAGTTCATCATCATTTACACTCATTATCCTATATAGATACTTTTTGAAAATATGTCATGATCATTTGTATATTTGAACGTACAATGTGAACAAAATAATCCCTTTTTGAGGGAAGTTGGCCCTGTGAGAGAAGGAACACTTTTCATGCTCTGCTGAGTACTTCCAAATCCAGTCAAAGCCAAAGAGACTTGGGAGAGTGAGGTGTCAGTTCACCCCATTGTTGAATTGAAAGGACTTCTTTGGTTGGGCAGAAAAGAGCAATCGGTTACAGTTCCTGAAGAAGCAATGGTTTAAGAAATGACTTACAGAAAAGAAATGCGGCGTTATCGGTGAAACTGTATGATGAATTGAGACCTGGTTCTTATTCTTGCTCATTTAGAGTTGTGTGTAGCTATCAAATTCAACAGGGTGGCACTGTCTAAGAAAGTGAAGTTATCTCTGTGTTGATTGCTTGGTTGTTTTTTACTTCAGAATTTTTAATTAATGCTTACCTGGGGGAAGAGATGAGGGGAAGGGAGGAGTAAGGAAGGGAGCAGGAATGTCTGAAATGACATCACGCTGAAGCAACCAGTCTAAATATAACTTCAAGTACAGCAAAGCATGTACATGCTCACAAAACTGAACAGAAGCTTAGTTTTTCATGGATTTTTTCAGTTCAACTCACTTCATTAAGGATTTTTACATTTTCTCCCGCTTTTAAAATTAGGTGCACTTAATCAGGGATTCAGCTTAGTTCAAGGTAGATACTAGTAATGGACAATATGGGCTATCCACCCATTGTGCCAAAGGACAGCATTAACATTTGATCCTTTCTAGAGGAGGTTAGTTAAGGAATTAAACGAGTCCTGCCTTGTGGCTTCTGGATTTTACTCATGGATCAGAGCACTAGTTTAGATTCTGCTCAAAAAGTATACTTAAACTTTCACAAAATGGATCAAAGGATATTGGATATTACTTTTTGCCCGCCTTAGGGTATCTCTAGAAATTTGGTTTAGTTATTGCATACCCACAGTAATTAATATATCGTGTGGTAGTGCAAGAACATGTTTTATTTATTAGCTTTTCTACCTTTTGAATTGTCAATTTTAAACTGCTTATTGAAACTCTCCGAAAAGCTGCTGACTTGTATTTTCACATTTCCCTCCCTCTTCCCTTCCCCCCCTTCCCCCTTTGGATTCAGATAGTAATTAACATAGTAGATGTCATTCAAATTAAATGCAGAAGAAATAATTTGAAAGTAGTGCACTGGGGAATGTACATGACTCAGTTATAAACAGAATTATTACAATATTGAGAAATAACTGAGAAATTGAGCTGTAAAATAAAAGACAAATCCTACCTATACTATTTTGTGAAAATAGTAATTTTAAATTTTGGGGTATGCTTGTCTCTCTGTTTATCTCTAAGAAGAAAAGTAAGACTTATAAGTCAGTAGAGCTGAAACTCCTTTGATACAGTGATGATGTTAATATATTGAAAGTTATGTATACCCGTGTTAACCCCAAATTATATAGAAACACTTCCTATAGGATGATTTCAAACTTGCAAACAATGTTGTACAAAATGGACAGAACTCTTAGGGGAGTGTGTGCACTATATACAGTTATGCAAATACATTCAAGTTATACATTGGATTAAATACCTCCAGAAACCAAGTCTTAAATTTGATCTCTAGAGATCAGTGTCACCTCCTCATTCATCATGACATGGTCCAAATGACTGAATCCAGTGGACAGGTTTCCACAGGTAGTTCTATTCACTAGATCCTGAAATAAACACACTAATCCAGTATCAATAATTTGTGGTAGCACAGAGCTTTGTTCAAGAGCTAATATTCCTTCTTCACCTTGGATTGCTAATTTTTGTTTTACTGTCATTAGACAAGGCAGGGATATAACAAGGTACTTAATTATTATTTGTTATATTTTATGAAGCATAAGACCAAGACACTGTTGTTCTTTATATCTGCAAACATACAGTGAAAGGCTTACCCTTTAAAATTCAAAATACCACCTATGGTGAGATTTAAGAATTGGAAATAAAAGGAGACAGTGACAAAGGGAAGATGATGGTTTTGGTCTCTTTGCTTCTCCTTATTTATAAATTTATCTAACTATAGAGCTACTACAAATCTTCAGGTTTATTCAGGATATAATTATGAAAGTATGAGTGCCAAAAGTGCAAGTAACCTTCAAGGTGTTTTAACAAGGGACTGGAATGATCAATAGGAATTTGGTATCTCTTTTCTACATGAATCCTGATGTTAGAAACAGCTGTTTTAATATATTCAGCCCAAATGTCTTTTGATTTGTAGCAGTAATATTACTTTATCTCACAAGTGCTTTTCATCTATTTCTAAGCTTTCTTTCCCCAAAACATTAATTAAGTTAATGTTCTGATGTACAGTAGGTTAATATAATTTTTGTTTTACAGATGAAGAAACTATATCTAAAAAGGTCACATCTCATGTCAGTGACAGATGGAGATACACAGTATTGTTCTGCTTTAGCCACTGGGAAAAAATAAATCTTTCTTCAATCTGTGCATTTGCAACTGTTACCATAACCAGACATAAATGCCCAGAAATTCAACTTTTCATTACAAGAACACATATTTCCATCAGATGAAGGAGGGGAGGAGGGAAAGAAAACTCTTGTAGGCAGCCAAAACAGAGGAATGTCTCCTGTGAACACAGGCTGAGAGAGTTGGGGTTGTTCAGCCTGGAGAAGAGAAGGCTCCAGGGAGACCTCATAGCAGCCTTCCTGTACCTGAAGAAGGCCTACAAGAAAGCTGGAGAGGGGCTTTTTACAAGGGTCTGTAGGGATAGGATAAGGGGTAATGGCTTTAAACTGAAAGAGGCTAGATTTAGATTAGATATAAGAAAGAAATTCTTCACTATGAGGGAGGTTGGCCAGAGAAACTGTGGATGTCCCATCCCTGGAAGTGTTCAAGCCAGGTTGGATGGGGCTTTGAGCAACCTGGTCTAGTGGAATGTGCCCCTGCCCATGGCAGGGGGGTTGGAACTAGATGATCTTTAAGGTTCCTTCCAATCCAAACCATTCTGTGATTCTATGATACGATTCTATGAATGACATCATTCAAGTGGACCAGTCACTAGACATTGCTCAAAAATGTTTGCATATAGTCTGTGTGTGTATGTATGAATATACATACTTAATGTATTTTTAAACTGTAATTTTTAAAGAGCTGTGGAAAATCTTTCAGGAGATCTGCAATCTGATTTTATGTTTAGGGATATATCGGAAAGGATCATCTCTTCCAGAAACAGATGTATTTCCCCAGATTTGAAATGGAATATTCTGTTCAGTAGTCTGAAACAAAAACTAATGGGGAAAAAACTTTTTAGTGGAGGGAGCAGCTGGCATATTCTGCAGAATAGAAATTCAAAAATTTTATTTAGAGAAAAAATGTTTCATTTCAACCTTTTAACTAAGCGTTTGAGATCCTCCCTCTTTCTCCTGGAAGCTCCTAAACATTCTTAAATCCCAGCTTCTAGACATTGTGTCTACGGAGAATCTTGGACAGATTGTAGACCTGGCATCTATGCTTCCTAGGATTTCTAGGTTGCTGCTGAATAGGTTTTGAGATGTCTGAAAGTATTGCTTATTTGGTTGAATTTGAAAGCTGTGGGATCTATATCTCGTCACCAGTCTAGTTCTGGACTGAAAAGGCTGGAAAACCTGTTAGCTTTGGCTTCAATACAGTTTGACTTGTAGGATGGATGTTTCTATGTAATTGGGAACAGTTTTCTAAAAAAAAATCACAAATTTTTAGCAAAACTGAAATTTTCCCTTGAAAGTCATAACACTTGTAGAATACATATTTTCTATCAAAATCGTTGACAAAAGAGGAAGTTCCAGACCAGAACCATCAGCCACTTTGCAGTAGGATGATTAATGATTACCGAAGACACTAGACATGTAAGCAAAGATGACTAACTTCTGTAATTGAATATAGCAGGGTATTTTTCATATAAGGAGGAATTTGATTACCTAGAAATGCAATTAGATACATATTTATCCAAATTTAATTCTTAGCAAGACACTGAGATAACTGCCATTGCTTGTAATTTTTCTCTCTAGCCTAGTGAATAGCACCACAGTATAACATCTGAATAACTTCACCGTCATGAACACACATACTGGTGTGTTTCTCAACAAATTATTCAAATGCCCTATTTTGGTTGCACTTAACATTTCCTTGTTATTTTTCTTCATAGGTGACCTTCCGTCCCAATCCTATTTTCGTTTATGTTGTTAGGGAAGCCAGTTGTGGAGGGCTTCATTTCTCCTGTTCCAGCAGCGCGCACACACGCATACATGCATGTTACAAGTCTCTCCTGTACCTGGTCTTAGACTTTCAGTCTATGCAGTAGCTGACCCCTAGACCCCACCGTCTCCCCCACTTGCAGCACTTGTACCTATGAGCCCCTGGCATCTGTGGTCCCACTCCAGCTGCTGGCGCTCAGACCTTGTACTGTGCTTGCAGGCTAGTCCAGCTCAAATTTCACTGGCTCCCACACATGTACATTCAGAGTTGAGAGTGCACCCACACAGAAGATAGACTTTACTAAGGAGATAGAATGGGCCGCAGTGCAGTGCAGGGCTCAGCCAGGCAAGCATGCTGACCAACAACCTGTTTACATGCGACTAGCCTCTTTTGTCCCCTTTTCTCTCCATTTTCCCCTGTTTATCCCTCGCAGATCCATCTTGATCCCTCCTTTTCCATGTCTTTGGTCCTTTCTCTGAAGACCTCATAATAACTTTTACACAATACCTCTCTGCTTTATCCCCTAATTCTCTTCCCCTATAATGAGCCCTATACCCCAATCACCCCATTTAATGTGCATGGCTTCCCAGGGAGAGATTTTCTCTGTTTACCCACCTCGGTGGGTGTCCTCACTAGGGGCAACCATCTCATCGTTTTCCTTTGAAGGTCTTTGGAGTAGCCAGTTCAGTGTGCTCCATTTTCCTTTCTTAGGTTACTGGGGTTCCTACACCTATCATTGCTCCTCTGTGTTGATGGTCATCAGTCATTAGTCAGATAACCTAGCATTTGTTATCAGACAAGATCACTGATAATTAGGTTAGTCTGGAAGCCACATAAACAAATTACTTCAGGTATCCAAAGCAGAGTTTGTGTAGGACTTAGGTTCCTCATCCAAAACTGTGATTCTCACTACCCCTTTTCACAGCTGCCGGTTGTGTGAATTCTCTTGCTCTCTGCTGTGGAGTAGGACTTTAGTCCTAAGGTTTCACAAATTAAAATCGCTTCCATTTTTATCCCTGGAAAAGCTTGATTTATTAGACATGCTTAGGTCACTCTTATTAGATTGAAGCAGGAGTTGCCCATTTCTTTTTGTAACATAGCCAGTGCACTATATATATATATATATACACCAAAGCAGTACTTCAGGAAATGAATTAGCACGGTTTAGGTCTAAGTGCAAATCGACCTCCCCTGAAAGTTACCTAACAAACACATAGAGGGAGTGGGTTTAAGGAAAAATTCAGCCCTTCTGTGTCTTTTTTAAGTAAATATGATTAGGTAGCTTCTTGTATAATAACTTGTTTTAGGTTTCTTCCATACAGAATACGTGTTTATACAGATAGTAACCTTCCTATAATTTTGTAGCGAAATAGGTCATTTAGTTAGGACTGTTATTTTGTTGTGGAATCAAGTGTTTAGAAATGGATAATGAAACTGATAGTCAAAGCATTTAAGGAGTTGTTATCATTATATTTCTTTCTAGAAATAAGGGTAAAAAGGCATAATCTAAATTACAGCTTTAAATAAACTTTATGAGTGAGAACTATTATTGTCCTCTGGGAAAGAATATGGGTAATCACAGGGAAACTGATTTTTTCAACAACTACAGTTTTAAAGGTATTCTGCCTGGGTATCCTTTTATAGCTGGAGTTTCATTTGGAGAGTGCTGGACTCCTGGAACAGTTGCTTTTTCTTAGAAATTATTTTATTCATAAAAGAAATGGTATAGTTTGGCAGATTTGCTTGGTGAAACTTTCATACAATAAAAACAGTGGCCTATCATACTCTATTGGTTAAGCTGAACTGAATTTCAAGACAAGTAGTTCCCTTCAAAGTGACTTTTGTCGTTGCTTTTTTTTTTTTTTAAATTTAAAAATGTATAGAAAAGTAAACATAGAGAGATTCTTACTGATAGATGAACAATTGTTGTTGACTTACAGATATAAGGGGACATGTGCCTTAGATATATGTCAATTATTGAGAGCTTTTTTTTAGTTTAAATACTGATATTTACTGTTTTTCTAGAGTCGGAATTATATCTTGCCTGACTTTTTTTTTTTTTCTTGGAAATTATGAATGCATTTTCCACTTTCTTTTGAATTTTCCTTAGCCAATTTCTGCTGTTATTCTTATTAATGTGTTTCTTTCATTCTATGTCATTTTCTTTTATTGTTTTTTTTTAATTCAGGAGCATTTTGTTCCTCGGAGTAAAATGTAACCTGCTGTACTAGGTTCACCCTTGCAGACCTCCCATGCCTTGCCTGTTTCCAAATAACACAGGCATTCCAAATATAGGGGGATTAAACCTGTGTGTCTTATGATATTCAAATTTTGTCTGTGTTCTATGAATTTATGTACAAGAATAACTGCAATGTCAGAGGAAATGGTGGGGTAGAAAAAAAACCACACAACAAACAAACACAAAAAAACAGCTGATACTCATCTGAATACTGTAAACTTCAATTTTGTGAGACGTATTGAACAACTCACGTCATTCACTGATGTTTTAAAGATGTGGGTATTATCTTGTCCATAGAATGTGTTATATCATTGAGGGGAAGGAAGGCTGATATGCTCTTGGGTGACAGAGTTCTTAAGAAATGGTTTTGCAGTCAAGTTACTAATATTCTTTCTCAGATATGAAAAGCATAATCCTTTTGTTTACACGGAAGTTTGTATTGCACAACTGTGTGTGATTTTCAGCTCTGCTCCACAAATAGAATATGATAAGAACAATGTAATATAGTAGGGCAGGTCACCGTGGACTCTCTAAAGTAGCATAAGGTTCTCTTTTAAGAGTTCTGACATTTTATATGAAAGATATAAATACTATTTAAATTTAAAGCCACATTTACATAGCCTTGTGTGATGGGTTGACCCCAACCAGCAGCCAAGTACCCCCACAGCCGTTCACTCACTCCGCCGCCAGCAGGATGGGGGAGAGGGTAAGAAAAACAAAAGTGAGAAAATTCATGGGTTGGGGTAAAGACAATTTAGTAGATAAAGGAAAAAGGGAAAAAACCAAACAAGCAATGCAAAAGAAATCACTTATCACCTCCCACAGCAGACTGATGCCCAGCCATTCGCCAAGCATCAGCCACATTGGGAGGCAACCCCTCATCCCCTTCTTCTTCCTCTATGTCAGTTCTTGTTGCTGAACATTATGTTACATGGTATGGAATATACTTTTGGCTAGTTTGGCTTAGCTGTCCCATCTGTTTTCCCTCCCAGCTTCTTGCCATCCCATGTTGGGGGTGGGGGCAAAGTGGGGAAACGAGAAAGCCGTGATGTTGTGCAAGCACAGTTCAGCAATAGCCAGAACATTGCTGTATTATCAACATGTTCGGCCACAAATCCAAAACATAGCTATGAAGAAAACTAACTTCATCCCAGCCAGACGAAGTACACCTTGTTAGCATAACTAATATATGGAATATCATGCACCAGTTTTAGAAGCATATCTGACATCAAGAGAAGTTATAGGAGTAGTGAGTAATACATTTGGATGTTGTCTTAAGTGCGAACAGAGATGTACATTACATAGAAGTGATGATGGTTAAAGCTATATTAAAAAGTTTAACCCTACTTTATTTCTGAAGATATCTTTGCTCATTCTGCACTGTTTTCCATTATTTCCATTTGATGTATTTGCTGTCATTTGTTCACAGCAGCATACAATGAATTGTTTCATTTGTTTCTCAGTACAGTCAAACATTAGATCTTGCTGACTTTCAGCAATGCAACGTGTTAGTCAGCGGAGTCTTGCTTTAAGTCTGCATCGAGAAAGGCTGAAAGTAACTGCCTTTATATGTTCTTTTTTTCTAGTTCAGGCTTAATCTCTTTGAAAATGCTTAAATTTTCATTGTATTAGAACTGTTCATTCTTTAGCTTATAAAGGTAGATGAAAATACAAAGATGAAGGAAAGGAAAAAAGAAAGCACATAACAAATACGGGATAATTGCATTGTGCCACAAAGGGGGCAGAAATTCATTTTATTGTAAAGATTTGAGCTCTGTATTTTATTTGATTCCAATCTGCATTGTCTTCATAATTTTGCTTCTTGTCCAACACACTGCTGGAACAGTATTTAATCCACAATAATTTTGTACATAAGCATAATTCAGATTTGAAAAAGCCCATTCTGTTCTTGATATAATGATTTTTGTAAGTCATTACAAATTGATTTTTTTATAAATCATGTCCCCAAAAGTTCAAGAATACAAAAACCGATAAAACGAGATCTAGCACCTAAATTCCAAAATTAACCACAATAAAAAAGAGAACTGCCAATAAATATTAATGTCTGAGAACATTTAATAACTGAAGACATACATTGTGCATTTTCAGTATGACTAGAAAATTGGATGGGGAGTAAAGTAAACTAAATCCTGAGGAACTGGTAAGGCATACTGCAGCTCTATGTGGATCTTCCAGCATGTTTGCAAAGATGAGCTTCATTAAAGTATTTGCTTGGTGGTATCTTCAGTTATAAATACTTTGTTAATCTTTAAAAGGTAGCCTGAAAAATTCCAGTCATCCTTTTGGATTTTTTTTACCTTCCTGTTGCATATTTTCTCTAATGCAACCTTTTTTTTCTACCTAAAGTTTTACAGAAATACTCATTTTTAAGAGGATATTCAAATGTCCATCTGTTCTCTGAAACTAATTCTATAAAAAGTTAACATTAAACATGTTTTTAAATAAGTCTGAGCTTCAACTCAGAATTTATATTTAAAACATTTAATGGGAAGGTTAGAAAAGTCCACTAGGGACTTCATAAACTTATCTGTACTTTTCTGTAAAACATTGTTTGTTCAGATGATAACCTACATTTATCTGTGTATTAATAAGAGAAACTTAGTATTTCCCTATACATTCGTCCTCTAGAAGAGATGCAGCTCAGTAAAAACTTACTTTACCTGTATCAGTGGTTTCACCAGTGGACAAAAGACCAGAGACTTACTAACTTGTAATATAAAACATGAATAAAAATGTTGACTTCTTTGTGAGACTTGAATATCTAGTGGACATACACCCAACTGGTAAGTTGTATATGTACTCAAATATGTATGATAATATACATATATAGGTTCTGAATCAGAACCTAAAGTCTAACTTCACAATGAAACTTAGCTTTATTTCAGTTATTAGATTTGTGCCCAGTTATATATTTAAATATATCAAATTATACTGTTGCTGTATTAGAAATGTACACTGTATGGCACTTCATGCATTCTTACAATGTAATAATACAAAATATAAAGTTCAGTATTAGAAAAACCAAAAAAAATAATTGAGTAGCACAGTAAAGAAAGTGTGTTTTTGTAAGTAACTAATTATTTTGTTCAAAACTCCTATCTGTTCTTGAAAATATCTTGAACATATGGACTAAATTGTTGATAGGAATGAAAGCATATTTGTGTATGAGGGTGTAGGAGTTTAGAAGAAGGAAGGAGAAGTAGGTGTTAAACATGACAGTAAGGTGGGAAAAAGTGACAATGGGAGAATGAGAAATCTAATGCAGAAATTTATCTTGTGCAACTAATCCTTGACACTTATGTAACTTCGGGTATAGCTATATCTACAAGCTGTATCTGAATCAATACCTGTATGCTCTTACCCTGCTGTAAATGTGAGGCAGCTTATTCCTATTTATTTTAAAGCAATTTATATACATAATCATATTCTTTCAAAGAAAATCATCTTGAGTACTGTCTTACATGTTAATTCTAGGACACTGGTAGCCATTGGAATAGGTTGCTTTTCATACAACAAGACAAATAAGATTCTTCTGTTATGGCTTGGAAGCACTTGGATATTTGTAATGAAAATTTCATGTTATAAAGTGTAAATTTACTTGAGAGAATTCATAAATACTGACAAAGTGACAGATTTTGTATCTTTAAGGAAAAAATGATGTTTTTCATGCATCTGATACTTAGATACTTAGATACTTCATCCTTTCAGGTTACATTCCAATCGAGTGTTCACACATGTCCTGGTTTCGGCTGGGATAGGGTTAAATTTCTTCCCAGTGCTGTGTTTTGGATTTAGGATGAGGAGAATGTTGATAACACACTGATGTTTTCAGTTGTTGCTAAGTGCCCTCCTAGTCCAAGGACAGCTCCCGTGCCTACTGACTGAGCTAGGTACACAAGATGGGAGGGAACATAATCAGGACCAGCTGGCCAATGGGGTATTCCATACCAAGTGACGTCATGCTCAGTATATGAAGGGTAGGCGTGATCCAGGAAGTACCGATTGCTACTTGGTTATCGGTCAGCACGGGTGGTGAGCAATTGCATTGTGCATCACTCATTTTGTATATTCTATCATTATTATTATTATTTTCCCTTTTCTGTTCTATTAAACTGTCTTTATCTCAACTCACGAGTTTTTCTCACTCTTACCCTTCCGATTCTCTCCCCGTCCCACTGGGGGGGTGGGGGGAGTGAGTGAGCGGCTGCGTGGTATTTGGCTGCCTGCCAGGTTAAACCACGACACCACAGTAATTGAAATTAATATTTTTTTAATATATTGAAATGAATTGAAATGAATATATTTATAATGTATATAAAATGTGGAATACAAGAAAGAAATTATGTACTATGGTTAGGTTTGGGGAAAAATTTTCTAACCTTTAACAGCTAATTAATTTAGTTGCTCAGTGATTAAAAGAACAGTGGATTGTATTAAGAAGTTAACAACTCTCAATAATGACCTGGTCCCTGTTGGCATGCCTCTAACTTTATTACCTCTTGTGATAATTACATAAAAAGCAGACCTGTGTAAGCTCCCAGGAAATGCAACAAATGCAAAAATATGATCTGTCATGTTTGTGTCATGCTGATTTTTGTTGCATATTTTATGGTTTTGTTTTCCCTCTCATTGATCACAACAGGTTTTCTTCATTATGAGTATGTTATAACATGTGGTACAGGTTTGCATATGGAAGAACTAGAGATGACAGAGTGTGTCAGAAGTTCATTGTCATAAAACAAACTTGACAAGAGATTTTTATCATTTTTATCTTCATTGTATTTAAAAAAATAAATTTTGTGCCTTAGAGACAGTTTACCTTGTTTAGGTCGATGGTTTACTCCCCATTGTATTAACAAAAAGTGTAACTAAAATGGACAAGCTCAAACTTGTGTATAGATAAGAAAGGGTATTTCAGTGTTTTGTAGGAGATGCAGATTGTCTTCATCTAAAAAAGTGTCTCTTCTTTAAAATTCTTAATTTCTTCGGGCCAGATTTTAAAATGTGACAGTTTTCAGTTGTACTGCTTATGCTGATAACCATGTACAAGAATAGTGCAACTAGGGGCTCCACCATCTGCCTCATAAACAGTGAACTCACAAAGTGAGATCATAAACCTGAAAGAGCTAGGAAAATCTTTCACCATGAGCACCAAAGCTCATGCTATGTAAGTTCTTATGACATTTCTTCAGGGCTTGTGCATCCTCCTATAAATCATTAAATAATCTGACAACCACCCAAGAAAAACGTGTTAGACTTCTTAATATATTTTAATATTTTTCTGTTGTTTTTAGGTTCCAGTAAAAGTATGAGTGAAAAAATGTTTGGAATAGAAGTTGGTGACAAGTCCATTCTTTCTTGTATCCCAAAGTTCATTCCAGACTTGTATCAGACTTGTTTCTCATGAACCTCTTCTTTAAGCAATTTATATACCTACACAGATTATCCATTATATCTGAGAAATGGAAATTTTGACCTTGGTCCTTTGTCCCACTGCTTTATATATTCCCTTACTGTCCTAGACCTAAGCATTTGCGATCTTGTAGATGAGAATAAAGACTTTGTGTTCTATAAGCAGTCAACATAGGGATCTGGTATATTTTCAGTTTCTTGTACTTCTGAGTACGCTTCTTGCTGTCTCGTGTAAGTGTTCTATATTCCTGAGGGTTGGTGGCTTCATGGACAGGTGTGTCACATTGCTAAGCCAGGAGGCAGGAAAGCATGTATTATATGCAGTCAGTCTATAACCTGCTCGGCTGAAATGCACTGTCTTAGCCAGCTATAGATAGTAGAACACATTCTTTACATTAAATATAAATTATTATAGTTCAACATCCTAAATCCAGGAGCAGTCCTACATTGTAATCTGTGTCAACCAGTTTACAGACACAAATTTTTAAATAAAGGAGATGACGTTATGGATAAAACTCCTCAACATATTTTCCTTTGCCAAATTCAACCATATGAACCTTATCTCAAGTTGGTATCGGCCACGTGTTATTCATCCAGTCAAAATTTTTAACAGTAGTGGAGGTTGTTATGGGTCAATTTATTTGGGTTTCTTTAGCAAGGTGCAAAGAGGTTCTGCAAACAGGATATACACAACTTGAAAGTGTAAAGCAATAATTTATTGCATGATATACAACACATAGGTAAGACCTAATGAGCTTTTAGGCTAAGCATTAACATGTTCACCACTCCTAGGAGGCAGCAAAGAGTCTTTGCTAGCCAGGCAAGCAGCAGTTAGAGGAGGAATGGTTGGTACCTGCAACTCCCTGGAAGGAGTCTTCACAGCTGCTACCAGCGCTCATGTGGATGACACTGGTGACCCAGCAGTTCCCACCCAGACCAACCAGCCTCTCTCTTCCTTTTTTTTCTTTAGGGTTTTACACCTTTCTATGTTGGCATTTACTTTCTTGAGTCCTTGAGCTGCTAATGATCAATAATCCTACTTCTGTCTGTGATTGGAGCGAAAGTTAGGCAGCTATGCCATATCACAGCTGGGCTTTGCATCCTTGGTACCAGGGGCTTGGAGTGAACGGGTTGGCTAGGGCGAGGGAGGACTGTAGCTCGGGTTGGAGAAAGAAAGGGTGACAAGTTATAGATTGTGATTAGTTATACTTTATCTTGGCATGTGTTACTGACACATGATGCAGGTGTGATTTTCCAGACACTTCACAGCTGCCTCTGAATGTGGAATAGAATGAGGATAAGAATGGTTGGTTTAGGACTCTGAAGATGAAGATTTTTTTAGCCTAGGTGATGATCCCCAGCAGCATGTTTTGGGCTTTTTGTTTAGAAGGCATTCAGATACATTCAGTAAATTTTTCTGCAACTGTCACCAGCTGGAAGTCACAGAGCAGTATAGGACAATTAAAATTAATGGATTTCCACCAACCAATGAAAGCAAAGGACCACTAGAAGTCATCCACTTGTGTAGACTGCCCTGAATCCACATTATGCCCCATCTAAGTTCATTGGCTTTTGCAAACAGGCCTGAAATTGGCTTTTAGCTAGGTTTTGAAACTTTGTCAAAAAAGGAAAGCTTAACTCTACTGAGTAGTTAGCCAGAGGTGGCTTGTCCAGAATGCAGGTTTTTTCATATCTGCTGGATGTTTTGAAGACCTTGAAGAAGGAAAGAAAATTTAGTTCCTGAATATATCAATAGATGTTTTCTTCAGAACAGTAATCTTCTCTTACAAGCTAGGAAGGAAGACTTAGATGGTGTTTCTCATGTAAGTCAAACTGCCATCATAGTATCCTCTGTTTTTTTCTATAAGAAGATAATAGGGCCTAAGTGGGGTATTTTCTGGTAAGAGAAAGAGGGATTCGTGCAGCATAATGTGTTTGTTTTAGGTCATGTATCTGTGTTGGTATTAATTCTTCACAGGTCCTAGCAAAGAAAGAGTTAATCTGTGGTTCCTAGGACTGAGCTGGCCAAAGTGTATCAAAGACAAATAATTAATGTTGACAAAATGGTTTAATATTTTGGGTGAAGTTAATCTATTTTTGTTTTATAGAATCTGACCCTGAATACTTGTAAAGAATTTGAAAATCTATGAAGAATTTGCAGTGTATCACCAGCAGTAAATATGAAATAGTAGTATCTCAATAATAAATCTGAAAATATATATTTTTATCTATTTAAAAAAAATGTAGCAAATTTTTAGACACAATGAAATGATAATATAAAATAGCAGAGTAGCCTTTGAGGATACAGTTTCCTCTGTTATAAGCATATTATTAAAATAAGCTATTCATCTGCTATTCATCTTTTCTGACTTCAACAGAAAATGTAAAACTATCACGTTTCTACAATTCTAGTGCCTTGTGATAATTTTAAACTTTAATTTCTCAATGACTATTTATGATGCAAATTTTCTAGTTTATTAGTCATACAAAAATCAACTTTCAGTAACAGCCTGATCTTTTCTACTTTTAAAGTCATTATATTGTAGCATCAATTAAGTCACGTAACCAATAGTAATGAAGTGGCATTGGAGCAAACTAGGCTAGAGTTCAATTAGAAAGGTGTAATTTTAGCTAAGTCAGTATCCCAAAGTCAAGTGAAAAGATAAAAGTAGTCTCATGTGGATGCACAGGATATTTTGCTACCCAGAAGAAACTTATCTACTAATTAAGAGCTACTTAAGTAATCATTAAGAAATGTATTAGAAGAATGTTTTACATCAGATATTGCTACAGAAGCACAAATAACAATATGTGTTATTCAGCTTCAGTTTAAAACAAATCTCTGCTCCTTCTTAAAAGGAAAATATAGTACCAATTTATGGAATTCCTACAGTTTATGCTCTATGGAAGGTCAAATGAAATGAGATCCTTTTCAAATTCTAACCGTTAAAAAAGTGAATCTCAAGGACAGTGCCTAAGATGATGAACAGAGTTTCTGCTTTTGTATGGTTATGTTTATACAGTAAGATAATATTTTTTACTTCAAAAAAATCAGTTCCTTTCGAACCTGACTTTTTTTTTCCTTTTTTTCTTTTTTGTTACAATTTCAGTACCTATAAATAGAAGCTCTTGACATTTTGCATCGTTCTCTACCCTTGGTCTTTATATAGAACTCTCATTGATTTCAATTGTGTATATTGAATTAGACTAGGATAGATGACTTTTCATTTATAAAAAGTTGGTGACAATATTAACCTCTATGCTGGTATAAAGGCTGTTAAATCTTCTTTCATTATAAAATGCTTTAAATAACATCTCAGGATTAAATTTTATAATTTCTAGGCCATCACAAATTAAGATGCTGTGAATGTATGAAGGCAAGTAGAATGAGTTCTGAACATCTTTTTTAAAAATACACTGTTCCAAAAGTTGGGCAAAATAGTGGTTGTTTCTGCAATGAACCTTTGGAATCATGGTGACATCCAGTGTCCAGCTAAGAGCATTTCAAATTACAAAAATGTAATACTCACCTTCTGTAGAGTCCCAAGGAGATATTTGCATTGACTTCCCTCTGAAGTTTTCCCATATTGTTACGTCGGAAAGAACAAATTTGTCCATGCACTTTTGTCTGTCCCAGAAAAGGTCAATGAATCTGTGTCCATCCAAAATCTCTGCTGCTGATCTCTGTTCTAGACTGATTTTAAAAGGAGTTGAACTACAAAGTCTTTCTGGGCATTGGTGTTCACTGAAATTCATCTTAAGAGGAATATGATAGTGAAGGAGAAAAAAGGCATGGAAATACTTAATTTTGTGAAGTGTAACACTGGATCTTTTTTTTTTTTCCCTTCTCTTTAACCAACTTTTTCATAGTCTTTGTAAAACCATCTATGATATTCTTGGATTGTTGCAAAACATGATCCTTGAACATCTGAAAGTTCAAGAGGATGAAAATTTTGACTTAGGAAATGAAGGATGAGAGTGGACTGGGAAAAAATACATGAAATTCCAATAAAAGCAGTTAATTGTGGAGAAATAATGGGGATTCATTTCTCTATCACTCATTACTTCTGCATATGCTAAATCTCAGAAGGTATTAAGGCAATACGTATTATGCTTATTTGATATATCAAAGTTGAAAATATAATCATTTGATTCCCCTAACATGAGTAAGCTAAGTCCTGATGATGCCTTAGTGGACCAATACCATGTTTATAAATATACAGCCACTACAGAGGATAGTTTTTACTACATATAGAATTTCTGATAACAAAGATATTAAATTGTTCTTCTGTTGATTAAATGGATACTGGATGTGCCACACAGACACTACAAGCAGTAAAGAGAATATGTGAGTCAAAATAACTTATATACAGATTTAAACCATAGAAATCGGCATTTCTGTTATGTTTGAGTCTCCAAGTTGTACAAAAGGCAAAATGACTTGAATATAACCCTTCTCCAGAATGGAAAAAATTACCGAGTTTTAAAAAACCCCATAACATCCTTTTTACAATTTTGCTGTTGGTTTTCCTATTTTTTGTTTTGCAAGAAGTGGCAAGATATAGCTAACATCTCCAAAAGCATTGTCTTGAAAGGAATGCATGTGGTTCTAAATGAAACAACATTTGTCTCTAGTAAAAAAGGAGCTGTTGTCAATATGTGTGCTGGATAATGCTCGCTATTCCTTCTGAATAGTGATTTAATGTCCCAAGTCTTGTTTTTTAAAGGTATGAGTAGCTACAAAATGCTGAAGACCTCTTCTGCCTTAGAAACCCTGTTCTTTAGGAACAGCTCCGTTTTTAGAAACTCTATTCTTTTTAGCAACAAATTGAACTGTGTTTTCCTGAAGAGAGTAATCCAGCAGTTTAAAGGGAGCAAGCCTAGAATATTGTAAACCAGATATCCAGAAAATGAGGACATATATATGATGTCTCTATATTTACTTTTGAAAGGTTTTTTTTTTTAAACTAGAAAACTTTTTAAAGTTTCTGTATTAGTTCTTTGTTTGAATAACTTTTTTTTTTTTTAACATTGGCTTTTGTGCTTAGCACCTTCTGAAATTCCTTTCTACGGATATTTCCTTAAAGCAAACAGATGCATTCCTTGTCACAAGAAAACCAAAGTAATGGAATTTTGGATCAAAATCAAGTGTAAATTGGGATTAGTATGATAAGTAGGAAATCTAACAAGTATATTGTTGAGCAGAGAGATATCTTTATTAATTGCACATGCTGATCATTGTTTCTTTGTTTGATATATTTTTGAAAAGGAGTTAGATAATTCAAAAGTGTGGTGGTAAAAGGTTTTGTAAAAGAAAAGTCTTAGGTAGGTGGATTTTTCCTGTTAACTCCTGTGAAAGTAATTTATGGAAAAAAAAATACCAAGGAAATGAACTCCATTGGAAAAGACTAAAACTCCTTGTTAAAGTAGTTTAACTTTATACTCAAAGAGATTTAAAAATTTGCAGCCGATAATTAGTCTGTAATTCCTTGTGTTTACAGTTTAAGAGATCAGGAGCTTTGGTTACTCCATTATTTCATCAGCGTTATGGTTAAACTGATACGGATTCAGAATAAAATTTGGGTTTTGTGTGGTGGAAAAGAAAGGATGTGTTATATATGTACCATGCAGGGAGGCAGGATGTCAAGATATCATTTCATTTAGAAAAGTAAGAAATATTGATCTGTAGTAGATAACGTTAAAATTCATAAACTTTCATGGTTCATTATTTTTTCCAAGCTTTTGCTCCAGGCTTAAGCTAGATTTGCTCCATTTTGTCAAGAGAGTATAGACTGACACCTGACCACCTACCATCTGCTGTGTGAATATATGTTTTCAGCAAACAGTTGAGCCTGTCTTGAGCATGGGGCCATAAGAAACATTGGCCAAGCAAAGAAAAACAGTCCAGCATTTTAGGGTCCATCTGTTAAAAATATATCACAAAGCTGTTTTCTCCGCTGCTGAAGGAAACTAATTTAGCCGAATATGTAGTTTATGTATTTACACTTATTTCAGTTTATTATAATTTCTGGAATGCTTGCTTTTGCCTTGGGATATAAACATAAATTGTTTAGTTTAAGCAAAGACTTATCAAGAAATTCAGATGAGATTGCATGTGATCAGAATTAAATGTGTTGTTAAAGGGCAGCTATTTTATTTTTAAGTGGTCTGGACCTGCAGTAAGAATTTTCTTTAAAGAGAAATAAACCTTTTAAAACCCTACAAATACGAGTATGCAAACAAGCAATGATTGTGGAATTATGAACTGGAAAGCTGCTGTTACATTGGCTATGAATGATTGAAGCAACATCATTTACCCAGCTTCTTTAGCAAAAGAAAAAACTGGGGGGAAATCCAGTCAATGGTGGGTGGAATACTTTGAAAAGGAAATGTATACCACTTCAATTAGGTCCAATTAGCTAGAGAAAGGACACTAGAAAGTAAATAAATGAAAGTGTGGGACTCAATAAATTAAGTCAATTAGCACCTGTAAAGAAGTATCAGTACACTGTCTTATGTAGACAAACTTTTATGTAAATTTTAGCCTAGCTTATTAGCGCCTATTAGATTTTCTGACATTTTTCATTATAAATTGATTTTTAAATATTTATAGTTTAACACAATTTTTTTTTATATTTGTGCTAAATTGTTCAGTCTAGAATTTAGCCCTTACATTGCATTTTTTTTTCAACATTTTCGGTTCAGCCATTTGAAAAGCAATGTTGAAGAAAAAGTTAGTTTAACTACATTAGAACAAAGAAACTGTCATAGATTACTGAGTTTAAGGAGGTATGTCTGAGGATAATAATTTGAGAAGCTCTTTTAAATTCATGTTTCTAAGTATAGATTTGCTACTGGAAGGAGATAGCACTTGTGACAGAAGTCACATGAGAGAGGTCATAGGCAGGCAACCTGAAATTTGAGGAAGACCTTGGAACAAGGAGCTGGACTGACTGATCAAACAGGAAGATGAGGAAGAATGTGAGCAGAGGGGTCCTGGGAAGAAGGATAACAAACAGAAAGAAATTGGGATAAAAGGAAGAGACTGGGATGCTTTCCCAAATGAGAGATTAGCACTGTTGGATAGGGAGCCTTGGTTTGTGCTTCAAAGGCTTTAGGAATGTATTAGGTAGGAAGAATGGTAGTGAGACAAGAAACAGAGGGTAAAAGTTCTGAGCAGGACACAAAGCAATGTAAAACTTTATTATACTAAGTGTGCACAAGGATAAAAGTGTAAGATTGCACATGCAGTTTTAATTCTGTGTCATTTCCTAATTTTTCTTCTTTTTTTTTTTTTGGATCCTGAAAGAAATATAGAAGTTTAAAGCAAACTGGAAAAAGAAAATTGTGTTCTGCTGCGTGGTGTCATACAGATGCCCACTTCATCCATCAGCTTGATTAAAAATTTTGGATAGTAGATTTTGGTTTTCTGCTATTTTAAAAATAATTTCATTGATAACAATAATAAATTGCCATTTACTCCTGATAAAATTACATGTGAATTTCACTTTTCTACCAGATTTTAGAAGGCAAGTGTGGTTTTGAGGAGGATAAGTTGTCTTCTGTATTTTCAAGAGATGTTTCTTTGAGATTTTGTATCTGAAAAGATAGCGTGGTATTTATTTGGGTGATCTTCTGTCTCCATTTCCCTATTCTTTTCTTTTTGAGGTCCAAAGAAGATTTATAGTAACACAAACGTTCTCTCCAGCCTTTTTCACTGAGATGACTGTTGCTACAAAAACAGGTATTAAAAGAAGAAGCAACCTAAAAACATATGGAACACCTAATATTGCAATACTCTGTTATTTGGCATACATCAGATGTCAGATAATGTTATCTTAATAAATGACAGTCTTGTGGATATGGCATTTTATGAGATAAGAAAGAAATTCTAGAACTGTTTAGAAATATGTGCCAGGCTTCAGGAAAATCATGGCAAAAAAAAGATGTAATATGATTTAAATATTTTTACATTAGCAAGATTTTCTACACGTGGTTATTTTCTAAGGCTTAAATAGTTGCAACAATATACATGAATTCTAATCTCCATAAACTTAGATATGCCAGTATATCTATCAATCCTAACTGGCATTTGGGAAAAAAAAATCATAAAACTTATTCCTTTCACCATGCAATCTGTAAAGGTGAGGGTCGTTTGGCATAATTTGAGCTGAGTATCCTTTCGTTGCTGTGTGTGTACTCTTTCAAATATTGTATAATAAATATGATAACTCTGTTTTATTTGGAGTGTTTGAGTACCCCAGCTCTCTTGAATGAACACAATTCTATTTTTGTAACATCTCTTGTTATAACCATCTTTGAAATTTGAATCATATTTGAATGACACCTCACACCCCAGAACTTTTTCTGAATAGTAGTTGAAAAATATGTGTAATAGTGAATTGTCGTCTGAACATATTTTTTTCTTCTTCATTGTAATACACTATACTTTGATTGTGAAGGGCTGAGGTAATGAGACAAACATTGTTTTATTTGCTCTGCTTTTACCTTTTTGAAGCAAAGGTAGTTTTGCTATCAGGCTTCAAGTTAATTTGGTGTGCTGTTTTCACTAGCTACTCGGTCAGGATTAATAAAGTATGAGTAAAATAAAATGTGTTTTAAAATGAAATTGGAATTACCGAAAATGCAACAAGAGAACTGCTGACATGGAAGAAATCCTCAATTAATTCATTGTATTATATAAATAAGTTATACTTTTTGAGGGAAATTTAGCAATGTTTGCTGCTGTAGTTGCATGATACTGCAAATCATTAGCATATTTGAGAAGTAACCTTCTCTCCCTTCACCATTATAAATATTTATTGATTATTTTCTTATTTGTTTTGGAGTGGATTTTTATAAAATATATTTGGGAATATCTAAGTGTATTGCATCCAAGTTACAACCAAGGTTGGGATACCAGACCCCAACAAACAGATATATACAGGTATATATTATGATAGTAGGTGGAACTTACCTATACCTATATATCAATACAGGATATTAGAGTGATCAGTTCTCTATAACTGATTCTGAAGTAAGGTGCCTTTCCAACTAGCCAGGGTTTTTTTGCAGTTATACGCAATGTAAAGACATTTCTGCCTAGGCTGTCAATCATGGGCAGCTGCCATAGGTTGGTTCTATACGTGCTTGGGTTATACCCTAAATAACCTTTTATTGTGCTTCTCAGTAGGTAATCTTTTATAATTTGTGTTGATACCATTAGGCATTATCTTTATGCTTCTGAGGTTTCTCCTATCTTGTGTTACTAGTTTTGTATCCTCTGATATAGTTCGTGGTTTTTTCTTCAGAAGCCTATGAGATGTGGCTTCCTGATTACATGACATTTATTAGCACAATGCCATTATGTATACTTCCTTATTATTGTAGGTTTAATTTAGGGTCATTCAGTCTACAAATATAATAGGTCCATTAAGAGATTTCTGATAGACAGATAGACAGTCAATGCTTTCATAACTACTTGTTACTAATATCTATTAATTATCACATTATCCCTAGTCCTTTATCAAAATTGCTGTTATAGTGATAGTGATACAGTTCTTATGCTGGTATGCACTGCTATTATACAAGAAGTAGCTGATATCTTGTCTAGATTTCCATAATGGTTTTGCTACCATCTCATATGGGAGGAAAACTTCTACAAATGAATGCAAAATCAGTTGAATAATCAGGAAATTATTAATACACTATTAAAACATAGTTCAGGGAACCCTAGATCACTATTAAAACAGTGTTCAGGGAACCCTAGATCACTATTAAAAAGCAAGGATGTATCAAAAGAAATTTCCTTGGGATTGTTGTGGATCCAGACTCCCAAATGGTTTCACCGGTGACCTAAATGAAGAAGTGGAAAGCATGCACATTAGAATTGCAATATGGTGTGAGCTACTGCGAATACCTTGAAATATATGATTAGAATTTGATATGATTTTGGTAAACTGAAGAGGTAGTTTAAACAAATTTGAAGAACCATAATAGGGACATGTATACAAAAAAATCTAGTGTGCAAACTTGCTTTGAAAAAGTTCAAACAGGCAAATACAATTTGCTGGCCCTTAACAAAGGCCCTATTCACTGACCTGGCTTACCAAACCACAGTGAAGACTGAAAAACTTAGCAGCAGTAAATTTTGCTGTCAACTCAGGTAGTATTTTAGGGATTTTGAGAGTAAAACACAATTTTATCAAGAAATAGTTTTTTCACATATTTTATAGTATAAAAATTAAAAATTTGATAAAAATTTGAAATTACTGTAACATAGAGCTGAGACCAGCAGTTTGGAGTAGGACAGCACAGAAAACCTTTAGGTCATTTGGAAAGTATGTGTTGAGGAACTGTGCACCTTTACTAGATATAACTGAACATTGTTTAAGTAGATATGTGTGACAGCTAAATAGTTAGTTTGTGATATTGTGAAATTGCCCATATGCAGGGAGACAGCAGAGGTCTTCAAACGGATAGCTTTTTCTGAAGAGGGTAGTGAGACTTCAATTAATTGATGCTTTAGTTATTTGCCCCTAAGTCTAGGAATGTGTACGCTCAGCAAAAATTTTCATACCTTGTACGCCAATACACAAGGGCTGGAAAAGCATTTAAAAATAAAGAGAGCAGGGGATTTGTCAGTAAGTGGATCCTATCATCCTCTCTCTACATTTCGGTGGTGTAATTGGTACCTCAGAAGACATTGCAGAAATAGGGTGGCTCTGGGGTATTAGATGAATATGGAGTTGCTTTAGCCAACTTGAAAATGTCCCAGAACACTTTTGGTCCAGCCTACTGTTCTCGCTTCAAGAGTGTTTTATTTGCATAGATTTGATGCATAGTACAAAGACAACAACATCCCAACTTTTCTGTATCATAGAAAACTGTGTACATAAATTACTTTTCAGTGAACAGTCCAAATTCAGACTGTATTTTTATCATTTCTAAACAATATAATGCTTCCTTTTTAGCATAAAAATTACTGAATTGAGGAAAAGAATTTAAGACAGACAGACTGGATATAGTGCATACTGCCAGCACATCTGGAAGACAGTTATTCTCTAATTACCCAAGAGACAGAAGAGAAAACTGGCAGCTTTGCTGCTATTATAAATCCCATCACTTCTAAAGGAGTTAATGGATGCCCAGCTAATCAGTCTTTGTTATCTTGTAACATTCAGAGACAAAATAAAGGCCATAAAAATAAAAAGCAAAGGAAACTCATTGGTCTGGTACATTAAAATGTGTGGTTTTGTATTCCCAACATACTCCCAACAGACCTGTCATACAGTGTTTAATTTGGTTTTAAAATGTGCAATGGTTTAGTTATTTGGACGAAAAATTGGTTCTGTAGATGGAATGGCTGTTGTGGTTACTAACTTACCTTTTTTCATCTCATCTATTGAGATGTATGCCTGACCTACACTTGAAATAGTTCTATCAATTTTACCACTGGCTGCAGAGAGGTTTTGCCTGTAACAAGCTTTGTTTTCTTTATTCTGAGTTTGACTGTAAAGGAAAAGAGAACATCACGTGTGAAAACCCAGAGTATTTCTCTCCATTTTCTTTGAAGACAAGAATCACAAATTACTTACCTCTGGGTAGACCTAAATGAAAAAGGAATAAAATTCTATTAGCGTACAGTACTGTCTCACCAGAGCAGATAAGCTGAAAAATAAATTTGCTGAATGCCATAAATAACAGCCCAATTTGGAAAGGGTCCTGAATAACATTAGGGACATTTTAACATTGCCAAAATGTTGCCAAAATATAGCAACAGGTTAAAGAGAGAACTTCATATCTCACAAGAAAATTCCAATTAAATCAGATTCTCAGTCATGCAGTGCTTAGGAAATAAAAACTGTGTGGTTCTTACTGCACATTCCTCACTTACTAAGGGATGGAGTGAAAAATAATGTTATATTGACCTGGAAATGAGAGGGGGGGATTTCCCTCTGAAGTTAATAAGACTGGATTATGGCTCACCAGGTCTAACACTCATTAAAGTATCCCTCACTTCATAAAAAAGCCACTAGTTCTTCTCTTCAGTGCCCACTGAACAGCTTTCTTCGGGGGTCCCTATGTCTAGAGCAGCAGGGAGTCACAGTATAGTTCTGAATATCCCCCTGAATTTTTTTTATGCAAGGAAAATATCTGATATAAGTAGACATAGTCACATACCCAGAATTTAAAAAGAAGCGACTGGTTAGTTGAAGAAGCAATCTGTTAGTAAACTTCAGTGCCATTCAGTAAGCTGCAAGCTCATCTTCCTTGGAATTTAGGATTTTGCACACCCAGCTTCAAACACATGCATTTCAAGTTGTAAGGCAATACTACAATGTTTCCACCTTTCATTATGTATAGCATCTCGTGCTCTGAATTTCACGTTGCCAGAGTTCACGGGTAAGTGCAGGCCTGTGCTGAAGCACTCTCAGTCATTTGCCATAGTTCTTATGTTGGCTTTTTTTTTTTTCCATACATACTTTAGCTGGCATACAGGAATGGTTCTATTGTCACCTGATTTAAGATGACAACTGTACCTGGTTTGAACTAAGACTCCACATCCTACAGCAAGATATTCCTCAGTAATAGGTCAGCTCTGCTCAGAGGTAGAAATGAATGCTTTCTTCTGAATGGCCTTGCTGCTCTGTTCTGCTCTCTTCATGGAAAGGTGGAACTGTCAGACCATAGTGGAAAAAACAGCATAGCTGGGACCTTTACAGATATGCAAGTGCATCTGGGCTTTATCTCAGCTGTTAGCTCCTCACAGGAGTGGGATGTGAGTAATAGCCTCTAATGTGCTGCTCTGAGTCATAGCAGGAAACTTCATCAGAACAGAAAACTGGGAGTGTTTTTTACTGTGTACCTTGTCATCTTACCTTGTTACTGTCTTGTGGGAAAGCCAGTTTGTGAATAGTTCCTTTTGCTTGTAGCCTAAGTGGTTGGAAACAGCTCTAGAAGAATTTTCCAAAATAGCTGGCTGGCTTTCTGTTGATCATAAACATAACTTCGGTTGATACTACCCATCCCCATTCAAAAATAGCAAAACAAAATAGTCCAATTGCATTTCTCTGTGCTTTGCTGTCATGGGATACTTTTTTGTAGAATCGTTTCAGGGAACCACATGGGGAGATTTGTCAAACTGCCATTTAGTGAGCGTGGCCAAACTGACTTTTGAATATTCTGCTTTCCATTTTGCACCATTTTTGAAGTCTCCAAATCAGATTTCACAAGTATTTTCTATGGCCAACACATGACAAAAGAAAGCTTATGTTATTTGAGATTGTAGTTGAAAGCCATTTGAAGAGAAAACAAAGGATCTAACATTTCTTTTTTTTTTTTTTTTTTGGTCTGATGCTCAGATCAGTGGCTAGCTACGTAATTACTTGAAGTCTTAATTCATACAAAACACTCTAGATGTCAAAAAGAAGTAGAGGACTGTCTTTGGGCTGCATTAATTGACTTAGCTTAAGAATAATTTTTCCACATCTGGTCATCTTAAAAATGCAACATTAACCATAAGTTTAGTAACCTGGATGTGAGATGAGACTTTCTTGTTCTCACTGTAGGACTCTCAAGAGGAAAACTGTGATTTATGGTTTTACAGAGAGGGAGTTAGTTTTTCTCCCTATTTTCTGCAAGGAGAATGTAAAATACGAGGAACCCCTTCTCACTAACCCTGTGGCACCATGACGTCTTTATGTCAGCAGCAGTATAGTTCTTGAGGAGTTCTGCCTGGGATATTATAGCCATTGAGTTCTTAATAGTTCACTTTAAAGGCCTTGGGGGAGGAGAAATTAAAAGTGCTGCAATTATTTTTTTCTTTTCCTCATCCCATACAGTGTCCCTGTAAGGGTTTCACATGCAGACAGTACACAGAAAAAATACTGCAAAAGAATAGATAAATATTACATATAATCTGGAATATCCCAAAAAAATTCTGTTTCTGGCTAGCTAATTTCAACTGCTATGGTCATTAAAATAATATTTCATGACACTGTCCATGTTGTCCTCAATTGTAAACTGCGGTCACAAAATCAGAGTCCAGACTGATCACATTGGAAGAGCAGAGGTTTGAGCAGGTATCTATGAACTTTACAAAGTTCCTGTTTGTACATCTGAATTGTGCAAATTCTGTGTATTCTACAGATTTCTATGAGAACCTTTTCTTTGTAGTGTCTTGCTTTTGAGCTTTATGTTTTCTGGCTTAGTGTTATGCAAATGCACTGTGAACTATTTTCACACATTTCTTCAGGAAAAAAAGTTATAGTTCCTTATAGCAGTAGTAAGTTCTGTTTATTTTGGATCATCATCATCATACATCTTTTTGAATTCTAACACAACAAAACAGATATATTTGTTAATGAGAGACCTCCATATTTCCTGCCACTATAAAATAGCCTACACTGCAATGCAAAAGGAAGGGAGGTGACTGGGAGGGAAATGATAAGGTTCATAATTAAATGGCTGCGCAGAATACTGTGGCTGTGGATTGATGACAGAATTTGGTCAGTGGCTTCCTGACTTTGGTCAGAAAGTTTACCTGATTTCCTTCCTTCTCTATGTTTTCCTTTCTAGGAAGTAGCAAAGCAGCCACTTAGTTGTGCCACCTGAGATATGGGTAAGGAAAATGATCCTGCTTTAGAAATACATAGATAATTAAATAAGGACGTGAGCCCTCCCCATCCCCTCATCAGCTAAGATAATTTATTATAAGGATTTAAAGCTGGTTCCACAAACAAATATTCTTTTATTTTGGCACCAGCAGAGCACTGAGATAGGGGGCACAAGCAAGTGGTTGGCGACAGGAACACCTAAAACTAGTTTTGTTGCTGAAGGCACCTTAACATGAAAACACAGCCTTAGAACAATATTAGGAACAGAAATATTTGTGCTCTCTGCAGGGAGCTGGATCTATTTTCTCTTGTGTTTGGTTAATGTAAATTTAAAAATAGAAGAATGTACAAAGTCCTCAACATTTGTCTCCATTTGCCATGAGAGCAAAAACACAATTTCATCACAATTCTTGCAGATTGGAGGCTTGAATCGCGAAGTTATTTTTTCTCAGTCTTAATGTTTGTCAGGGTTTTTCTTTAGAATACTTAAAATTTTAAAGACTCAAATAACTTTTTGTTTTGTTAAGGCTTTTTTGCTCTGCACCCATTCCAGGTGGCCACTGGTCATATATGAACTGTGAAGCAAGAGCAAGTGAACATAACTGCTTGAAAGTAAAATTTCTATAAAAAGGTTGGAACATCCAATTGTTGTGAGATTAAATATTGCATATTTTTGGCACCTGCTCTGAGAGTAGAGTAAGACCTTTTATTAGGTATTATAGTCTATCAGTAGTCACAGTATTATCAAATCTGACAGGATTCTCTGTAAGAAAAATACATACTTTTTTTTTTTTTTAAGGTAGTTTCTTATGGAAGATTTACTGCTTGACAGTGTAGATGCTTTAAGGATACAATTTTAATCCACAGACATCTATACTCAAGCTACATAAAAGGAGCATTATTGACCAGTTAAAGCAATCAAATAATGACTTCTTTTTTCATATATTCCATGAAGAAAGAGTGGGCTTCAAACAAAATTCTAGGTCATGCTTTGTAGAAATGCTCCTCTGTGTTGCTGTCTTCACCTTGTGAAGGCTTATGAAAGGGACGGGGAGTGAATTACACTCGACATTTGAAATGAACCTGAATTTTCTCATCCACGTTGTGAGACTGAGTTCTCATTCAGAACTCATCCTTTCTGGCCATATTCCTGGATTCATGAGCCCTTATTATTATCTCTGGTTTCCAGCACAGCTCTACTGAAGGACAACTATGACCTCTTTTATTCATATGAGCCAACAGTGGCTCATGTGAAAATGTTTGTGTCATTTCAGTGCAGACATTAGAGCACATGAGATTAATAGAAGCTTCTACAGTTTCTTTTTACTCCGATATTCTGCTCAAAATTTCATATGACAGCACAGTTAGATCCTAGACTCACAATCCACAGAGAGTGAATGAAGACAGTGAGAAGTGGGCCCATGTGAACCTCATGAGGTTCAACAAGACCAAGTGCAAGGTCCTGCACGTGGGTCAGGACAACCCCCGGCATCAATACAAGCTGGGGGACGAAGGAATTGAGAGCAGAAGAAGGACTTGGGGGTACTGGTGGATGAAAAGCTGGACATGAGCTGACAATGTGTGCTTGCAGCCCAGAAGGCCAACCATATCCTGGGCTGCATCAAAAGTGTGGCCAGCAGGTCAAGGGACATGATTCTGCCCCTCTACTCTGCTCTGGTGAGACCCCACCTGGAGCACTGTGTCCAGCTCTGGAGTCCTCAGCACAAGAAAGACATGGACCTGTTGGAGCAGGTCCAGAGGATGGCCACAAAAATGATCAGGGGGATGGAAGAAAGGCTGAGAGTTGGCGTTGTTCAGCCTGGACAAAAGAAGGCTCTAGGGAGACCTGATTGCAGCCTTTCAGTACTTAAAGGGGGCTTATAAGAAAGATGGCGGCAAACTTTTTAACATGGCCTGTTGCGACAGGACACGGGGGAATGGTTTTAAACTGGTTTTAAAATGGTTTTAAAAGAGGGTAGGTTTAGACTAGATATAAGGAAGAAATTTTTTACAATGAGGGTGGTGAAAGACTGGAACAGGTTGCCCAGAGAGGTGGTAGATGCCCCATCCCTGGAAACATTCAAGGTCAGGTTGGACGGGGCTCTGAGCAACCTGATCTAGTTGAAGATGTCCCTGCCCATGTCAGGGGGGGTTGGACTAGATGACTTTTAAAGGTCCCTTCTGACCCATATTCTATGATTCTGTGATTCTATTTAAAATTAATAGAATATAATGTATTAATGTATTAGAATTAGTGAAGTAAATATCAGAAACAGTAAAGCAGATGGATACTGTTTTTTCTGAAACGTGCTTTATGTAATGGCCATACTGTCTGTCCAATTCAGTATCCAATGAAATCAGTAGAAGACATCTATGTTAGTAGCAGTAAAACATCAGGGCAAATTCAGAGTGATACTTCTTTCCCCAGGTTCTGGTATTCAGTGTTTTCTGACCTAAGGAATTCATCGATAATGTCATGAATGCTACTCCCTGGTGAACGTTTCCCTCTGAATTTGTCTACATTGGCATCTAATACAGCAAGAGCAGTAAGTTCCACAAGATTATTTTTAGGGATATGAAGAGTACATCCTTTATCATTTTATTTACTGAAAAAATAGTTTCATCTGATGCCCCTAATTTTTTGCATTATGAAACAGTGAGCAATTATTCCATATCTGTCTTCACCTTGCCAGTCATGATTTTGTGTGCTTACACAATCTCTTTCCTCAGGCATACCTTTTCGAGACCGAGGCATTTCCATAATTTTAGGTTATCCCATTACAGAAGCCATAATGTACTTTTAGTAACTACTATTTCCCTTCTCCATACATTTCTAGCTGTATCATGTCTGTTCTGAGAAGCAATAACCCTGGTTCCAAAAGCCACATTGACATTTCACAATTTTAGAATACTTATCCCTTTCCTATTCACTCTGTTCTTTGTTTGTTTTCGACTAGTTTGACTGATGTTGAAGCTAGGCTTACTGCTCCGTATTTCCACAGTTCATACCCAATCTCTTGGAAGAAATCTCTTACTTATTACACTGGTAATGGGGCCAGTTTAAAGGCTAATTCATTCACTTTACTTAATCTTTTGGAGTTTTTGCGCTTGAGTTGCTCAGCTCTTGTACAAGTGCTGTTCGGTTGTAGTAATCTTTTATTATTCATTTTATTTATCATTTTCCAAAGCCTCTTTTACTAATGTTTTCACTGAGACAGCTACTTATTTAATGCCAGGAAAAACCCAACCAAAACCAAAACAGTGGTTTGGATGTCACTCAAGCTCCTTGGTAGATTGATGCAAAGAATTAATTTAATTGCTTATTTTATTTTTTCTCTTACAGCCTTATGTTCTTTGAATATTTCTTTTACAAGCTGATAATCTTTTGGCCCTGCAGGCTCCCTGGCATTGGATATTCTTTTCTTTAAGGTTTTTAGGTCTCAAGATATTCTTTGGCCTGACTTACAATTTTGCATTTAAATTGTTAAAATTTATGCTCGTCTCTGTTTTCTTCAGCTGGACACAGCTTTCACTTTTTAAAGAATGCATTTTTTAAATTATTTCTGCCAGTTTCTGATAGTTAAAAAAGCCAGCTTTCCTTTGTTCCTTTTCAGATATGTCATATATATTCAATTTGATGTTCTACCTTAGTGTTTTAAATAATTTAAATCCTGCTTAAAAGGACTTTAACCTTTTAACTGCTCCATTTACTTTCAGTTTACTAACTGAAATACTCATATGTAGTTCATCTCTTTGAATTGAATGTTACTGAGTGCATGTTTTAATTTATTAAGCTTACTTATCTTGTTTCTTCTTTAAAGCACCATGGTATCACCTCCTATGTCATTCTTATATTTCTATACCAGAATGTATTGAACTAATTATCTTTTTTTAACACAATTTCCAAGTTGCCTAACTTATCAGTGTCCTCATTTGTAATTACCCATTTAATTTTCATTATTTTTGAACGTCTGGCTGCTCTCTATACTACATATCTTTTCTTAATACCTGTCACTTCAGAGCTGTCATGTTGAAAATGAACATCTCCTTAAAAAAAAAAAAAAAAAAAGAAAAAAAAGTTGATATTATTTTTACAAAGAGAAGAGATTGTTGCCTGTGATAGGTAAATGTGCATCTTTTTCCCTTTCCACTAAGACATTGAAAACTCATTGAAAATCAGTGTTCTAATATCTCCTTTTCAGATAATTTGTGATACTGTTTTCTCACAGAAGGAGTTAAAGTTCCTTAAAATCCAAACAGATTCACTATCCTTTGCCATCTGTTTTTGCTTTGTACTGGAGATCTAGATCCCACAGCTGTGTTTCTAATTTTACTTCTATTACCATTAATGTGCATTTAAAAGAAACACAAATTCCTGTTCAAAGGAAATGCAAATTGAGTACACGTAAATATCCTGACCTGTACACATCAAGAGGTAAAGGAGAAGCCTAGTTTCTGGTTTTATTCTGCTTTTTGTATATTATCCAATCAGTTACTTCAATAGCATTAAGCTAAAACTACAGCAAATGGGAGTTTTGAGGAAGATATGAGACTCATATGGAATAAGGTATAACTCCACAGGCATGAATTCCTTTCTTCAAATGTGGACACAGAGAGAACAAGGGATCTTTGAAAAACAAATTTATATAAACTGTAATAAAATAATCTAGTACCAAATAAACATGCAAATACAAGCTTAGTTTCTGAATTGTTTCACAGAATGCCAAAGGAAGCTCTGATACACTTTTGGCTTTTAGTTTTCCTCCTTTATATCCTGTGAAAATTAGTAAGATTAATTATCCAAGTTATCCAATTAAACCAAATAATCTTCCCTGTTGTTGTCTATCTCATAAACAACCAAAAGTCACAAAATTTGGCCAACACAGACAAAACCTGTACAATATATTTAGGCTTGTTTGCTAAAAACAGTCTTGATTGCAGTGAATTGCATTATAGAAATGCATATTTATTGATCTTCCTGGTTATTTTCGATGAACTCGTCCAAAGGTAACATTTTGCCTTCATTAGTTGAGAGAAACTATATGTAGCATCTCTTACATTTTGGAACAGTAATGGATTTTTTCCTCTTTTTTTCCAAGAAGAGTTTTGTCATTTCTATTCACTTTGTTATTAGTTGAAAATCTTTAAGAATTTTATTTGTAATTGAGTGGGGCTTTTTGTTTCAGATGGTCACTATTTTGTTTATGAACTCAGTGGTAACATTCCTAACCCAGAAGAAACAAATAGCAAAATGTTATCTTCCTTGCATGAGCATTCCCTCATAACACATATGTTGCATATAAAAAATAACTTTCTCAACAGTTTGAAATTTTGAATTTATATGAATCAACACAATTTTTTGCTTTCCAGATAACTAAAAACACATTATAAAAGCTTGAAAGTGTGATTTATGGTGGGTTTATATTTATATTTATATTTATATTTATATTTATATTTATATTTATATTTATATTTATATTTATTTATATTTATATTTATATTTATATTTATATTTATATTTATATTTATATTATACATGGAGATATTTTCTAAGACTTAATTGTTGGCAATTTGTATTTTAAGGAGAAGCTGTACAAATTTTTTTTCATAATTTTCCCCAGAACTTTAATTTAAGGAAGTCACATTTCTAGTTACAACTTTTAAGTGTCAGCACTAACATTGTTTAAATCATCTACACCAGTTGTAATATAAAATATTTATATTTATGCACTTTGAACGTGAAGTTAGACAAATATCTATGAAAATTAGTAAGGTGATCCCTTTTTTTTTGGAAAAAAAAAAATTTCAATCTTACTGTTTTCATCTTACTGTTTTCTAATCTGTTTTTGATCATCTTCATTGATCTGTTTTTATCACAAACAGATCTCTAAGTGTGCGTCTGCCTTAGAATTTCATTTGGAGTAGAATGGCCTTTCTTAGTCCCTACTTAGGCTTTTGTTTGCATTACAAAGACATCTTGGAGGACTCTGACTAGATTTCTTTTAAGTGAAAATATCCCCAAAGATGTGCTGGGGATGTACCTAATGCACTCCAATATATAAGGGCACTTCATCAATGGAACAAGACACAAATCCCAAGTGAAATGCATATTATGTGGACACTGGGTCCTCAGCACTATCTATAAACCCATGGTATCTCTTCACTTGCTGATGTAAACATAGCCTTTAGAACAGGATCCAGATTTCCCTTCTGTGGGAAAATTTCTAGGAGTGGCAATAGAGAGAAATAAAAATAGTTTCCAAAAGAAGTATACTTAAGTAATTTCTAGATAGCTTGTAAGGGACTGTGTTTATGAATTTTCCATTAAAACTGTTTGATGTCTGTCTACTAAATTAAATTCTTTGTCTACTTTCCTTAGAAAATGTCACTGCTTCCATTAACTCTTTCAGTTAAAATCCTGAAATCTGTGATACATATTGTCAACACAGGGAATATATTTTTTCTTACCTATAAGAAATTGTTGAGCAACCGTACATTGGCTACACTGTAGCAGAAAATGTTTACATACAGGACCAGGTTCTCCTAATTCCTGTCCAAACATAAATCCTGGGCACAAACCCTCAGATTGTTTCTGATAATTCATGTGATCTGCACCTTGTGGGATTTTAATCATGTTAATATTTTACAAGTATGTTAATTTCACTCTTTGAAAGAAAAATAATAAGGAACATCTGAAAATTGGGAGGAATGATGTTTCTTTCACTGGGGAGGTCTGGCTGAAGAGCTATTGATTTGTAAGCATTGTACAATTAACATAAACAAGACTTATATACTATAGCATGGTTAGCATTTGTCTTGAAGAACAACATTCTCCCTAAGTACATTTGTTTTCAGCATTGACAGCTAAGAACCTGCTTGGCAGGTGGATTTTAATTCTGGTTGCAAATATGTTTGCAATTGATTTTTACTCTGTCAGTTTACACTCACTGCATAAAAACCTTTTAATTAATAATTATTTAAAGACAATGCTAATATTCTTATTCTGAAGGAAAAATGAGAAAAGAAAAAGTTATTAATGATATTTTTACAGATAAAACCTGAAGGTTTAGACTATACAGTCATAAATCAGAATACTGAAAATCTTGCACTAGTATAAATTGTGTAATTTTATTAAATTACGAGATATCAAAAACATCTTAAGCATATCGTGAAATAGATTTTTATTTACATATTTAAAAGCAAGTTCACAGAGCACTTCCTTATTCCTTATCTGTGCTGGAGAAGGAACATAATAGCATAACAGGTTTTGATCCTATTAAAATTATCAGAAAGGCTATCATTCATGTCACTGGAAACAGGTTTAAACCATCTGTAGGATTCTGTTTGAGGTTAAAGTATTTTGTATATATAACTAATGAATGAACACCAATTTTCTCCATTAAATACAGTAAGAGTAAGGAAGTATTGTTTTCATAGTGAGCTGCCACCTCACATCTATTTTATTCTGTTATTACTGATATTTTTCAGGTTGGTATTGTTAATGGAGAATCATGACTAGTCACTCATGCTTGTGCTTAACTTTATCTATTAGTAATGACAACTTTCTCAATCAATTCACAAATTACAGTTTTGCTGATGTTGCTGATTTAGTGCTATGAATTTCTGCCAACGTTAAGCTTGTGAAGCCCTAAGCTAATTGACTTTTTCAATTTCACAATTGAAGCAATATTGTGCCAATGTTCTTGGAACATTATTTTATAGAAATTCTCGCACAAAATTGTCCCATATGAGTTGTTTGCCATCTATTAATAAAACTAGAGCAAACAAACCACAAACGTTAAGTAAAAGAAATCTAGAATATCCTTCATGCAGAAGCTGACATGCAAGAAACTTACATACAGAATCACACTTTTAACGACACTGTTCTGTAACAAAGAAAGAAAAATATGCAGTAATTGTTATAGAAAAAATACGCTAGTGTACACTTTCTGCTGCACACCATTTCTTGTCTCCAAATCAAACATGTCCAGGTTTTTGTTTCCGGGAAGGTTTTCTACACATTCACAATGGTTACAGTGTGTGTAACAAAGTTTTACAAACAGTATTTCCAGCTGAAATAAAAATTGAGGGTGCAGAGATTTAATATTTCATCTGACAAAAACATAGTTGCCAACTTTTGAGGGGGGTTGAATTTAAGTGATACAGTCTGCCAAAGCAAAGTTTGCAACACAGGCAGGCTTAAGATTTTTAATGTGTCATGGTAATATCTACAGTACAGTGATGATTAACAGCAAAAGTGAGAAACAGATTATTTTATTTGTTTTCCTATTAAAAATATCCCGTCGATTCATTTTTACTTTGTCCTTTGTTCCTTTGTCCTTTTATGTTCTCAATAAGCACTTACCACTATTATTCTTCTTTTGATTTAAGAGGAGATTTTCAAATATGCCTTGCATCAGGTAATACCAGTCCAGCACTACATATTTGTATATATTTTAATTTGTAAATTAATGTAAACCCTATTACTGTAACATGTTTTTAAAGGCTAGGTCAGGAAATATTCTAAACAATTAAAAAGTAGCATTTCAGCTCTGGCTTCTGAAGGGAAATGCCAAATTTTAGAGTTAGGTTCATTGGCTTTCCCTTGAGGGGCCTAGGTGGCTCAGATTGGGTTCCAAAATACGCTGACTGAGGAGTGGTCATAAGGGCTCAGTGTGAAATATAGTAACATAAGGATATTCCTTCTCTCTATATTGAATTTTTATTCAGAAACATAGTTTAATAACTTCTAGTTGGAGAAGGCACTTAAAATGCTTCCAAAAAAAACCCATCACCATTATCTCTCTAAAAAAATGTCAATTGCTAGCTTTTCTGTTATAATACCCTCAAGAAAACATTTGTTTGAAGATTCAGACATGGATCTCCTGTATCGTAGGTGTGCCATCATCTACACAATCAAGTATAAGGAGAGGAAAGGATAGTTCCTATATTTTACTCTTGCTTAATTATAAGCAAGAAAAAGGTGTAGATCTGTCCATAGAGTTGTTGCATCGTGGAAACTGGAATGGCCTTGAGGGCTCATCTTGCCCATGTCCAATAACTCAGTAGGATCAAGTATTCCAAAGAATTCCCTGACGTTTCTCCGACTTGTTTAGAAACAGCCTTTTAGTCACTGTGTTTTAGTATTTTAAGATCAGTTTGTTTCTTTTAGGACTGGGAGGCTGACAGGATTTTTTAGGTCACAGGTCTGGATTTATGCATTCATTACATCCAAGTTTTTCTTTTGGCAACTAACTACTTACCTGGATCTGCTTTTAATGATATTTAAAAAAAAAAAGACTTTATGTGTTTCTTCTCTTTTTCTTTTTTTATTGTTTTTTTGGGTTTGTTTTTTTGTTCGTTATGGTGTGATGTTACCTTTTATGTGCTGTGCATTCCAGCTTGTTTTTGAAAGATATATGAGAAGATTTGTAAAGATGAGGCAGTGTCAGAAATGGCATTTTAAATTTTGATGTCTGAAGAATTTATAAACAAAGTTATTTACCTACAGGAAAATGCTATAGGGTTATCACTGACTTTCAGTTGAGAATGCACAGGATGCACAGTGATACTCTTCAGCAGCTTTAAAAAGGCAGGCTGGTCAGCATAGAGATATACTTCTGCATGTTTGCATCATATCTCTTCAATGTCATTGCCTGCAGTCTTGTCAAATTTAGCAAAAGGTAAGATTTAGCACAAGAAGGCATTTGGAAAAAAGATAAATGATTGCAGAAAATGGAATGTTGTTACTTTTGAATTGTCATTGACAGAAAACTCAGGCACCGTTTTTGTCAGGAGTTATGCTGCAAATCTTGAAGTTCTCATTTCATTTTAATGTCTTTTCAAGACTTTAACCAAGAGCAGAGAGGTGACTATTTGGGTATTGACCCAATTCATAAACATAAGATATGTTAAGGGTCGTAAGAATGAAAAGTGCATCTAGCTTAGTCATTTTTCTCCATCAGTGCCCATAAACTGACATGCAGTGAACAGTAAAAGCAAAACAAGTGTATACAGTATTTTTCACAACTGGTGTCCCAACCTCCAACAGTTTCTCTCTCATGAGCTTTCCTAAGTCTTCCATGGTTTCTCTGCTTGGTAACTCTTAACAGAACCCTCCTGCAGTGCCTGTCCAGCCTTCCCTTGAATCCGCTACTGACTTTTTGCGTCCACAATACTCTTTGCCAAAAATAATTCTATGGTTTCCTACCCATTGCCAGACAAACCACCTCCTGTGACTGATTTGAATCTCGATCTTGCTGTCTTCATCTCCTACCCTCAGTTTCTCTACTGGAAGAGTTGGTGAATAGTTTACCCCCAGCTCTCTCACAGCATGTCCCTTTTGATCTCAGAGATCTTTACTTTAGCCACCTACTCTCCTGGCCGTGCCATCCCTTCTCCAGGCTGAAGAGGCCTCATTGCTCCTCTGACAGTAGCTGTTTTAAACTTTGGGAGAGCTCCTGTTTCCCCCTCTGACCCTTCCTATTCTCCCTCTTGGAGAGGAATGAAAGATGGGATGAGCTCAGATATGGGTGAACCATGGTCTTAGTGGCATAAAAATGCTCTCTGTTTTTCTCTGTTGCTTTCCTAATGGTTCCTAGCACTTGGTTTGCCTTTCTGACTGAGCTGATGTTTTTAGGGAACTCTCTATACAGACGCTGAGATTTAAATCCCCTAATTTCCTAAAATAAATAGGCCTGGTTCCCTGGCTTGTGTTAACTGATGTGTTTCCATGCTGAATTTTGGCATGCTATTGCCATTGCAACATTACCAGTATTATTGCCTTTCAATGCCTGGTTGCTCAGAAGTGCCTGGTGTGCATCCTCACAGCCTGCCCTCATCCCGGTTATCTCCAGCACCAGCGTGTCATCACCAGTTGCCTCACCGCTTGCCCTCTTATGAGGCCCCCAGGGGATATGGTGAACAGCACTGGAGACCCAGTGAAGGCTCTTGCAGAGCTTTGCTGCTGACCCTCCTCCATCGCGAGGACTGAACATGTGCTCCCACCCCTGTTTCCCACCTTTTACTCAACTATTTATCCATGATTTTCCTTCTTACGTCAGGGTTGCCTTGTTTCCTTAACAGCCAGCATCAAATGTCTTTTGGAAATCCAAATATGTATTCAAAATTTAGTTCAATATAAACAATTATACTTAGATAAATTGCCTTTGTATTTTAGCTTATATAAGTTATTTACTCCCTATGTTATACTGTGTAGTACCAGTGTATGCTCTTTAGTCATGCACCTCGTTTTCTTCTGAAATACAACTTCTTTGTTGGTGATGTGTTTTCTGACAGAGGGACGTTAATGACATGAGCTGTATACTTATATCAAAGTTCAAACTTCTTATCTCAATTTAAACTAAAAAAAAAAAAACAAACCAGAAGACTTTACATTTTAGATAAATCTTTCTATTCTTTTTCAGGAAAATTGGTTGCTACTTTCATCCTCTAAGATCAATGAATTAAATACGGGTTGAGGATAAATTTTGTGCCTTCCTAACTGAGAGATTTTCATCTGTTGCATGAGAAATTAATGCAAATTCAGTGTCTCAGGTAAAGATAGAAACAATAAATCTATGGCTTAGATAGATAGATATTCTTATTTTCTCTAAATGAGGATATAATGAATTAATTTTCAACTGTAACAGATGTTAGTGATTGAGAGGTAGGTTATTTCTGTTGAACAATAACAATATTGCAAAAAAATTATTTTACAAATTTCAGCGATTATATATGTATGAAGTTTCTGATGATATATTAACTTACTTTCATTAAGCTGTTCTTCCAAAACTCAGACTGTTTGAATTTAGCCTCCCAGCTTTTGGAGCATCCAAATTTACTAATGAAGTGCCTGCTTGGTCCATAGCAAAGTATTGCTGTAGGTAAATATATTTATGTAAGCAGTTCTTTAAGATAAATCCCCTGAAATACATGATGCAGAACCTATTTTATTCTGGTTTATATCTGCAAAAACATTTGTGATTATGTTAAAAAAAAGGTGCCCTTAGGTTGTAAGTTTTTTTTTTTTTTTTTTTTTGAGAAAAAAGTGTGACTTTATACTGAACACTTAAATGCTGAAACAGTGCAAAAATAAAAAAAAAATCATAGATATCACCACTGAATATAGGAATACATTGTAGGGGACTTGAGATTCAGGATGGATAACCTCACCTGAAGAAAATATGGAGATATGAGTCACTTAACTTGCCACTCTTGGAATTCAGGACATTTATTCCCTGTCAGCTCAGAAATTAGTTCAGCAAATGTTGCAATAGTTTTCTTAAATCAGCTTCTCAAAAAATGAATTTATCTTTGTGGAAGTGTTTACATGATCGGGGTCTGGAATAGAAGAAAGAAGAGAGAAAACCATTCTACAGATAGAGGAAACAATAATAGAATAAGACACCAGGGGGATGGCTGGGTAGCTGAATAGATTATTATCTATTGTGTAACCTTTTCTTCAAATAAAAAAGAGAAGATTTTCCCAAAAAAACCTGAAATTATTTAGAGAAGGGAAATAGTATACATAAATGTCTAGATTCAGCCAGCTAGTTATTTTTATTTAAAATATCTATGTAATTTCATTAAACCTTCCCTGGCCCCCTAAATTTATTATTGCAATTGAAAATTTAAATTAAGGTGTTGTTGCCTGCATATTAGAACACATTTTATGCATAAATAGGATAATTGTAACAGACCGTTCGAAAGACAGGAATTTTGTCCCTATTCGTACTGTTCAGTGAAGCATAAGCAGCAGCAGTAATGCTCTCAAGAAAGATAAAAAGAGTAAAAACCCATGTACATTTAAAATAATTGGCTTTGTGTTTGTGCATGCACAGCAGCCAAGAACTTAATGAAAACTTTAAAAACCTTCATTCATACAGTCTCATGGAGTGTAAACAACCGGGTAGAAGACTTTGATAGACTGCCTCATTATAGTGGTGCCTTTGCCATTTAATCACAAAGCAAACGGCAAGCCAGTGGCCTCTTACAATGTAGAATGTAATTTTTCTATTTGAAACCTGTTTTGCACAAACCAAACTCAATTGCTTTAAGAGAAAGCTGAGACACCTATTCCAACCTACTTACATTGACTCGCACATATTTTCCTTACAATTTAAGGTGGATATGTCTGGTTGATATTCAGAGCTGTCAAAATATTAATGTACATCACTAAATTTATTTATAAAAAAACAAATTAGCTTTGACTATGAAAGCTCTTCATTATTTCTCTGTTTCTCTTTTTTTTTTTTTATCATAATGGGCATTAACAAAAACCTGCATCCCTGGTGCACCTATTGTGAATTCTTTATTATTTTTCTAGAGTTCTCTATTTTTCCAAAATACAGGCCAAAATTCAGGTGAAAATATGTTAGAATTGGATGCAAATTAAAATTCTATATTAAAAATATTTGGGTTTTAATTTCTCACAAAGTATATTATCATCTGCATTTTAAGAATTAAGCCTATTCATGATGTTAGTCAAATCCATACGTAATGCTGTCACATCATAGACATAGACTTTTCAGTCTTCATTTAAAAACACCACATTAATAGCAATATTTGAGTATTTGCCAACTACTAAGTAATTTGTTTTTTCTTAATCATGAAAGTGTTCTACCTTAATTATAACACTGCAATTTCATCTTAACAGTATGATTAAACTTCAAGAAAATATGTAGTTCAACCTTCCCTGATGGAATTCAATTTATAATATAATATTCAGCAAATAGAGCCTTTCTCTTTGACTTATGCACAATTTGTATTAGCAGCATGAGTGAGTATCTTTTATACATTGTGTTCTGTTGTTGGTTTAAGAAAGATGTAAATACTGGGCTACAAAACCTACAAAACCTGTGAAGCATAAGTAATTTTGTACAAATATATATGGATCTTCAGACCAAAAGTGGAACTCTATCCTATGAAGAACTGTAATGAAAGTCTGTGCAAGGACTTATACCCCAAATAGGTTGTCAAAGTGAGACCGAAGAGTCTTACTTAACAGAATGAACCGAGTGTCAGCTTTCTGCACAGGGCTGGATTGTGCCCTACAATTACAGCAAGTTGAAGCATTAATTATTTCAGTCATGATATTTTATTGCATTTTAGATGGAAGTTTGAATCAGCAGATATTTATACAGTTATAGCTGCTTCTTGCAGTCAATCTCACTGAAGCTAAACGGAGCCTGCTTATGTCTATCAAGAGATTTTGTATGCAAATGTATGTATATGAGAAAGATGAGGTAGCTAGATGGACAGAGTGATGATATCGACAGGAACCTTCTCTATAGCTACCGAAGTCTGAAGTGAAGTAGGAAATACAGGTATTTTTTCAGCTATTGAAACTGTTCAACATTATTAATTCGATCTTTAATATATTACTAACGTTGATAATGTGTCAAAGGGAAGCAGAAAAATACACGGAGGAAGCCCTGTATTCAGTTATAGCCAGAGAAAGAGTATCTGTGAATACAAAGTGCTGTTGGTGAGATAACCTTTCTGCTGTAAAGGTGACATGTAAAATATGCAGAAGCTATTCCAGATCAGAGTAAATCAAATTGCTAAAGCAAGCAGGTTGCCTTATCTACTTTTCATTTTGACTAATTAGATAGCTGACTAAAAGCCACTACAATTTACACAGTCATTTTTCCTTTGTTTTTCTTCCCTTTATCTTTGGGGGTTTTTTTGTTGCTTTAAAAAAGATGCGTAATGAATTATAAGTTCCATGTACTCTTCCATAAGGCTTGTCTATTGTGAACAGATACTCCATATTTTTGTTTCATCTGGAACTAAGCTTCATAGGACAGAATAACTCATTTCAGACACAGGAAATCAACAGCTGTTTTGCTGTATTTTACTATCTAGATATGTACATCATTGCATATTATGCATATTATTATTATTTTTTAATGATATGTACAAAATATTTACGAAACCCGGTACCAGTTCGTGGACTGGACTCACAGAACTTGGCACAGTGGCTCTTTGTCCTGTCAAAATCTGCATTTTTCAGATTTCAGTAAAGAGATTTGTGGTTTGTGTCATGTGAAAGCAGAGCCCTGATAGTTGTCATTTATCATCCAAAGAGGGACATGGATCTGAAGAACAAGAAGATTCCCATTAATGCTTCAGCTAAATGACCACCTTTCCTCTTGAAGAAAGGAAACTCACAAGCTCTGTGAACTAAAACTCCTAGAGGGTCAACTTTTCTTAGAGGGTATCAGTATATCTCTGCTTGCAAACAGTAAGGTCTTGATCGTGTTTTTCTGGAATAAATGGAAAGTTTTCCACTGATTTAAATGCAGATCATACCAAAAAGGGACATCCTTATGCAAGAGACGAAAGGAAAATTACTGAACAGTTTGAATGTTTAAAAAACTATATGAAAACTCAAGAAAAGCTTCAAATTCCTGAGCTTTCTTACCAAAATTCATCCCCCATGATACAAAGTTTAGTTTGACCTATGGGTACCTGTTATCGTGGCAGTCACGTAATGGGCAATGTAAGATTCTGGCCTGTGGAGAAACTACTAGCAGCCTGAAATGCAACTTAAATGAGGCAGAAGCAGCACATCACCACTGGGAATTAATTCTAAATCTGGGTGTTTGGAAAGTAAGAGTTTTCCAGTTATTTACTTCAAAACTTTTGTTATGTAACTTTAAAAAAACTCAAGTTTTCATCTATTCTGAAACTAAAACAAACATTGAAATAGAGGATTTTTCACCAGGCCAAATTTCCTGAAAAGCTTTTACAGCACCTAACACATTGACTGTGTTTACTAATAACTAACTTAACTAGACTCATTGCTAGAGACTGAAGTACATGGCAAATACTCATTATCCTTCTAATTTCATACTTAATGTTACTACAATTCAGATACAGTAACAACACAGTTCTTTTACAAGTTAATTCTTCTGTCACTTTGTTAGTTTGCCATTTGTATGAGTTATTGTTTATTTCACAAAACAAAGCTATAGCTGACATTACTGAGAACAGCAAAGGAACCAGGCCTGATCACCTAAAGGTTAATAATAAGGGCCTGGGTAATTTAATCCATAACTCTCTCTGTTACTCTCTTCCTGCCTACAGTGGTTGCCTGCACAGCTGCTTTAGGGGTCGTAGAAACTGGAATAATTCATTGTACACACCAAAATGGTTCTCTGAGACTCTGAGTGCAGCCACACTTGTTATAGTAATTATATTTTAACTATTAAAATCCTCCTTTAAGATGAGAAAACGTAAGCTTTCAGAGTTAAAAAATGGTATTGCCATTTTACTTCCTCATGATTTTTAAATCTAGTGAAATTAGACTTTTAAAGTTTCATGCAAGGATGTCATCATCTATATTCAGTTATTTGGTAGAAGGACAGTAAAAAGTGGAGATAATACCCATTCCACCATCCTGTTTCTTCCCAAAGTGTGGCTTTGGTAGACTCGTCATACCAAATTACATAAGCACCTTTGTTATGCTTTTGAAATCTTCTGCATCTTTGCCGACATTGCTTAAAGGTGTGCTAATTACTGTCAGTTGCTGTAATACCGGACACCTGTGAGCTTGGAATTGGGCAAAGACAACCAATTCATTTTATGTAGGACACTGAACAGGCAGCAGATGGTAATAAGCTTCAGTCAACACCAAGCTGGGCAGGATTCACACCGCCAAGCTAGATGTGGAAAACTCAAAATCCCTTGGCTAATCCCATGAGCCAGCCATTCTCCCTAATTGTGTCTTTCCATAAGAAGATGTACTTTACATGTTCCAGTCTCAGCTGAATGAATAAACATGATTTAATGTACTGACTGTAGGATTTTACTAATCTATTTATTAGTTCCCCTTTCAAGGGAAGTTCTAATGATGTGTTTTCACTTAAAGCAATTAGAATGTATTTTTAACAGGGGAAATGACTTAGATTATAATTACAGAGCATTATGCTGTACTTTTAATGATTTTGCTCTTTAGAAAAATGAACAGTGAGAATCATTTTGCATGAAGTTATTATCTTGCTCTCACAACATAATACTGACTTCCTTCTCAAGCTGTTGGGTCATCACAGCTGTCGGATCAGAGACCTGTGTCTTAGACTAAAATAAAAAAGAAGATGAATAAACATTTACAATTACATCTGTAGTATCTGATATATCTCTTCTTAATTACACTATTTGACTCTTCAATTTTGAGGCAAAACCGTAGCTAAATGTGTGAAGATCTTACTGCTGTTTTTTTATATTTATAGTTCCCAGTGTTGCATGTCTAAAATAGAAAATTAAATCTAGTCCTATAGCAACAACAAATCCATGAAACAGTAAAGGCAATCATGCCTTGTCCTATGTATTGAACAGATAGAGAAGATAAAACGAAAGTAGGGCAAATGCAATTCCACTCCTTATAGTAAAGGCAAAAAAAGGCCAGGAGAAGTTATATGACACACCTGCTTTGCAAAGAGCTGGTTTACAGTCTCATGACAAAAGTGGACAATCACAAAATAGAAGATATGGAACATGGCATGTAGGTCTTCAGCCTTGTGTATCCACTGGTTTGCATGCATGCATTGTGGTAATGGGGAAGTGGCAGCAGCTGTGGAGTCTGTATTAGGACCACTGGAAAATGTCATCCCTTTCTTTCTCAGCTGCTGTGTAGATTCTTTTCTGAGAAGGCTATTGGCTGAGCAGTTTTTGCAATGTTTTTCTCAAAGTACGTTAAGGAAGCTAGGTACGCTTTCCAAACATTGAGTCTTTCAGCTCATGTAGAAATTACTGAAATCATTGATAGGCAACAAAAGAGAAAACTCACATTAGTGAGGTTATCTGAATCAATCCTCTGTACTGAGACCTAACCAAGAGGGAGATGAACTATTATGCTCCTCTTTAATTCTCCTAAGTTACCCTGCATCAACAATACTTACTAGGTCCCCTCCTCTGAAAGGTACTTTTCTAAATCAAGCAAGTAAAAAGCATAAGTGGCACTGTGTTGTAAAAGTGCGGTAGAATAGGAAAAGTTTAGAGATTATGGATTTACAGCCAAATAGTTGGAAACATTAGTCCTTTGTCAGTGTTACATTATTGCTGTTATCTCAGGTAAGTACTTGTATTTTTTAGATGTTTCAATACATTGTGTACATGAATAAAGGGTGATTCATTGAATTTGGCAGTCTGACAAGAGGGAGGTTCTGAACTCTAGGAATTTCAAACAAGAAAGTGGGGAAAGCTGGTCATTGCTTTCCTAGGCAGGGCAGGTGGGAATGAGTGGACTGGAATGAGTGGAGGTGAGCTGGGAAGGTTTGGACCTTGAATGCATGCCTGAAGTATGGGACTGAGTGCAATGAGAACAAAAGTAATGAGGTTGAATGAGTTCACAGTGCTGAGCTGAAATTGGAGGGAATAGGAGGGTGAGGTCATAGCGTAAGAGGAGGAGGTAGGGCTCAGCAGATAAGAAAATAGGAAGGGTGCAGTAAATGGAGTAGGTTCATATCACAGCTCAGATCTCTTCCAGACGTGTTCTCTCCATGTTAAGAATAAAGTTTGACTTCACTTACAGTTTTTGTTGAGGTTCCCTCACTATCAGATAAAACATGGGTTGCAAATCATAATCTTCCTGCAACACAAAAGCATTTTCAGCCATCATACCTTTTCTCCATGCAGCTAGCCATTTCTCTTTTAAGGTACCAGGCACTGTGAATCAAAGCATCAAAACAGGGTTTTCTGTCATACATAATACTAGATGATGATCCATGTTGTTCTTTACCCCTCTCCTGACTGACAGAAATATCCTAATTTGGTTATAGACCTATCTTTTAATGCAGGGATTTCCCCTAGTCGCAGAAGTGTATTAAATGGTGTGGAATGGATGGCTGTTTAAGATGAGCTCACTGAGCTACCTGTGGCTGAGTGCCATTGGAAGCATTTGGCTATCAAGACTTGATTTTTTTGTTGTCAATCCCTGAAAGGGTTACAGGACTTCAGAAAAAACTCATGCTGTGTGGGTGGGCTGGAATTGTAAAGATGTGCATTGGGAAGAAGGAAAGTACGGAGGTTTGATTCAGAGCTGTTCTGTAAGAGGCAGAGGAGACTCTATGGAAGACAGAGCATGTGTTCAATGTGTTATTAATTTTTCCTCCTTCTGCTTTTTACTTTCTGTTACAAGTCTGCTATAGTGTAGGCAACTTGTCAATGTATGATATATTTGAAATGCTCCGATAGGAGCACAGTCATTAATTGGCTTGGCTGTATTGAAGGCATATGTGGTGGTTTAATCCCAGCCAGCAACTAAGCCCCACACAGCCACTTGCTCACTCCCCCCCAGGTGGGATGAGGGAGATAATCGGAAGAGTAAAAGTGAGAAAACCCATCTCAAGTGGGTTGAGATAAAGACAATTGAATAGGAAAAACAAAAGCCGCGCACGCAAGCAAAGCAAAGCAAAACAAGGAATTCATTCACTACTTCCCATCAGCAGGCAGGTGTTCAGCCATCTCCAGGAAAGCAGGGCTCCATCATGTGTAACGGTTACTTGGGAAGACAAACGCCATCACTCCAAATGTCCTCCCTTTCCTTCTTCTTCCCCCAGTTTTATATGCTGAGCATGACACCATATGGTATGGAATAGCCCTTTGGTCAGTTGGGGTCAGCTGTCCTGGCTGTGTCCCCTCCCAACTTCTTGTGCACCCCCAGCCTACTCGCTGGTGGGGTGGTGTGAGGAGCAGACAAGGCCTTGACTCTGTGTAAGCACTGCTCAGTAATAATGAAAACATCCCTCTATTATCAACGCTGTTTCCAGCACAAATCCAAAACATAGCCTCATACTAGCTACTAGAAAGAAAATTAACTCTATCCCAGCCAAAACTAGCAGAGCATGACAATTTGTAGTAAAATGATTTTTTTGATTAGCTTTAATTTTATATTTCTTCTGAGAAATGTACTCTATAGGTCATTCTTGGAAAAGCATAGAATTTTTAAATTTCATCAGAGTTCAGATCTCTTGCTAAAAAAGGTGGTATTAGGTGGTTTTTTTGTTTGTTTTCATTTTACTGGTATCTTCAGCAATTATGATCTTATTATTAATGTGGTAGCTTTCTTCCAGAGCTTTTTTGTTTGTTAACTAATAATGAAACCTATGCTGTTGTGAATATCAATTTGCTTTGATATTCAAAAATATCAGTTTGTTTAGTAAATAATGAATGTCAACAGTAGGCAAATTTTAAATTAATTTCATGTTTAAAACCTAGTATACTTTGTATACTTGTATCCTCTAAGGGCTATATTGAGTGTTACTGCAGTAAAGCATGTGAAGATGTTATCCCTTATTTAGATAATCTATGTTGTGATACAAATGATATAAGGAATGGGAATGAACAAAAAAATAAAGTATCTATTTTGAAGTAGTCATCCATTCTCTGTGTGACGTTTACTGGAAATAACTAAAGAACTTACACATTAAGATTGATTTAAAAATCAAACAAACCAACCCAAACACTTGTTTGCTTGGTTTTTAAAAGTATTTGTGCCAGTATTCTAGCCGAAGGTATAGAGTTTGGTCTACTTTCAGAGGGTACTTGAAACTAGCGCTGTGTTTGAATGCTTGACAAACATTCCCTCAGCCTTGCTTTTCTTTCAGCTTTCAGTGACAGTAGAGCTATGATGACGCTTGGGAAATTGGTGTGTTGCTATGGAAATGGCTGTGATGCCACCAGTTCAGCATTTATGCTTCATTGCCAGATTCAATGCAAAGAGATAAATGAGGGAGAAATCTCTAGGCTACTGTATCTATACAAAAAAAAAACAAAAACAAAACACCACCAAACCTTGATTTTAATGATGAGTTAATTGAGATGTTTTTAATACCTCAGGACATTCAGAGTTTCTTTTATTTTTCTATAGCTGATCAGTTAAGCACCTGTCTGAATTTTGAGAGGTTCAGGTTCTGTGCCTGATTCAAAATGATCCAAGACAAAACTATTTCAACCCAGGAATTAGGGCGCTCAACAGGGATGTCAAATTACAGCAGAGCTTACATAAATAACCTGTTGTCCTACCTTTTTGGTTCCCGTGAAACAAGATGATTATTCTCCAGTAAGCTGTAAGCACAAGTTCTCCTCACTAAATTCAAGAAATTAGCAAAGTCATGGAAGAAGCATGTACTTTGAAGCAATCATGTACTTTGAAGTTTCTGGTTGGGTATCTGTGCATGCGCATACAAGGGAAGGGGTTCTGTCAGACATGACAGAACTTTTGCTTGGTTTGGAAAGATTAACTAAAGAAATTGTTGGAGGGAGAACAGTATTGTAAAACAATACAGGAAGGAAGAGAAATGGTCATTTATGAGACTTGCACTTTGCTTGTTTTGCTGCAATGCAGGAAATATCTATCCTGTGGGTCTGAACAGGATCATTCATGATGAGATAAATGATTTTTAGGCATTGTCCACTATAGCCACAAAACGTACTTCTTACCCAAAATGTGTGTCTGAGTCATAACTCTCCTCTGAGTTTTTCTGAATGATAATGATGATCTATTAGTCATTCCTGGGGCAGCTCGGTTTTTTGCAGACAACCATCCTAGCCTTCAGCCATGAGGCCAGATGTGACTGTCTCCAAGCAGAGCGGGAAGCTGACCCTCTCACAAGGTCACAAGTGTACTTCCTTGGACCTCTTTCTCTTCCATGTTTTAGACATTCATGCTTGAATAGATGCAAACTTTCAGGTCCAGAGGTGAAATTCTTGCTCATAAATAAGACAACTGAAGTGCCAACTTTCAAATCATCGAGGTATAAGCTGTCATTTCCACTGGCAATATTCCCCTGCACTCAGACTTGGACCATCTGGGAGTCTTCTCTGGAGAGTAAATGTTAATTATCACATTCTATCTGAGAAATGATTCTTCAGTGAGACAATACAAAAATTTAATGTTCATTTCCTTCTAATTCTCAGAAAACAAATTAGTTTGTCCAGTTTGTATTTAGTTGTGAAAAGTTGCTTCCCTGGGGTGTGGGGAATACTTACATGTAAGCAAAAAACCAGAAGTAAGGTAACATGAAAAGAAGGATAGCCAATGTCTCTTTATTTACATATTTACCAGTGTCTATTTTCTTAAAGGAATCTACTACTGGGAATTGAAAATGTGAAATGTTTTTTTTTAAACTTTTTTATCACTTCTGGTTCATCTGACAGTTTGTCAATAGCTTGAAGCAACTTGCTATGCTTGTCTTTAGCAGTACTTGTGGTTGTTTAGATTAAAAATGAAAGAATCAAAATCTAGTTATTCATCCTGGGTGTCTTCTTCACACAAAAGTTTTTGCCTTATTCATTCAGCTATCATTAATTGCAGGTGACATGCAGGAAATTAGTTTTCTGGAATGCTTAGAAGCAAATTCTTTTCTGTTCAAGCAATAATTTACATCCATGGAATCACACCAGTCTCAGCGTTGTGACACAGGACTCCTGGATTGGTAATGAAAATGTTAGAAATGCAATGGAGGAATGTTTTAAGATCAATGAAATTTCAACTTCTAGTTCGCAAGTTGTTAAGTACCTTTCAGAAATCTACAGAAAGCAGTTGATTTGAGCCTCTGGCCTCTCTAGTCTAGGTTGTGGTGTAACCTTCATGATGGATGTTGTTATCAAAACCACTGCTACAATAGTGGCAGGGCTGTAAACACTCCTTGATTTGTCCAGTACTCCTCTTAAAACATGACGTGGAAAAGGGCAGAAAAGTGCCATTAGAAAAAAAATCTTAATTTAAAACCCCATATGTTGGCCATATACTATTTCTTCTCTAAAATTTAACAAAATTGACATATTTAGTGCATGCAGGATACAGGTTATCCTAGTCTGAGAGTAAAAGATACAAGTTTTGAACTTTCCCAGAGATGTCTTGATACAAATATCTTGGTGATGTGATCAAAACTTCAAAAACTTGTGAACAAATAGTACATTGTATAGTGGAAAATAAAAGCACACATTTTTGTAATAGCAGATAAAACTGAGATCCCAGAAACGGAATTATTTCTTTCCCTTCATACTTTCAGAAGAATGGAAACTACCATTCCAGTACTTGATATCTAGTTCAGAGCCTGACATCTGCATGCATGTTTTGAACTGTGCTATGTTTAGACCGAAGAGATGAGGTCAGAGAATTATGTGAATCGGAGGCATAAAGCATGATGGATTAAAAAAAAGGAATTACATATCCTTACTCTAGACAAAGCAACACTGAACTTTTCTTTAGAAATTACTAAACCTTAATCTACAGACATTGTAATCATATTTTACAGCTATATAGTGGGCCACAATCATTGTTAAAAGACCCTTACTTTAGTTCATTGACTTTGGTTTTTTGTTTTCACTAAAGTTAACAACAACTAAGCTTTTTAGGGAGTTCTATATTTCAAAGGGAGAAAGTTGAATTTTAGATCTTTTGCAATCTTAAAAGGGGAAAGAGCTGCCATCCTAAGTTACTTCTCCCAAAAAGTGATGAAAGTTTTGTGGCTGAGAAGAAGGTAGCAATAAAAGATTGGGGGAGGGGGAATGGAAAGAGAAGACTAAGGTTGGCTTGGGAAAAACACACTGTATTAATGCTTCCTACAGTTTCAGAAGTAGATCTTGGTAGAAGACTGCTTTGATACCTTTCCACCGTTTGTCTTTGCTTGAGATCCCTGCTTCCAGGGTCTACAAGTGGCAAAACCTCTTGTAGGCTCTGTGGACCAATTTTGCTCTGCCTCATTGAAGTCCAATTTTGAAGAGAATAAAAGGTAAAATTGAGAAGAATAAAAAGGCTGTATTTTTAGAGAAAGAGCCCTCCAGGTTGTTTTTCCTCAGAAATTCTTTGCAGAGATAAATATAACTAAACTTGGCTCTAAAATAAAATGTAAGCATTTAAGGTTGCATTTAGTCATTAATTCATGTATTCATAGGATCAGGGAGGCCAGCCAGTCCAACACCCCTGAGTGGGACTGTTGACTACTAGTATGTAATTTTAAAATAATCTCAGCCATCATATCAAACTTCTGCTGTTCACAGTTTGCAGGAATCCTCTGCAGCAGTAATGAAAGGGATACTAAAATAGATTTCTTAATATAAGCACTCTCTTATAAGACACACACCATCTCTATAACAGTTCTAAGAAATTTTATTCACCAGTGGCAACATCGGAAAGAATGCTGCCTTAAAAATGAAGATCTTCAGTCAGCAAAGTTTGCAAATGCTTTTTTTTTTTTTAATAACATATACTTTGTTTAAATCCTCTGTGCTAATGAATTTTCCAGTTGGGGTGCCTATAAATCAGTTAAATTTTGCCTACTTCTGTGCTTTCATTTTGAGGGTATATATTCCCTCTGATAAAGCTTCTGAGTAAAAGTATACACACACACACACTCTCAGACATTTAATTGTTGGTGTATTTTTAGAACCAACACCCACTTGCGTAAGCGACTTGCATCTCTGGAGAAGTAGTGCAGTGTAGTTATAAGGAACGCTGACAAGTAGAATGACATAACGTGCATGACCTTAAAGGAATTAAGTATGTGCTGTATTGTGTTACTGAATTAGCTTATGGGTCACTGGGGGATTTTTTTTTTTTCCCTGAAAAAACATCAAAGGCTTATTATTTTCTTTAATAAATTAAACTGTTCTTTTCTATTTGTAGACACGGGCAGGACATGTCAGGACAATTCTAATGATTCTTGCAAGGAAGACATAGGAGTCTTTGCCTCAGTCTTTAATAGTCAGAGCAGTTATCCTCAGGGTACTCAGCCCCCTGAGCTGGAAGACAGGGATGGCGAGCAGGATAAACCCCCCATAATCCAAGAGGAAGAAGTTAATGACCTGCTATGCCACCTGGACGCTCACAAGTCTATGGGGCTGGATGGGATCCATCCGAGGGTACTGAGGGAACTGGCGGAGGAGCTTGCCAAGCCACTCTGCATCATTTACCAGCAGACCTGGTTAACTGGGGAGGTCCCGGACGATTGGAGACTTGCCAATGTGACGCCCATCTACAAGAAAGGCCAGAAGGAGGATCTGGGGAACTACAGGCCAGTCAGCCTGACCTCGGTGCCGGGGAAGATCATGGAGCAGTTCGTTTTGAGGGCGCTCACAAGCCATGTCTGGGACAACCAGGGGATCAGGCCCAGCCAGCACAGGTTCATGGAAGGCAGGTCCTGCTTGACCAACCTGATCTCCTTCTATGACCAGGTGACCCGCCTAGTGGATGAGGGAAAGGCTGTGGATGTGATCTACCTGGACTTCAGTAAAGCCTTTGACACTGTCTCCCAAAACTTTCTCCTAGAGAAGCTGGCAGCTCACGGCCTAGACAGGTGCACTCTTTGCTGGGTAAAAAACTGTCTGGACGGCTGGGCCCAGAAAGTTGTGGTGAACGGAGTTAAATCCAGTTGGCGGCCGGTCACGGGCGGTGTTCCCCAGGGCTCAGTACTGGGGCCGGTCCTGTTCAATATCTTCATCAATGATCTGGACGAGGGGATTGAGTGCTCCCTCAGTAAGTTTGCAGACGACACCAAGTTGGGTGGGAGTGTTGATCTGCTGGAGGGTAGGAAGGCTCTGCAGAGGGACCTGGACAGGCTGGATTGATGGGCTGAGGCCAATTGTATGAGGTTCAACAAGGCCAAGTGCTGGGTCCTGCACTTCAGCCACAACAACCCCATGCAGTGCTACAGGCTTGGGGAAGAGTGGCTGGAAAGCTGCCCAGAGGAGAAGGACCTGGGGGTGCTGATTGACAGCCGGCTGAACATGAGCCAGCAGTGTGCCCAGGTGGCCAAGAAGGCCAATGGCATCCTGGTCTGTATCAGAAATAGTGTGGCCAGCAGGAGTAGGGAGGTGATCGTACCCTTGTACACGGCACTGGTGAGGCCGCACCTCGAATACTGTGTTCAGTTTTGGGCCCCTCACTACAAGAAGGACATTGAGGTGCTGGAGCGTGTCCAGAGAAGGGCAACAAAGCTGGTGAAGGGTCTGGAGCACAAGTCTTACAAGGAGCGGCTGAGGGAACTGGGACTGTTTGGTCCAGTGGACCTCCTCCTCCCAGAAGAGGAGGCTGAGGGGAGATCTCATCACACTCTACAACTACCTGAAGGGAGGTTGTAGCGAGGTGGGTGTTGGTCTCTTCTGCCAAGTAACTAGCGATAGGATGAGAGGAAATGGTCTCTAGTTGCGCCAAGAGAGGTTTAGACTGGACATTAGGAAAAAATTCTTTACTGAAAGAGTGGTCAGGCCTTGGAACAGGCTACCCAGGGAATTGGTTGAGTCACCATCCCTGGAAGTATTTAAAAGGCATGTAGATGAGGTGCTTAGGGACATGGTTTAGTGGGCATGGTGGTGTTGGGTTGACAGTTGGACTCGATGATCTTAGAGGTCTTTTCCGATCTTAACGATTCTATGATTCTATGATTCTAAAAAAAGATTAATATTGCTGTGCTTCTAGAAAGAGTTTGTCCAAAAGATCAGCTCTAGTATTGATCTGGGTAGGTATGTCTTGTAGAAGTATTCTTTTCTAATTTTTTCTGTGTTTTTATTGTGAATTTTTGTTAGCGATAAGCAAGAAAGAAAATTCTGAAAAGAAATCTGTAGACCTGTTCAGAGTAACTTTGACCACCCATCTTAATGACAGTATTTTGAAGCCAAACTTGACTCAGTTTTGTGAAATAGACCATTGCTCTCTTCTCTTCCTGTTTCTGCCTGTGGTCAGTGGGAATACTGCTCTCACTCCCTTTTGAGATGCAGATAAGTAAATAGCAAGACCCTCATCTGCAAAAGATGACTGGAAAAGTTTAATATAAATAAAACATGGAAACCATGTAGTCGACACCTATGCTATTATTTTCTTAAAAGATTAAGTTTAGAAAAAATGAAACCCCCTAAAGCCTCCTGTTTTCAATGCCTGTACCATTAAAAACTGCTTTTTAATGATGTTTCTGCAGACTTCAGAAACAAGGATAGGAGCATCAAAAAGATCTGCAAAATATTTTAAAACAGTTCACACCGAAACAAGTATTGTAGAATGAAGTCTGCTAATGCTTAAGAATAGGAGACTTCAGTTATGTATGTAGGGTGGAAATAAACAGACTCCTGTATGGCATTGCACAGTATATCTCCTGGAATATATCCTGTGAGACAATTACTACTGCTAATAATATTCGTCAATTGCTATGATGCTAATAACAAAAGAATGGAGACTGTTCATAGTAGAAAGGAATTCCTGTCGTATGCAACAATAGAAATAGCAATAACAGAGGTAACAGTGGAGAAAAATAGAATTCTGTGAAAGTCAGAAATTTTCCCTGTAAATATGGCTGATATTCCATTATGAGTTAGTTCCATTTATGTAATATTTTATTCATTTATAACATCTTAGAGCTTAAATCCATCACAAACCAAGACTGAACTCATTTAAGGTGATTATTGAAAGATATTTAAAGTCCAGCAGGGAATACTTAAGAAAACCTGAGGGAATACAATAGGAAGCAGGGACTTGTTAATTTGAAAGGTAGAGGAGCCGAAAGAGAAATTACACACTATGTGCTGTCTGAAAATAATAGAGTTGGATCCTTCTGAAGAGAAACAGAACAAAAGGCTCTGCCATCAAAAGGTAAGATGGTACAGCATCCTCAGCTACTGAGTGTCACAGTGGCTGTCTTGCTGTGACCTGATGACATGAGTTCACTGTATTCAACTACCATGTCTGCACTTGAACGGATCTTCCTGCTGATAGATTCATTATAATATATGTTAAAAATACAAAAGCCAATAGAAGAATGTACTAGAACAAGTTATTTGGAGTCAAAGACAAAAATCCGTTCATGCAGATGTTAGCTGCAAGAATTAAAATTTCTGCTGGAACAAGACTCATAAATTAAATCACAATAAAAGCTAGCTCTCCAAAGCATGATGATTGTGTATTAGACACTGAGCACTTATGAAAAAGAACTATGAATGTGAAATGTCTGGTATTTTTTTTCCCTGCTACTTCTCAGGAAGGAAATTATTTCTATCCTAGTGAGGCAGTACCATGAAGACAACACTGTCAGACTTCAAATATCTCCTTGGATATAAATAGTGTGATGGGTGGAGAAGGAGCTCAAAAAGTAGCAGGCACCTATTGCATAGCTTTCTACAACTCAAGGAGGCGGGTCTCAGTGACTTGTACATTTCCTCTCATTCATCTGTGTCCAACTCTTACCTAACTCTATTTTGGTTGATATGCAAGCTGGGTCATTTTAAATGAAGGCTTTAAAACAAAAAGAGAGTATGTGTAGCGATTGTTGCTCTGCAGTGCTGGCAAGAGCTTAATGGCCACATAAAAAGAGTTGCTTGGATTGATTTCTGAGATAGTGGAAACGTAATTGTGAATTTAGAGTCCTATTTATGATGTAAATACATCAATACATCTATTGGTGAATAACCAGAAAATATATTGATTAACATGCAGAGACTGAAGTTTACCTACTGCTGTCAGTATGTACTGTCTAGTATGTATAGATGATGTAAATATAAACCACACTTCTCAAACTCTGAATCATTCAGTAAGGATGCCTGGGATTATGAGTGTTCATTTATGTAATTCTACACTGAGAATTTTTCCTTCCTGTCTCTTGTCCCCACCCCACCCCCAAATCAGAAACATTAATTCTAAGGTATTGAAGATCATTTAGGAATTTTCCCCATGACATCATTACAAAACATATGGGTCAAGAAGACACATTTTCTTGATATGTAAGACTGTGGTAAGCCAGTCAACTGGCACCATATATATAAATTCTTACCGTGAAGAAGGTAAGAATTGCTCATAATACTTTGCTTATTTCACTGTTCTAATACAAAAAAATACAATAAAGTTGTTAGTCCTTTCTCTGACAGTCTCTGTATTTATCATACAGAATTTGGCAAAATCTTTTTTAGTTCATTATTCATGTTATGTTCTTAATCAGAGTAGCTATTAATAAAGATAGATTAATAATTCTATTAAACCTACTGGATATTTTCCATAAAATCTACATTTTTTTTTGTAACTATAGTTTTCTACTGACTTTTTGCATTAAAATATTGCTCAGCAAGAAAGGTGACTTGCTCTGGTTTTGTGAGTTTACTCATTGCTATCACTATGTAATAAAGCTATATCTGTAACAAGTCTCCTACTTTATAAGTCTTACACTTGAACTCTCACTCAAACTTCACATCTAAAATATGAGGATTAACCAGTTAATACTGCAAAGCCAAATCTTACTTCTGGTAGAGTTAACACTAACAAGTACACAATATTTCCCCTCCCCTCTCTCTCTTTTGTTTTTACGTTAGACTATGTATTACAACTCCAGATCTTGTAGCTGAGACCATCTCAGCAGTCGCGGGAAGTGAGTAACACAATTTTTTGCTGTTGACCTATCTGCACTTTTAATACTGCAAGTAAGAAAAGGGACTTGTGTTAGCTAATATTGAACCAATATGCTAGATGTTTGTACTCTGGATAGGGTATCACAGGTTGTCTCTTTGATTTGACCAGAAATGCTACAATACTTTTTTTTCTCTTCTTCTACCCACTCCTGCCCTCAGGTCATCCCCAGAGCATAGAAAATCAAGATTTTTTTCTATTTATATGCAGCTGATGAGAATATCAAAATAAATAGCATCAGCTGGGCAAGCTAATAATTTTCTTCTGCCCATGGGAAATGGTTGTAAAAGGACAGTCTTATCTCCTACAAGCTCTGGAAAGCTGGTGATAATCAGTGGAAGTGATGGGGCCGGGGGGGGAGTTGTTTTGTTTTTTTTTTCCTCTGAGATAATATTATTAACTTGGTGGGATGACCATCTTTCCCTTAACAAAGAAATTTGTGTTTGATCTATGATGCCTTGAGTGTTACCGGTTTGGGTCTAAGCCAAAGCACGCTAAAGCACTGGCATGGCTTCTGTGTATTTACCTGGATTTACCTTGGGTGAATCTCTAAAACGCTTCTAGGGCAGATTTTTTTGAGATCTATCACAGGTACAGAGCAGAGAATTCAGAGTGGTCTTTTGGACTTATGAAGTCTGGGTTTGGAGACCATCTGCTCTTCCTCTGCGTTATTTCCCTGGGGTTGTAACAACATGAGTTCTAATCCCCTGTAGTAGCACATTTCCCCACAGAACATCATGGCTGGGAATGCAACACACAAGCTGCATTTGAGTTCTTAGAGAAGCTCTTTCATGCTAGTTTTCTTTTCTTTGAGTAGAAGCTGTCTTTATCTGTTAAAGATTTGCTGTTAAAACAAAAGCTGAACAGAACTGGTGTTGGTAGTTACAAGAGCTAAGAGCTATAGCTTTTTCTTCCAAATCCTCTTAGCTGTGTGTAAAAGTTTGTTTTCTCATCCTTTTCTTGCTTTGAATTACTTGTTTATTCAGTGCAATATTGATGCATTGTAATAGCAGGTTGATAACATCTTTAAGGAGAGGTTTTCAGGAAATATTGCAAAATAAATAGCACAGGAGTGGCAGAAAACAAATCACTATTACAAAAGAATGGAGTATTTGAAATATGTATCAACGATAACTTCCTTCTCCAAGTGATAGAGGAGCCAATAAGGAGTGGTGCTATGCTGGACCTTGTTCTCACCAACAAGGAGGGGCTAGTAGGGAGTGTGAAGCTCAAGGACAGCCTTGGCTGCAGTGACCATGAAGTGGTGGAGTTCAAGATCCTTAGGGGACTGAGGAGGGCACACAGTAAGCTCACGATCTTGGACTTCAGGAGGGCAGACTTTGGCCTCTTCAGGGATCTGCTTGGTAGAGTACCATGGGACAAAGCCCTGGAGGGAAGAAGGCCCCAAGAAAGGTGGTTAATATTCAAGGATCACCTCCTCCAATCTCAGGAGCGATGCATCCCAGCAAAGAGGAAGTCAGGCAAAAAAACCAGGAGGCCTGCGTGGATGAACAAGGAGCTCCTGGACAAACTCAAACACAAAAGGAAACCTACAGAGGGTGGAAGCAAGGACAGGTAGCCTCGGAAGAATACAGAGAAATTGTCCAAGTGGCCAGGGATCGGGTTAGGAAAGCTAAAGCCCTGATGGAATTAAATCTGGCCAGGGACATCAAGGGCAACAAGAAAAACTTCTATAGGTACATCACGGATAAAAGGAAGACTAGGGGAAATGTGGACCCTCTCCGGAATGAAACGGGAGACCTGGTTACGCAGGATATGGAGAAGGCTGACGTACTCAATGACTTTTTTGCCTCAGTCTTCACTGGCAAGTGCTCGAGCCTCACCGCCTAAGCTGGAGAAGGCAAAGGCAGGGACTGGGAGAATGAAGAGCCGCCCACTGTAGGAGAAGATCAGGTTCAAGACCATCTAAAGAACCTGAAGGTGCACAAGTCCACTGTAGGAGAAGATCAGGTTCAAGACCATCTAAAGAACCTGAAGGTGCACAAGTCCATGGGACCCGATGAGATCCATCCGTGGGTCCTGAAGGAATTGACGGACGAAGTTGCTAAGCCACTATCCATCATATTTGAGAAGTCGTGGCAGTCCGGTGAAGTTCCTGCTGACTGGAAGAGGGGAAACATAACCCCCATTTTTAAAAAGGGAAAAAAAGAAGACCCAAAGAACTACAGGCCAGTCAGTCTCATCTCTGTGCCTGGGAAGATCATGGAACAGATCCTCCTGGAAGCTGTGTTAAGGCACATGGAGGACACGGAGGTGATTCGAGACAGCCAGCATGGCTTCACCAAGGGCAAGTCCTGCCTGACCGACCTAGTGGCCTTCTATGATGGAGTGACTACAGCAATGGACATGGGAAGGGCTACCAATGTCCTCTATCTGGACCTTTGTAAGGCTTTTGACATGGTCCCCTGCAATATCCTTCTCTCTAGACTGGAGAGATATGGATTTGATGGGTGGACTGTGTGGTGGATGAGGAATTGGTTGAATGGTCACCTCCAGAGGGTAGTGGTCAACGGCTCAATGTCCAGATGGAGATTGGTGACAAGTGGTGTCCTGCAGTCATCCATATTGGGACCGGTACTGCTTGATATCTCCATCAATGACATAGACAGTGGGATCGAGTGCATCCTCAGCAAGTTTGCAGATGACACCAAGCTGAGTGGTGCGGTCGACACGCCTGAGGGACGGGATGCCATCTAGAGGGACCTGGACAAGCTTGAGAAGTGGGCCCGTGTGAACTTCATGAGGTTCAACAAGGCCAAGTGCAATGTCCTGCACCTGGGTCGGGGCAACCCCCAGTATCAATGCAGGCTGGGGGATGAAGGGATTGAGAGCAGCTCTGTGGAGAAAGACTTTGGGGTACTGGTGGATGAAAAGCTGGACATGAGCTGACAATGTGCGCTTGCAGCCCAGAAGGCCAACCGTATCCTGGGCTGCATCAAAAGAAGCGTGGCCAGCAGGTCGAGGGAGGTGATTCTGCCCCTCTGCTCTGCTCTGGTGAGACCCCACCTGGAGTACTGCGTCCAGCTCTGGAGTCCTCAGCACAAGAAAGACATGGACCTGTTGGAGCAGGTCCAGAGGATGGCCACCAAAATGATCAGGGGGATGGAACGCCTCTCCTGTGAAGAAAGGCTGAGAGAGTTGGGACTGTTCAGCCCAGAGAAGAGAAGGCTTCAGGGAGACCTTATTGCAGCTTTTCAGTACTTAAAGGGGGCTTATAAGAAAGATGGGGACAGACTTTTTAGCCGGGCCTGTTGCGACAAAACAAGGGGTGATGGTTTTAAACTAAAAGAGGGTAGATTTAGACTAGATATAAGGAAGAAATTTTTTACAATGAGGGTGGTGAAAGACTGGAACAGGTTGCCCAGAGAGGTGGTAGATGCCCCATCCCTGGAAACATTCAAGGTCAGGTTGGACGGGGCTCTGAGCAACCTGATCTAGTTGAAGACGTCCCTGCCCATGTCAGGGGGGGTTGAACTAGATGACCTTTAAAGGTCCTTTCCAATCCAAACTATTCTATGATTCTATCTTTCTGTCTGCATACATCTTCCTCTTAAACTCTTAAGACCCAGAGCAAATGGTGGTTGTTTTTTTGGCTGTTTGGTCTGATTTTTGTTTTAGTTTCGTTTTCTTTACTTTAAAAATTCCAGGTAGTTCTGTCTATGAGAATTTCAAAAAAATTTCACTGCAGTACTCAATTTTAGTATCTCTTTTGTTCCTGCTGCAGAGGATTCTTGCTACCTCTGAGCTTTTAACTATTTCTACTTACCATGAGCTGTTAATTCATCTTCCTCCCCTTCAGTTAGGTTAAAAGTGAGATGTAATGAAGGTCTTTGGGGGTGCACTAAATCTGTTAAAACTAAGATTCTTTGGCAGGAGGAGATTTAACCTATAGGTTACAGTAATGCAGGTGATCAAATGTCAAAAATCCAGGACTGATATTAGACATTTCTTGATCATTACTATTTGTAAGGTCCTGCTCTAATCCTACTGCAGACTTCATTTTGCAGAACACCTTCTTTTCTATATCAAATTAATTTCTCCATAAAATCAAGCAGACATGTCATAATACTTAAAGGAGGGTCAAAGCAGAATATATAACTGCATAAGAAAAGATACATTTAATTTGCAGGAAACCAACATGATTGATTCATACAACCTGTTACTTCAGAAGTTTATTGAATGATATGTCATGGACAAATGCCATTTTTAGAATCTGTACTCTGTTCTGTAGTACAATGTATCAGAAGATGTTTGAAGGGTTTTTCTTCTGCATTGGCATTTATATATTGTTTAATCTCACTATATTTAAACACGTTGCATACACTTCATGCATGCGTGCATGGCTGGGACTGTGACCAGGCATTTAATAGTGGCACCTATAGATTATAGTTAGCTACAGATTACAGTTAGCTTTCAGCCATATTTTTTTTTTAAATAACCGTAACATCAGTTCAGATATAAGTGATAAATTCTGCTGATCTGCAGACTGCTATGAAGACTGAGTGCATTATTTGTTTAGGCTGTCCTTCTGTCCTTGAATTACCCTGCTGGCAGTTCAAAGCAAAGTAATGGTGATGAGTTTTTAAGCTGGTGGTGCTTAAGGATTGATAAAATTATATAACACTTTTCACAGGAATACAATGTGCAAATCTTTCCAGACATGTATTTTTTAAACACAGAAAAAAAAAGACTTCAGATTCCATAGCTAAAGTGTTTATACACATAGTAGTTTAGTTAGTATAGGAATAGTTGGAAAATTACTATGATGTGCTTTGATTTCACAGAACTCTCTAATAATAAAATAAATCTTTTTATGGATTACATGTATAGCCTGTGACTATGACACCATAAATTATAGTATATTATAAACATCTATATGAATCTATAATGGCATGTTATGGCAGCAGAAAGATGACGTATATATACTATAACAGAGTGAATTGTCCCTAATCATCTCTCTCTAAGCATCCTAATTCTCACTGACTGCAATCAAGCCCACAAGGATTGATCTAATCTGAGATGAAACAGTTTGTAGCAGATGTTTCTATATTTCTTCTATTCCTAACTTTAAATGCCAGCAGATTTGCAATCTGGAAAATAATAATAATTTAAAAAATGCTATCAGAAATTTTAGGATTTGAACTATGACACTAAAATGATCTAAGACCTAATTGTCTTCTATAATGTTGCAGGAGGTCATACTACAAGGTTTATAAACTAGAGGTTTAACCTTGTTTCCTAATTAGAATGATAAAATGAATCTCAAGGGTAGGTGCAAGGTTATTGTGTATGAGGAATGTTTCCCTGTTGGATAGCCTTCATAACACACCTTCAGACAGCATTTTTTATTAAAGGCATTGCTAGTGATCTTTTTGGGTTATATCTGTGGTTTTTTTAATCCTGGCTTTACAGTTGAAATAGCTTTGCTTTTATTGCAATTGCTTTGTGGTAGAGACTTTGGTAACGTTTGAAAAAAAATATGTTGAAATAGGCAAGAGCAGGTGGAGAGTTAGGATCAACAAAAAAAGGGAAAACTTCCAAGGCTTTTTGTATCTTCTGGTAAAGTCTTGGCCCCACATCCCAGAGCTGCTGAAAGAAGCAAGTAACCTCATGCTTCTGAGCAGGGCTGGGGGTTATTTTTGCCTCTCCTCCTGTTTGGGGGGGAGTGGGTGTCAGATGACTGTGGAGGATCTCTGCTCTGCTGCTGGGAAATATATGAGTTCCTAGTGATGTGGTAAAGGAGCAGGAGCTGGCCCCTACTCCCTGCTACTCTGCACCCTCTGCACTAATTCAGGAGCTCAGTGCTGTGCAGTAGTGTTCCGCCTCTCTTGCTTCTTCATACGGATTCAAATTTGCCACCCAAAATGCACCCACTTAGGGCAGTGTTAACTGTATTTCAAAAAAGCAGACAGTGAAATCAGTGCTGTTCAAGACAGGAAAAAGCACTGTTTCTAGGGCATCTTAATTTCAAAGGTACCCAGAAACCTAAGTGCAGGAGGTATGTTATGCCTTGTTAGAACAGGACTTGCTTTTGTCTTTTTAATGCAAAGTGTTGGTAACTCAGGTAGGTGGATGGCAACGATGAGGTGTTTTGGTTTCTTTTTTTTTTCTGTTGACTTTACTCAGCAATAGCTTATATCTTGTAACTTACTCTTTAGCCGAGGCATGAATGGTTTTGTCTTCCCATTTTCCTCTTGGGCCTTTTTACTGATAATAACTGCTTTTCAATTTCTGTTAAATTTTACTTGAATGCCTGACTAGTGTAGTTCCACTGAAGTGGTAAGGTGTCACTCCTCATCTCTTCTCCCTTTGCCAAAATATGCACAGAAACATCAGAGTGGTGGGTGTCAAAACAATGGTTAAATATGACTTTAATGTGACAACTATTTTTATATTTCTTACTATGGATGCCACATTTTTTAATTTGTGAGTCAAGATTTTTTTTAGCGCACAACATACTGCATTACTCACTCACATACCCCATAAAAAACAATATTAATTTTTAATGAAGATAACTAGTGAAGTAAATTTGAACATTATCATGTTTTAGTGGTTTTATGCATACACTGCAGATGATGTCCTGTCTAACAAGAGAGGAGAAATCAACTAGCCTTTCCTGCAGATAACGATATGTAAATGCAGGACTGAATGTTATTATGCAGATGTCTTCCTGGAAGAACCATTTGATGGGTTATGCTAGCAAAAAGCCCCATGAGCAATGCTTCGGTGCCCATCCGGGTCAGTGACGGCTTCTGTTAGTAACTAGGAGCTGACTCACTGCTGCTTCTCTCAAGAAACAAATGTTTGTACAGCTAGTGGCAGAAAATTAGGTGGTTTGCCAATATACCCAAGAAAGTTATTGCCATTTGTACTATCTTTTGGATAGGAGCAGGGAGATTTCAGAGCATCTTAAGTAGTTTGAAAAAAAGCTTATAGTGTTGTAACTTTCTTTTTTGGTATTATTAAAAGAAAAAAAAAGAAAAAGATGGATGAGGGGTTTTTTTGTTTCTGTTTTCTTTGAGTGTAAGGTGCAATTTCTGGAATAATGCATAGAGACTTGTCAATAAAAATCACTTCTCTAAATATTAGTGATTACTGGCAAAGCTTTATTAGCTACTGCTATGGATAAAAAGAAATGTTAATCTCAAAAACCTCTATTTTAAGTGACTAGGAAAAGGCTTTAGAAATCTCTGGAAAATGGAAAATAATATGTAAGATTCCCACTGTAAACCAATTATTTTAAATTATTTTAGGAAAAGGAAAAAGTTTTTCTTTTTTCTAAAAAACTAATTTAGCCAATGGATTTCCTGTAATATGCCTTTTAATGGATTTATTATGAACAACCATGGTAAAAATGAAACAGAACTGTGTGATATGAGCATGAAGAATAACGATTCATTCAGAGGCCAAACTTTTGCATGTAATAGTCAAGGATATTTAAAAATATGAACATGTTGGAAAGGTGAGCTGAGAGGTTCACCTTTTTCTTCTGTAGAAGAAAAAGTAAGAAAAGAAAATTATGCAGAGATTTTCATCATTAATTGATCTATTTCAGTGTTTCAAGTAAAATATAAAAAAAAAAAGATCTCTGAAGTTTAATAGAAATGGAGCCGCACTGGAAGTCGAATTTCTGACTGGAAAGATTTCAGAAATAATTTGGGGATGGTAAGGTTATACCGTTCCAGGTCTGGAATCCTTTTCTCTTACTAATGAGGTGAGGCTACTCAGAGCCCATCCTTAGGAACAGAGGCTACTCTCCCCTCCAAGCTTGTACATTGTAATGAAAATCATTCCCCTATGATACTGCGAGGGGCAGCTGAATCAGTTCTCACCAGACCACAAGTGTGCTGAGTTACTGCCATCGCTTACTGATATATGGTTGCAAGGTAGTGGGATGTAGAGGAATATTTTTTTTCTGCTTTGTCCATTTTGTAAAACTGAGAGAGGAAGGGTGTTGTTTACAGAGGTTCTGCTATGCCATGGACTCAGCAGGTAATTTCAATAGAATCCTTCTCAGGTTTGTACTGAACAAGTTTTGGTCCTTCCAATTGATACTTTAATAAAAAGAAACCTAAACATAACACGTACTTAATGCTATCTTTCTGAATTTCTCCAGAAAAAAACAATGGCATAGGGTTAGACTTTGTGTTGTTTGCCCCTGATACAAAATTTTTAAATCATATTCGCTGAACAGTGAGTGCTTATCCAAGAATGCTCTAAAACTGATTAAAAGATCAAATATTTGGCATTTCTTCAACTGTGCATGTGTGAGAAACAGACACTTAAATCTCAAAGGAAATACTAAATATTATGGAGACAACACTGCAAGTGGTTCTCATTCTCTCTGTTGTTTAAGGGCTGGTGTTGATTTCTTTCACAATGGCTACCCCAATTATCTGAGGACTTTAGAAGTCTTTCAGAAGTTTTGATTACAGCCAATGGCATCCTAAACTAGGCCAGGGATAAAAGCGTATCTCACAGTTCGTGAATAATTGAGTAGGCTTCTGTATAACAATGAGGTGCCTTATGAAAGGCAAATGTTTGTTTGCTGTGTGCTCACATCTGCACCTATTTATTCATATTTATAGGTAAATTCATATGCTAATACTTTTTCAAACACTGAGATACAAACTGTCTGTTGGTGTAATCAGATAAAATGCTGCTGAAATGCAGTGGAACTGTATATGTTTATACCAGCTTTAAAAGTGATTGTAGATTAAAAAAATAAAATCCAAATGCAAGGATGTACCTTGGTGTATGTACGTAACAAATCAGGAGTCCTCACTGAGCCATTGCATTCTTCAGATCTCTTCTCTCCCTAAAGGTCTGGAAAAAACAGATGTCAATAAATTGAGGAAGTAACAGTCTAAAGGTAAAATTTATGGTTTCTTCCTCTTGCTATTCAATGTTCTCCTTTAAAAGCAAGGGCTGTTCTTTCCCACAGTCTAAATGCTGAAGCCTTTGAATTCACCCCAATGCAGACTTCAGGAAAAGGTTTAAAGAGGAGCATCTTGAAAGATAACTAGCACGTAGTCCTCTTCCATGGATACCCCAAGTAATAAGGGGGTCAAAGCCTCCCTCTTGAATTTAGTCAGTTTAGCTGCAAACCCTCAAACCCACTTCCACGCTGTCCCAGATTGATATCCAGTGAAACAAAGACTGAAATTGTCATTCAGGAGACCCTGCTCATTTGTCACTGAAAGAATTGCTTTGGAGTATGCATTAGATGTCCTTTTATCTGGAAAATGTTCTCATCCTTGCAGGGAGAAATCTGACTCCTTGACTTTGCATGTCTAGCTTTCCATTTATTAGGGATACTTCTGATGTACTGGATCTAACTGATACTTTGCATTATAACAAAAAAATGAATATACTATATTAAAAAACAAACAAAAAAAAAAAGAAAAAACTTACTCTGTCAGTTGACACAAAACTTGTTACCTTATCACCAGCTGTCCAAAATTCAGGTCATCAGTAAAATGTGGATTTTACTGACTATGGCTGTGCTAAAACCCACCGCCACTAATGATGGGGACTATAGGTTGATCTGTTTTTTTAAAGAGAAGTCTGTGAGGACTGTAAACCATTAAGGGCAGATAATGGAAATAAGGAAATCAATAAAAGATTTGAAATGAAGGCAATGGTTTTTACCTTGATAAAGAACTACTTAGGAAAATACTTTCCTCAGAAGAAGAAAGATGAACTGAAAATACACATAGACTAAAAAAAAACAACAACCCAGATCCCAGAAGAAGCAGGATTATTATTAAAAGTGACACTTTTATTAAATGAATAAATCTGTCCCCTTTGGACAGTTGGTGCTATTGCTTTTAGCAAGGTCAAAATAGTGTCAATATCCTCTATTTGTTTGTTGCCTGCAAAAGTGGAGCTTTTCACACCATAACGTTGTGAAGAGTTAATATGGGTTAATCAAGAGATAACTGTGGGAGCACTGCTATAGCTTTGGTAAAATAAGTTGCAACACTGCCAAGATGTTATTTGAAGAAAGTACTATCTAATAAAGATAGTCTATGATGTTCCACAGTGTAATGTCATTTTTTACGGGAAATATGATATTGTCTTTGCTTTCTCCAAGGTTAGGTGAAGAAATTTTTGAGACAGGAAATACAGTTGTACAGTTGCCACTTTACAACCTTAGTAGAAAAAAACTTAAAGCTTGTGTGCTTTGTAAGAAGTATACTTGCAGAGGATTTCATTAAATGCTGTTTTCTTCCAAAAGTCTTCGTATTTAAACATATTGATACTGTAGTCCAATAGTAGGTTTTTAAAAGGAAACATTTATTTTGACCGATAACATTCATCTGAGATAATGACAACAGGATAGTGTCTGTATTATATCAGAATGTTGCTAATGAAGCTTAATTATTTTAATGACACTGTATTTACTGCTTATACGCGGTTTAAACAGCAACACACTGAGAGGAAAACACCTCATTTTAGCTCTCCCTGCTCATATTTCCTTGATTTTTTTTTTTTTTTTTAAATGGGAGATGTGTTTGATCTCATCCAAATTAAATAGTACTGTACTTCTTGTGTTGTGTCATTAAATTTTGTAGAATTTCTGAAGAAATAAGGCTCTTCTCCACATATGGCCAGTGGAACCATTAACTAGTATTGGAGTTTTTTTGTTTTTTAATGTATCCTTGAAATAAAAACATAAAATTCCTTATGGTATTGTTTATAGAGCTGTGCAAGTACTGAAGAGGAGAATGGAGTAAACTATTTTCATAGATTACAAAACTAGATTAATATCTAATCTCTTACTTGCGTAATATAGTCTAGAGGATTATCCTTAATCAGCTTCTCTTTGAACTGCAAATGTATTCTTATTTGATAATTCAATCCTGATTTTAAACTTCTAGTTATGGCAATAACACTTGGTAAATAGTCTAATAAAGTACCCTTGTTGCTTAAAAATGCATTTTAAGCAAAATCTAGTGTGATTCTCATTAAAATGAGAGGCTAATATTGTTTTGTTTTGTGCTTTTTGGAGGATTTTATTTTTCACTACATGTTCCCAAACTTTAATAATCTGCATAGTTTTTCCTTAGAAAGTTTGTTGTTGAACTAAGTGAGAGAACTAGATGTTGTTGTCCAGCAATGGTCACATTGGTGCTTATCTCAACTTTCTTTTCTGTGCATACAATCTCTGCTGATTACTATATTGTGTTAAAAGCTGCATTAATGTTTCTCAATAGTATCGATATGCTCATAGAAATAGAAGTGTGAAAGCTAGAAATGCATGGAGTGATTTCTGAAAGTGCTTTCTCTGATGACAGCCTTATAATTCTTTTCATATTCAAAGTTCATGGATTTACTTTGCATCTCAGGAATTATCAGATTTGGCATGCATGAAAGAAATTGAAGCAAAAAAGTCTACAAAGTACTGACAATCAATATGTATAAATTGAGGGATTGGGATTACTTGTGTAGAAATAATTGATATTCTCAGAATTTTCCAGACTTTTAGAATAAAATATTGTCATTTTAAAGTTTCTTCCTATGTCAGTTATGTAGCTGAGTGCATTTGTGATGCTGTCCAGCTTTAAAGAAAAACTGATATAATCCATTGATTTTTGTTTGCAGATTTTCAGGCGTTGTTGGTTGGTTTTCAAGAAGGCTTCCAGTAAAGGACCCAGGAGGCTAGAAAAATTTCCAGATGAGAAGGCAGCGTATTTCAGGAACTTTCACAAGGTAAGTCATGCCTTTCTCGTGAACAGAAGTATTACCTGTTTACCACTCTTCCTTGGGAAGACTGTGTTCTTGATATGTCTAATTTGCAAACAATACAGTGAGAATCGAGTTGAAAACCTAATCCTGACACTAAAAGCACAGTAAAACGTCTGTAAATCTCAGTGATGCAGGTGAGATATCACACAGTTTTTTCCAGTTGAGCACAAAAACCCCAATGTGTATAAAGTGACAGATTGATGTTTTTTTTCTTTAAACATTAGTATTTTGGAAATGTGTAAAATTGGCTGTTTAATCAAATGTTTAACCTTAGTTATTAACTAAGTATTGAACAAATTCTGAAAATGCTAAATGCCTCAGTTGTAATGGTGACACTGGTTGAATATGTAACGTTTTTCCCAGAACTCTTCAAGATTTAAAAACTCTGTCAACAGCAAGGATTTTTAAGGCTAAAAATTCAGGATCCATTGAATGAGATTCTCCCTGCTTTCTCTGTCACTATTACTTCTGTGATGGAAAACAAGATATTCGCACATGGGTTTTTCTTTCTGTCTTGTAAGTTACTGTTATCAGCTCCCCACGAAATGCAGTAGACTTCAAGTTAGCTAATCCTAAAATAGGGCAGGGCTCTGTGCTTGTACAATTATCTTCTATCCAGTCACCTTTAGATTTATGTCATATCAACATTAGATATTATGTTAAAACTGGCAAGTTGAAGCACAAAGATGACTTAGCCAAGGTCACAAGGCAAGCAGTGAAAGACTGGATGTAAGTCTAGATCTCTTGAAGGCAGGTCTAATGCTTTTTATCATAAAACTATAAATTAGCCTTTAAGTTCCAGTAACCTCTTGGTATCTTTAAATGAAAAATGTATACATAATAAATAGCGTGCAATTATCCTTTGAATATTTTCTAATAAAAATAGCCCCAGTAATTTCATATTACCAGAAATCCAACTTCTGATCTTATATTGGTATCCAGGTTTAGGTCTGACGTATACTAGACTATTGGCACTTTCACTGATGTGCCACAATGACAATGTTTGCTCCCATGTGTAGGAGGTCCACATGGAGCAAAAGTGATTCTTCTCCTCAACATAAATTTAAAAAAATGTTTACTTTCAAGATGTAACTTAATGATGGGTCTTTAAAAGGATTAATTGGATGGTTTGGGCTGATAGCTGTAATGATGGCTGAAATCCCGAGGAGATGCCTTATCTATGAAGTTTGTATGGATTAGCAATAGGGCAGAAGGATGAAAGTGTGGCGCTTTGGAGGGAGCTTTTGTGAGAGGGTTTAAATTGTTGTTTGAGCATGTTATTGCCTGTAGCACACTTTATGTGTAAAACGATTCACTAACACTTTATATGTTTCTTGCCAACTGTCGTCTTTGTAAAAAAATCACGTGAAATGTAAGAATCATTTGAGAAGCTAAAAAAGTAACATAGATACAGTTGCGGCTGCATGTTGTAGTATTGATGGAAGAGTGGCCCTTTGCATGTAACATAAGCAAATGGAAAGGGTTTATAGTTCTTTTTTCATCTCTTTTTTCCCCTCTTATTCCACTCCTTGAGGGCGGGGAGGGGGAAGAGAAAGAAATGGATTCCCTTTCCTGTTTAAAAGGATGCTGGGTTTCTGGCTGTAGAGAAAAAATAATTGTATCCATTCACTTGGATGATACCTATTTTTCAAATAAAGTCATGAAATAATTTCTAAAGTTGTATTATCAGAAAATAGAAACCCTGAATCTTATTTTCAGGCTTGATTTTTTTTTTAAAGGATATTTTATTATTTCATAATGATTATTCTCCTCAATTCCCTCCATTCTGATAAATGAAATAGTGGTGTAGTAGATGTGGATGAGTTGACTCGATGACTATTCATCGAGTGTGACTATTGAAGGAACAGTGAAAGTTGTTATGGGAGCAGATATAGATATTTGATTGCTGATATTGGAACAAAATATTCTGATTCTCTTTCTTTCTTTTCTAGAGCTGCTTATTACTTTGTTATATTTTGAAGTAGTTCAAAATGCATGTTTATTGCTATCCAGTGCAAACTGTTAGCCCTGTTTTGAAATTCTGTTTCCTTATTCACTCACAAAATATAAGGAGGGCATCTGGTGTGCAAAGTTGAAGGGTAACTCTGAACTCTAAGAATCAATGAAAAAAATGATTAAATAGTGAAGAAACTAAAGACCTGGTGTTTTTTAAGGAAGATTAAAATATATGTTGCAAGCCTGACTCCATGTGAAAGGACAATGTGCTTGAATGGGTGAAAGGCTCTGATCACACACTAATATTCATATAAGAATATGTATATCAACCCTTATTCCTGTACAATCTATTTATAACTAGTAGAAGAAAGTGGATGGTGCAGAGGGGGGACTCAGAACATACTGGAATTTTCTAGGAATTCATGTCCTTCAGACCTTCACATTGGTCTAGGTTACCTTGGGAGAAGGTCTAGGAGTAGCACATAGTCTTACTACATCGTACTGTGCAGGTTTTCTAGCTTTCTCATGCAGAGTTACAGGAGAAAATTTTACCTCTCAAGTGGAAACATAACAAAAAATAACAACTTCAATTTATCTGCATTCAAATCAGTATCCAGGATCACAAACAGTACCTCAATATAAGTAACTTATTAAGATCTTAAGCATCTCTACTTTTCCATGGATGCTTGAGGTTGAAATGTAGCTCAAATCAAATTCCTGTTTGAAGTACTTTACCTAGATGGCTATGTATCTCCTATACTTATATGATAAACCTGTGTACTGGGCAATGTGAATTATAGGAGGAGTTCTGGGCTAAAAAAAAAAAGAAAAAACAGGACTGGTAGTACAAAGCTAAGAGAATTAAAAATAGAGATTTTCTGGTTTACATATCCTAAATAAATATTTATTAATGTGCAAATAAGCTGGCCTCTTTAGAAAATGGACTCCCCGCCTTCCCCAGTATCCAGACAATATGTGGGTTTATTTGTTATTCTGTAAATTGTCTAATGTTGTTGTGCATTGCTTTGGTGTTTTTTTCTAGTGATTTTCTATTCATTATAAATGAATAATATTTTGCAAATTCTTATCTGCAAAGAATCGAGAATTTAAGAGTTATTTTTTGTAAGTCTGCTCTTTGAGGTTGAGAGAGGTGCCCAAATGTACTTTGTGTGGTTTTCACACCCTTATTTCGCTGAGTCTTCCAAAGCTGAGAGAACTACATTTTCCTAAAAGCTATATCCTTATTTTTCCCCATTTTGACATGTAATTCTCTTCAAATATTTGTTTACAACACTTTCAAGTAATATCTTGTCTTCTAGCAAAATCATCTGGTTGGTATGGGAAGGTTACAAAGGATATTGCTTTCATGGGCCGCTATTACTCAGCAGATGAGATTAAAATGAATCCTATTTAAATTAATAACTGTTAGTGAAATTACTCAGTTCTGTACACCAAACAATAAGATTTGCAGTAATTATCAGATACCTCTTAAAATATAGAAGTATCTGAACAATGTAATTGTTCAAAGCAAGCATTCTATGCACCAAAAAGCAAACTGCAGGAATAATTGGAGCTGTACTGGTAATAAAGTTGTTAATAGAGTCTGAGCACATCAAAGGGCAGCATGCAAACTAATAAAACAAAATCTCTTTCAACAAAGATTGTATTAAGGCAATAACATCTTCTTTCTTTAACAATGTAGTGAAGAAATCTACAAGCTGAGCATGCTGACAGGACTTTCAGCTCCTACAAGCATGGACCTAAAATGCTTAAATGACCCTATGAGTCTCTTCCTGGGTAGTACTCTACTCATCCTTCTAAACTTTGAAGGCACAGAGCATTAATTAGGAGTGTCAATTCACAGGGTAAATAAAGAAGTGATGTCAATGGGTGGCTTTGAATTCCTCAGCAGTGGCATCAGTGGCTAAATTTAAGTATCAAGGAAGGAACAAATGGTGGGAAAAGTAAAGATAATCTCAGTCTCTACTGGTAACACACAGCAAGTCCCAGACATGTTAGTGGTGGTTCTTATATGAAGATCCATATATACTTATTACAGTAAATTCATGGTAGTACTTGAGTGTGGGCACAGTTTTGCAGCAAACGTGACACTTAAAAATCAGCTGTTTAAATAGGACCCTGTATTCCTGTTATATTAAGTGTTAAAACAAGATGGAAGACTGAACGTTTTACTGTAAAAAATATTATTGAATAGGGGAGGAGCGTTTAAACATTTCATCAGGAGGAGGAAAAAAAAAATATATATAATTTTATAATGTAAAACTTCCAAATTGTCCATAGAACAATTCATGTTGAAAGGGATCTCTGCAGTCCATCTAGATCAATCTCCTGCTCAAAGCAGCATCAGTCAGATCACATTGCTCATGGTCATGTCCAGTGGGATTTTGAATATCTTCAGGGATGGAGGCTCCACGACCTCTACAAAGCTAAACATGAAGTCCTGCACCTGAGATTTAATAACCAAAGCAGCAAAAAAGGATGGGGACTGAGTGGCTGAATGGCAGCTCTGCTGAAAAGATCCTGAGAGTCCTGCTGGGCAGTGAGCTGAGTCTGAGCCTGGTAGCAATGAAGGCAAACCATGTCCTGGACTGCCTCAGCCAGAGTATGGGCAGCAGATTGAGGACTCTCAACTAGGAAGGCTCCTCCCTACTGAGTCCAGCCATGCCTGAATATTGTGTCCAGTTCTGGTCCCCTCATTGCTCTATTCAAGAGAGACACTGAAAAACCTGAGAGGGTCCAGCAGCAAGCCAGTGAGGAAATTGGCGGTTGGAGAACCTGATGTATGAGGAAAGGTTGAAGGAACTAGGTTTGCCCTAGTGAAGAGAGAAGGCCCAGGGGGGATCTAATCACAGCCTTCCAGTTTTGATGAGGTGGCTGAGGTGAGAAATGGAGGTGCTCTCTTCTCAGGGATGTGCATGGAAAGGATAAGAGGCAATGCGCAGAGATTGCTTCAGGGGAAATTAGCTGGATATAAGGAGAAAAAAAAAATTAGCCATGGGAACAACTAAACATCAGAGCAGGCTGACCAGAGAGGTCAGTATTTCCTCACTGGAAATCTTGAAGACCTAGCTTGACAGGGCCCTGTGTAACCTAACCCAAAGCCCTGCTTTCAAGGTTGGACCAGATGATCTCCAGGGTCCCTTCCAAACTAGACTTCTCTGTGAACAATGAAGTATGTGTCATTAAAGTTGCTACGAGCTCTTGCTGTATCCCTGTGCTGCACGTATCATGTCAAACTGGTCCTGCCCTCTCCTGAGTATATTTCAGTTATTTCTAGCGATGGAAAAAAGATAGTTAATCTTCTTAGTGTCTCTTAAAATAGTCTTAAGAGAGCTTTTCTTTGAATTACTTTAATGTTATTGCTTTACAGTAGAGAACACAATGTGTTCTGTATGTCTGTGTGTCTGTTACATATATTCTAGTTTTGCCATGAAAATCTAGCCATGTTTTGAAACAGTTTAAAGCCTTTTCAAACCTGTATTTTGTGCATGTTTGTTAGAAACACTTCTGACTTTGACAGCTAAAAGGTCTCGTATCATCTGTAAAGCTTCGTATATGATGGAAATTCAGATAATTTTCTCTCTTGAGTAATGAAATATGTTCCCTCCAGTTCTTTCAGGGCTAAAGTCTGACATTCACTCTAATAGCTACTTGTCATTTCTGAAGACTAGTACAGGGTCAGGTGTTTGAGATGAGATCATGGAGCCATTCTCTGTATGTATATCCTCTGGCACCTAGATAACGTGCAAAGGAAAATTGTTGAATTAGAACTTAGACAAGAAATAGACCAAATGTTAAAGCATGGGAGAAAGAGAAAGGAATACATGCTCCAGCACTCTATGAAAGCACCTTATCAATTAGATACCTGAGAGAGACACCAAGAGCTTCTGGCAGACGGAAAGCTGGCTGTTCAAGATGTTGATAGCAGAAATGCTAAAGGGAAGAATGTGATGGGAAGATGGTGAAGAGAGTGCATATTATTAAGGGTAAACTGAAATCCATTTTAATTGACTTTGTACAAAAACAAGGAGACTAATACAGAAATAAAAATCTGACAATGAGACAGAGGTGAAGAAGGAAGCAAAGAGTATGGACATAGTTTGTCTCTTCAGCCCAATTATATCTGGGGCAAAGAGTATCCGTGTAGCAGGATGGATGCACGTTAAGAGAAAGCAAGATAAATTGTTCAGACTTTTGCACCAAAGCAAGTTGCTCTCTAAAAACACTACCTACCTCATGTTTCAGGGGAGGTGTGCGCTTCTCAGACGTGGCAGGAGTGCCCAGGAGTGGCAGGTTCTGAAATAAGAAGACCCTGTGTTTGGGAGTGAGGGTTTCAGTACGAGCTACCCAGATGAAGCTTCTGAGAAGAGAGACTGGAAAGAAGGTCTCTGAAGGAGGTCTCCACTGGTCCTTGGGGGGAGATCAAGAAGAAACAGTTGAGCTAGGGTATAAAACAGCTGCGTTCTGCTGTGGAGATTTGCGCTAAGCAAGCTCCCTTTTTTAATGCAAGTGTTGTTGAAAAGCTGAATCCTGGATAACTCAAATTCAGATCGAAAGTTTAAAGGACATATTTTTGACTTTCATTTGTTTTCACCATACAGTTTCTTTGTTCTTTCCCTGTCAATATCAATCCACACCTCTCAGAAGTAAGGAAAGTGTGAAAGGAAATTAATAGTTGTGAAACCATCTGTGTGAAACATACTTGTGTGATGACCATTATGGAAGAATGAGAGAAACCAGGGTGTAACCAGTGTACCATTAAGTCAGAAAAACAGTACGAAGTTATGAGAATCAAACATAATTTATAAAGCCTCTATTTAACAGAATGGTATTTATAATTTATTCTGAGGTGAAAAATAGTTATAAAAAATCAAATATGATCATATAATTAAGACAACGTGTATCATAATATGTATAGAAGGGGTGCCAATAAACATAAAGGTATTTATTGGTGTTAACATACAGAGATCAGACTCAGTGGGGCCCACTGCCATACAGACAACAGGAAAATGGTGGACTAGACCTATAAAACTAGTAGTCAAAGTAATATTTAAATCTTCCTTTCCTAGCCTTCAGCACTTGACTCTGCATTTGTTATTTTTTCCAATATTGTGTGTCTATTCTCACTATTCAAGTGTAGAAAGTAAGTATACTACATAAATAATAAAAGTTCATGATGAAAGTTAAAGATCTAATTATCTAGCCTGCTGTTTATAACACTAGTAAAGAAATGTTATGTGAGGATATTTTTTTTCTTAATGACATTTTCCCTTGAAGCTACTCTGAATTGTGTCTGTCTTGTTGGAGGAATGTTTACCTTTTGATGTGAAAATGGGAAGAGGCGTGGTCCCTTGTGCAATAGCTGTAAAAGGAAGCAGACAGGTACAAACATCATGTTATGGTGTACCAGGGAGGGCAGACAGGTTTGTCACTATAATTTACTTTCTCTTAATAAAGGGAGATGAAATATAATATGTCTTATGAGTACTAAGTTTCATTTAAGGTTTTGATTTCCTTATAGTAAGGGAGGCTTTGCAACGTAAATAAAGAGCAATTTATTATGCAAATTGGCACAAAGCTGTCTACTTTTTCCTTCTTTATAGAAGGAAATTTGAAATTCAAATCACTGGCTGATGAAGGTTATTAAAAATGCATTAGAGTTGAAAATGTAGCTGTATGCAATTGTCATAATAGATATTCAAAATTAATTTATCCCCAATGACAATTAAGCTAAAAGAATTTTCAAATTATCAGCTAACAAATTTCAGTTAATTTTAGAAGGAAATAAAGTGAAAACATTTTTAAAAGTTTGTCAAAAAATTAAACCCCTCTCTTTTAAGAAAAAATCCTAAAAGAAGGGCTACATTCTTGTTCAGAATTTTTCCTTTTCTTCTTTTTCAAATTACTGCATTCTATTGCATTTTTTTTCACCTCAGGTTCTCTCTATTGCATTTTCCTCTCTTTCGCATATTTCTCCTAAAGAATTCTGGACCACTTTGAGTGCATGTGTACAGACATGTACAGGCATGTCCTGAATTTACGTTAATTTAAACTCATAAATTTTCTTTCTATATCTGGTTTTTCATCTGGTTGATGTATTTTACTGATGAGCATCAAGAATCTCATAGGTAATATGGTGCTATTAACACTTCCTTCAGAATATCTGAAATGCCTTTAATATATATGTTTACCTTTAAGAACAGCATCAAAAGGCCAGTTTTGGTACTGTTGGATTAGGATGGGGGTTATTTTTAATTAACACTGAGGCATATTTACAGCCTTTAAAAATCAATGGGGGTAAGTTTTCTAAATAATACTTTTTTTGTGGTGGGTTTGTATTTATTGTTTTAATCCTTTTTAAAAACATTAGCCAGGAAAGGAGAAGGGACATCATCATCTTTGCCCTTTGTGTTCCTGGGTCTTCTCACTTGATCCCAAAGGTGAAGAAGCCACACACAAGCACAGACCTCAGCTGTGATTTTTTTTTCAGGTGATTTTTTTTTCTCCTGTGAGTCGTACAATGGAAGTAAGCCAGCCTTTCTCACCTAATTTTGACCCAAAGCTTCCTCATGGTTTCAAGATCTGGCTAAAGACAGCTACAGCTTAAGTTGAAAGGGGTAGGAAGGGGAGTTAAACCTAGGGCTCAGCCATTGGCATAATGTACAGCATAGATAAAACCAAAATAATTTATGTGCATTGAAAGCCTACGGTTATTGTATCCTCTAACACTCCTGACCCAGTTTGTCAATGCAGTGAGAGGTTTCGTAGTTATACCTAGCAGTTTGGCAGAAAGAATTAGAATTAGAATTAGACCACCTAACCAGAATGAAGAGGCAGACGAAATATTCTACCAGAGGCTGGCAGAAGTCTCACAGTCGCGAGCACTTGTTCTTGTGGGGGACTTCAACTTTCCTGATGTCTGCTGGAAATACCACACGGCAGAGAGGAAACAGTTGAGGAGGTTCCTGGAGTGTGTGGAAGATAACTTCCTGATGCAGCTGGTAAGCGAGCCCACCAGGGGAGGTGCCTCGCTTGACCTGCTGTTCACAAACAGAGAAGGACTGGTGGGAGATGTGGTGGTCAGAGGCCAGCTTGGGCTTAGTGACCATGAAATGATAGAATTCTCGATACTTGGTGAAGAAAGGAAGGGGGCCAGCAAAACCACTACCATGGACTTCCGGAGGGCGGATTTTGACCTGCTCAGGACACTGGTCGAGGGGGTCCCTTGGGAGACAGTCCTGAAGGGCAAAGGGGTCCAGGAAGGCTGGACATTCTTCAAGAAGGAAGTCTTAAAGGCGCAGGAGTGGGCTATCCCCATGTGCCGTAAGAAGAACAGGCAGGGAAGACGACCGGCCTGGCTGAATGGGGAGCTCTGGCTGGGACTCAGGAAAAAAAGGAGAGTTTATCACCTTTGGAAGAAGGGGCAGGCAACTCAAGAAGAGTACAGGGACCTCATTAGGTCGTGCAGAGGGGAAATTAGAAAGGCAAAAGCCCAGCTAGAACTCAACCTGGCCACTGTCGTGTGGTCACAAAAAATGTTTTTACAAGTATATTAATGACAAAAAGAGAGCCAAGGAGAATCTCCATCCTTTACTGTATGCGGGGGGGGGAACATTGCCACCAAGGACGAGGATAAGGCTGAGGTACTTAACGCCTTCTTTGCCTCAGTCTTTAATAGTCAGAGCAGTTATCCTCAGGGTACTCAGCCCCCTGAGCTGGAAGACAGGGATGGTGAGCAGGATAAACCCCCCATAATCCAAGAGGAAGAAGTTAACGACCTGCTACACCACCTGGATGCTTACAAGTCTATGGGGCTGGATAGGATCCATCCGAGGGTACTGAGGGAACTGGTGGAGGAGCTTGCCAAGCCGCTATCCATCATTTACCAGCAGTCCTGGTTAACTGGGGAGGTCCCGGACGATTGGAGGCTTGCCAACGTGACGCCCATCTACAAGAAAGGCCAGAAGGAGGATCCGGGGAACTACAGGCCAGTCAGCCTGACCTCGGTACCGGGGAAGATTATGGAGCGGTTCATTTTGAGGGCGCTCACAAGCCATGTCCGGGACAACCAGGGGATCAGGCCCAGCCAGCACAGGTTCATGGAAGGCAGGTCCTGCTTGACCAACCTGATCTCCTTCTATGACCAGGTGACCCGCCTAGTGGATGAGGGAAAGGCTGTGGATGTGGTCTACCTGGACTTCAGTAAAGCCTTTGACACTATCCCACAGCATTCTCCTGAAGAAGCTGGCGACTCACGGCTTAGACAGGTGCACTCTTCGCTGGGTAAAAAACTGGCTGGACGGCTGAGCCCAGAGAGTTGTGGTCAATGGAGCTAAATCCAGTTGGTGGCCGGTCATGAGCCGTGTTCCCCAGGGCTCAGTTTTGGGGCTGGTCTTGTTCGATATCTTTATCAACGATCTGGATGAGGGGATCGAGTGCTCCCTCAGTAAGTTTGCAGACGACACCAAGTTGGGCGGGAGTGTTGATCTGCTCGAGGGTAGGAAGGCTCTGCAGAGGGACCTGGACAGGCTGGATTGATGGGCTGCGGTTCAACAAGGCCAAGTGCCGGGTCCTGCACTTGGATCACAGCAATGTTACAGGCTTGGGGAAGAGTGGCTGGAAAGCTGCCCGGAGGAAAAGGACCTGGGGGTGCTGATTGACAGCCGGCTGAACATGAGCCAGCAGTGTGCCCAGGTGGCCAAGAAGGCCAATGGTATCCTGGCCTGTATCAGAAATAGTGTGGCCAGCAGGTGTAGGGAGGTGATCGTGCCTCTGTACTTGTCACTGGTGAGGCTGCACCTCGAATACTGTGTTCAGTTTTGGGCCCCTCACTACAAGAAGGACATGGAGGTGCTGGAGCGTGTCCAGAGGAGGGCAACAAAGCTGGTGAAGGGCCTGGAGCACAAGCCTTATGAGGAGCGGCTGAGGGAACTGGGGTTGTTTAGCCTGGAGAAGAGGAGGCTGAGGGGAGACCTCATCGCGCTCTACAACTACCTGAAAGGAGGTTGTAGCGAGGTGGATGTTGGTCTCTTCTGCCAAGTAACTAGCGATAGGACGAGAGGAAATGGCCTCCAGTTGCGCCAAGGGAGGTTTAGACTGGACATTAGGAGAAATTTCTTTACTGAAAGAGTGGTCAGGCCTTGGAACAGGCTGCCCAGGGAAGTGGTGGAGTCACCATCCCTGGAAGTATTTAAAAGACGTGTAGATGAGGTGCTTAGGGACATGGTTTAGTGGGCATGGTAGTGTTGGGTTGACGGTTGGACTTGATGATCTTAGAGGTCTTTTCCAACCTTAATGATTCTATGATTCTATGTTTATACAGCCATCATTTACTGCGTTCAGCAAAGTTATATTTTGTAAGCATGTCTTTGCTTTTAATTTTTTTTCAAATTTAGTCTGTGTTAATAAACACTTATTTTTAATTGAGCTTATCTAACAAGATAAATTTGGGAATTATTACCACTTTAAATGAACTAAGAGGAAAATTTAAAGGACGTTTTGGAAAAGTACATCTCTCCTTTTCTTTTTAGTCAAAGACCAATGACACATTCTTTTTAATTAACCAATACCTTTGAACCAAAACTGGAAAAGGTCTGGCCATAATAATGTACTTTGAGAATGTTAAAAGTGAAAACTCTTAAAAATGGAAACAGTTTTTAACTGTCCAGTATATTTCAATAGCCTCATAAGGCTATTAAAACTCATATAATGATCTAATTCATTTACCCGTTCATTGTGAAGTATTGTCTTATTACTCTACTTGGATAATTAAACTACAGTAATGAAATGCCCCATTTTGTTTCTCAGGCATAAGCACAGTGCTTCTGTTTGCATACCTAGTAACTCTAGCAGGAAGTTTGATATTGAAAGTATCTTTTTTTTTATTGCAGCTGAAATTTGGAAAGATAATTGGCAAACCTATTTTATTTCAGTTGTGAATCATCTTCCCTCTCTGCCATCTCTCTAGCATGGTGTTATTTTTCAAGTGTGAACCTGGGTTTCAAATTAGAGTGCTTTTTTAGTATTAAGGCATTAGTTATTTTAAATTTTGTCAACACTCACTTTTACAGAAGGCTAGTTTTTTCCCCTTTTTTAATGCTATATTAACACAGTAGTCTGGTATTCAGTTCGCACATCAAAATGAATGGTCAGATTAGAAAACATATTTCAAAAGTTCTTTAGGATAGTGAGGAAATAAGATTGGGGAGAACTGGGATTTTTATATTACAAATGACTGTCTATAAAAATACCCTTTGAAGTGCGAAGTCATTTCTTTTTCAGTATGTATTTAAAAATCCTAATTAAAATGTTTGTTAAGGGAAGAGGTCCACATACACATCCACTGATCAGATTTTAACTATTGCTTTAAAACACCTGGCTAGCAGCCAAAACCAGTATAATCCCGGTAGGCTGGTTGATTTTATGGATTAGGCAGCCGTTCAATCCTGTCGGTATTACAGCAGTGCAGTTTGAGAGAAAGTAAAGCAACTTGGCTTGGCAAAACCCTTACTTCTTTGCCTGTTAAAGGTAGCTGGTATGCCTTAATATGCTTCTTCTGCCTTGGTAGGTTCGTTTTACAGACACTGTGAAACAATATAGCATTTAAAGTGGCCTGACAAAAGCTAATCAAGTAGGTTTGGTTTCCATCCTCAATTTTTTTAGATTTCATTAAGGCAAAGTGAAGAGTTTGTAACTGCTTACGTGGTAAGTGGGCAGTTAAAATACAGCATGAATCTGAGTACCCAGGTGGTAGCCCATATGAAAGTCAGCAATACTGATACTAAGAAATGCTTAGCAATAGTGAAGACTTAGAGAAAAGAGAGTTGAGGTTAAAGATTCAGATTTTTTCTTTCTTTTGAATTTATTTAAATTTTGAGAAATTAAAAGATGGTTATTTTATTTTATATTCAGTCTAAATTTACATAATGTTGTCTACATTCTCAAAAAATGATGAAAAATTTAAACTTGTTCTTTTTTTTAAATCTCAATTTTATCTGGAGTGCAAGAAGAAATTATTCTGTATACCTCTGCTATCAGACCTACGCATATTTCTTCCCATCAAATTTCACTTTCTTGCCCTGACATTACTGGCTTATATTTAGCCTGATTTATTTTTAATATATACATTCATTCTGTCCCTTTTTTGTTTGTTTGCTTTTATTATCTACTTTTTCAGTTAACAGACAAGATTCTTACTGCTGTTATAGGTGTGGTTTCCATTTAGTGCTTACAGGAATGAATATTTACTTGGTAGCAGTTTCTTAAACCCTTATTCCTCTGAAATAGCAGCTGGAGACCTGCCCCAGACGCATAATGTGGTGGTTGATATGCCACACCTTGGCAAAATTCCTGAAGAGTGTTGTTACCATAACAACTCATCTTCTTCCAAGGATAAATCCGCATGCAGAGATGGGGAAAATTATTCTGTTTTCTTTGTGAATTGGTTTTGCTTTTATATGAGCCATTCTTTCACTTTACAATCTTGGGATTTCTCTTCTCCCTTCTCATGTTCCTCTTGTAATCTTACGTTTTAAGTTTTGCTATTCTTTCATTAAATAGGTTTTTCATTTTTTTCTGCCTCTTAGTAATTTTTTACCTCAAGTCTTGTTTTTCAGTCTCTTGCATCCCCTAGTCCTATTGTTGATTGTCATGTGCTGTTCTTGTGCAGAATACACTGAAGTCAGGAAAATGTGTTTCATCTTAAATATTCTGAATGCTTAATTCCATATGGATCTGTTAGCATCCCTTTCTTAGACTCACAGGTTAATTCAGATGTGAATGGACCTCAGGAAGTCTCTTGTCCAACTCCTGCTCTGAGGTAGACATGGTAGAGCCAGCTCTGAGGTCAGACATGGTTGATCAGGGCTTTGTCCAGTTGGGTCTTGAAAACCTCCAGGGACGGAGACCACAGAACCTCTCTAGGCAGCCTGTCCCACCCCTGGGCTGTCTTCGTGGTGAAAACATTGCTTCTCATATTCAGCCTGAACACCTCTTGTCTCAATTTATGCCCATTGTCCCTCTTCCTCCCACCAGGCACAGCTGTGAAGAGCCTGTCTCTGTCTCCTTGATAATCTCCCTGCAAGCACTGGGGGGGCTGCTGTTAGGTGCCCCCCAGAGCCCTCCCTGCTGCAGGCTGGAGCAGCCACCATCCCTCAACCTCTCCCCACAGGGAAGGTGGTCCAGCTCTGGCTGTCCTGGGGGCCCTCTGCTGAACTTGCTCTGGTTTATCAATTGCATTGGGGTCCCAAAACTGGACACAGTATTGTAGAAGTGATCTAATGAGTGCTGAGTACAGAAGAAAAGTCACTTCCCTTGATGTACTGGCTGTGCTTCTTTTAATGCAGCCGTTTCCCCAGTCCCAAAGGTCTTTATGCTTTTCAGGCAGCACACTGCCTTTTTTTAAGAGCCAAAATCACATCCAGCTCTGTCTGAAGCTATAACAAAACTTCTACTCTGTGGCAATTGGATTTAACCATGTAAAAGAAGCTGCCGCTAACTGCAGATAGGATGACTGAAAACTGAGCTGAAGGGAGATGTTTTGTTTCTTTGAGATACTCCTCTCTGTAGTCCTTTCATCTGCAATGGGCCAGCATGTCCTTTTCTCCTTTTGCAAACTGGCAGCAGCATTCAGAGTAACGTTAGCATATTGGTGCCTCTTTTGCCCTTTTCTTGCTATGACAGTTAACATAGCTCTTGCTTCTTATATCGCTCTTATTGTTGTCATGCTGTTTCTGGTTTGAGGTCGTTCTCTACTGTCTGGGCATCACTCACTAGAGTCCCTGTTCCTTGCCACTGTGTTGGCTTTTGCTCTATTACATTACTGTTTGTGTGGTATTACACAACAGATGGTAGTATGTGGGTCATTATTAAGAAATAAGAGGATGAACAATTACATTTTGTAGCTCTTCTGCTTCTATTTTTGCTAGATAGAAATTAAATGACAGGAAGGTAGTGTGCAATGCAAAGCAGAAATCCATTTATGTAAATTCAGACCTTTTCCTCTGCCCAAGCAATTTCCAGGACTCTGCACAATGGAAATAACATTCAGTAGATGGAATCACAGAATCATTTCCCTCCCAGTTGCATATGGGAGGCACATGTTTAAGATTTTATGCATGATTTTTGTGTTTTTCATCTTTTCTGGACCTCCTTTCCTATTTACTGTGGAATTATATTTTTTGTAGTGATGTAGATGTAATATGCGATTTGGAAGTAATATTTCCGTAATTGTGGAAGAGTTCTTCGATCTATTTAAATGTACAATTTGAGCACCAAAGCCCGAGATGTGTCATATTCATATAGTCTTTACATGTCCATGTAACACAAAAGTGGATAATGCAGATCCTAAATATTCAGCTCCCTGATGAGAACAGATTTTTAGTACAATAAGCAAACAAATAAATGACCAGTGTAGGTCAGTGATGAAGTATGATGGATTCAAGAGAGAGTGTACTGAATTGTTCCTAAAATCCTTCCTCTCTGAGAGAACTAAATGTAGTTCCAAAGAAAGTAATCAGAAAAATGTCAGATTATGTTGACCATTAAGAAGCAACAAATCCCAGTTAATTTGACCCTTTATTTAAATTAAACATATTTTGTAATTTAATAGCCTTTCACATCTAAGAATATAATTAAGATGCCAAAAATAAAAGAAAAAAACAACAAAAGCCCCAAACATTTTAAAGGGTAGGTATCCTATTTAAGTTGCATTGACAGTGGCTGTTTTGTCATATCAAATATTTTTCTAACATAATGGAAATGTGCTCTTGTAATTATTTTCTGTAATTTAGTCGGGTAACAAATGCACCTTCAAAAAGAAGACTATAGGTTGCTATAACGTGGGTTGCAGACCCTCAGACAGAAAAAATGTGGGTGTTTTTCCCATGTAAAAATAAGCTCTTGACATGGATGAGTTGTTATAGCCAGTGCTCAGACTGGGAGAGTAGGAGAGTTCTGAAATGTCATGTCAAGACAGGTAAGGGCTAAAGAGCATTTAGAGAGACCAGAAGTTTGTTATTAGCAATCTATTATCTGAATTATTCTGGCTAGCCAGAAGTAACTGTCTACTTCAGTGAATGAATCTATGGTTCAAAGTTTCCATATAACAATCCTGAATAATTTCCTTGATCATCAGCCTATGCCTGTGTATCTTGCTTGGATTTAGCCTATTGCTACCTGCCACTGTGGACTATCTTATATTAATAATTTTCCTGCACCTGTATTATTTACTAGGAATCCGCAGCATGACTTTACTGAAGTCAGATGGCAGTTGTTTTAGCTAGGGAGAAGTGGGGTTAGACTTCTGAAATCTATCAGGACGTTTTTCATTTATTTTCCAAGTCTGTTGGCACAGAAATGCACGAAAACTAATATAGACCAATTCTTTAGTTTTTCTTGTACCTTAGTCCCCTGGCATCAGGCAATGCTTGGGCATTCTGACAGAGAGCAAGGAATGGAAATGATTTGGTATTAGCATCAAATTTAGGATCTTCATGTAGAAAGGTGACTTCAAATTCCTGTAAACCTCTCAGGGTACAAATGATTATCAGAAGACATAGGATAGGGAAAATCTTCAAGGAAACTAAGTTGTTTTAATATTTCTTTTTCTAAGTGAGGACATAAGCCTTCTTCTTCCTCTGATCCTCTTACCTTTTTGACCATATAACATGAGGTTTGTTAACTGTTGGTTCCTTCAGAGGAGTCCTTTCTAACTTTGCCTTTTGCTCTTAAGGTTGATGCCTTGTTCTATTTTTTTTTTTTTGAAAAAAATTATAGAATTTTTTATTTATACAGTCATAATATAGACCAGCAGACAGATTTTTCTTTACCTTTTTTTCTTTTTTTCTTTGTGGGTTTTTTTTTTTTTTTTTTTTGTGATTGATCCACCCAGATGTGGCTAGACAGTATTTAAAAGTTGTTGATGTTTATTGCTTTTATTATTCCTATATAACATTTACTTAAAGGAAGCAAGTAGAAGATCTGAAAATGGTGCCCTTTTTAGATGAGATGCTATACCACCACAAAACAGTGTAAGTTTTGGGCCCATCTGCAGGCCAAGATAAAGAAAAACAATGAGGATGAGAAGTGAAGCAATCTTAGCATGATTCTTAAGTGCTCTAGATACATGAGCAACAGTAGCAGAAAACTAACTATAGGCTCTTTTGCATTCTTGTTCAGTGCTTGACGTTTCTCTGTAAAGAAGTTTTGCGTTTTGGTGAACAATCTGAGAGTGAGACTCACCCCAAAAAATCTCAGAGTGAGAATCACCCCAAAAAATTTTATGCAGATCAAGTGCATTTCATTTCCTGAGACTATACTGGTGATGAGCTGTGCTGATGTGGAATCTTTGAAGTGATCCAAATTCCTGACTGTGAGGAAGCAAGTTACAGAAACCAACACTGATGGGTAGCCTTGAGACCCTGGTGCAAGCCTAGTCTAGCTTAATTTTGCAGGAGTGAGATGCTGCCTTCACCAGTCCTAGAAATTCTCCTACCTTGTAGCCCTTCAGGGTTATGTCCTTTCATCAAACATTAACCAGAAATAAAGGAGTTAACCCAGAAATAAAGGAGTTATCTATGATTTTATGAGTTGAATGTCTCTGATATACGTGTGTCAACCCCCCCCCAAGAAATAAAAATATTTTTTATACATGAAAAAAAAGTGGAATAAAAAAAGCTTGGCAAAGAAAAGTTTGTTACATATAAGTTAAGTAACTATTCCACATCTTTTCTTCAACCATTCTAGAAACAAGAAAAATGGTTTTAGAGACTGATACAGGAAAAGATCATGAAACCAAGTAGAAAAAAAAACAAGGAAGTGTATGTGTGGGCTGCTGAGTGATGGGCATATGAGGCAGGAATTATTGATGAGGAGTAGGAGAACTGAGAAATGGACCAGGTGCTAAGAGTCCCTAACGTGTACCACACTGAGCACCATATGGAGTACTGCACTAAATGATAGCACCAATGTCTAGTAGAGAAAAGAAAGTCTAAGTTAACATACTAACGTTAGCGAAAAGTTGTAAACTACATAATCATAGCTTAATACAAAAGGATCTATTTAGCCTACTCGAAGAAATCGTGAAGGGTAAGGGTAGGCAAGAAATCTATTTGCAATTACTCACTGAACAGGTAATATTAGGGATTTTATTTGTTGTTGGAGTTCATTGTGTTCTAGAGGGATACAAATGGGTGGAAATAGGAAAACTGATTTTCAAAGTTTTTGTTGGTTTGGGTTTTTTTTAATATTACCAAAGTTTTAGGCAAAATATAGTCCCACAATGGGAATATTTCCATCTTTTTTTGAGGAAAGTCTAGGTAAAACACTTACATGTCTAATAGCACATTAAATTTTCCCTTTATTCTTTTCTTCTTACTGGTACAAGGTTACCAATGGTCTAGGTAGTTCCAGAATACTATTTTGCTGTTGTGAAGAACAGCAGTGTTTTCAATTAACTAGACTGTATTTTGTCAACAAGTCTGTTGTTATGATACCCCAGGGAGCAAATTTTGGTATAACATTCCTTGCTTAAAAAGGTAGATTTGCCTAATGCACTACTCATTAAAAAAGGGGCTTTTTCTTTTTGATAAATTTTCAATTTGATTAGTCTTTTAAAACATTCGTAAAATTTGCAAAGAGGTGGTTTAAATTATTTCAAAAAAGTTGTGAGTTTTTAAATTTTTTTTTTGTCTTTTCAAGAGCTTTAATACTTTTTTCTCCTTTAAAAAGGTTTATTTATTTATTTATTTATTTATTTTAAAAAATAAATAAAAATTTAAACCGCACTTTTAAACATCACTGAGATAAAGCAGTCTGGTTACCAAGGCAAAGTTCGTTTTTCTTTCATACAAAATAATATAAACTCTCAGGTGTTTATTTTTTAATTGCAAATGTTCAGCAAGTAGAGAAATGACTCATGCTTCATTGGCATTAAACCCAGAATTTGGAATTTGATTAACTTCAATTCTCTCTAGCAGTGGGAGGATAGACTTTCACAGTGTTATTACTTTTGCCTCTATCTTTCTGCTCTGATTGTGGAGGGAAACATACAGTATAATTTCAATAGATGAACATGGAAGCAAAAATTCATACCTCTATTTGATATTAAAAATTACATATCCAGTAGAAATACTGAGGGATGATATGACCCCTGTTGTCGTTAGCATCAACTTGGGTTTCTGAGATGTTAACTGATGGGTTTTTTTTCTGTCAACCTGTTGACTTGTCCAACAGATAAAACTAGAAGTGCTTCTTCAATTTGTATACGGTTTGGTGTACATGAGCCAGCAATGTGTTCCTGCCGCAAAGAAAGCTAATGGTATCCTGGGCTGCATTAGGAGGAGCATTGCCAGCAGGTCAAGGGAGGTGATCCTTCCCCTCTACTCAGCACTGGTGTGGACACACCTGGAGTGCTGTGTCCAGTTCTGGACTCCCAGTACAACTGAGACATGGACATACTGGAGAGAGTTCAGTGAAGGCTCACGAAGATGATGAGGGGACTAGAGGATCTCTCCTATGAAGAAAGGCTGAGAGGTCTGGGACTGTTTAGCCTGGAGATGAGAAGGCTTATTCATTATATACTCATCAGTGAGTGTATTTTCTGCACCTGAAGGATTTATAGAAGACAGAGCCAGGCTCTTTCCAGTGGTGCCCAGTGACAGGACCAGAGGCAATGGGCAAATCCTGAAACACAGGAGGGTCCTTCTGAACATCAGGAAAAACTTTTTCACTGTGAAAGTGACTGAGGACTGGCACCTGTTGTCCAGAGAGACTGTGGAGTCACCCACCCTGGAGATAATCAAAAGCCATCTGGACATGATTCTGGGCAACCGGTTCTAGGTAACCCTACTTGAGCAGGGGGACCAGATGACCAAATAACCTCCAGAGATCACTTCCAACCTCAATCATTCTGTGATGCTGTAAAATTTGCTGCTTTCTCAGATACAATGATAGGACTGAGTGCTCAGTTACTTTTTTTCTCTTTTCTTTTTTCTGTTAGTTTGCCCAGTAAAATTAGTTATTTTTCCTAACTAACATCTGTATAAATTCCCTTTATGCTCTGAATATTATGACTAAAACAGTATTATTTCCAGGAAAACCTTCAGTTCTTGTAAAACAAAGCATTTCAAGGTGAAAGATATGAGATTTTTTTTTCTTTTTAAATTATCTTCTTTTTCTTTTTTAAACTGGCAGAAATATTTTGCCTACCTATGTTAAACCATTAAAGCATTTGACAGGAAAAGAGATATCTTACAATATCTCATGGTAGTTTGAAATATGTCCATTTTTGCGGAAAGTTACACAAGAGGATGTGACTTCTGTGTGAAACTATGAATGGCTCAAAAAACCTTGCTTTAAAAAAAGAAAGTAAAAGTCAGGGAGTTTGGAAGAGGCAATTCATGTAACTCTCTGCCTGTCACATTGGAGTTATAAGAAGTTCTATGCTGTCTAGGGAGGTAGTATGATTCCAGAGACAAAAGAATGTTTAAATGTGTTTGAAACAAAGCCCCCTTTCCCTTGCATGGAGACTGTTTTTCTTCACTTGCCTTGCATTTTGATCAACAGAATCTCTCATATGGGTACTGAAAAGCAGCACATCAACATTTGGTGATGTTTTCATTGTCTCTTTCAGACATTAAATTCCCACCAGCAAATAAAATAAATTTTTACTGTTTGTTCATTTTGTGCTGACAATATTCCTAAGTGTGTGAATGATCTTACATAAAAAAAAAAAGTTATGTCAATATATTAAATAAAACAGGCTTAATGTACTGATCAACAAGAGAACCCATAAAATCATCTTTATAGATGGCTAGGTATGCATCTCCTGTTGTTTATAGTTATGTTTGGAACAAAAATTACGGTGACAGTTATCTAGCTTTGATGCCAGGAATGTAGGGTTTTTGGATCTATTATTAAACTTATCAGCATTGCAGGATCTTTCAGTAATCTATAACACTCAAATGTTAAAGAAAGGAATAGATTTCTACTGTCTGAGAGAAACTGGAAGGAGGCTTAATATGCCCTGTTGTCACTATTCAAAGCACTTCTATTTCCTTTCCTGTTATTCCAGAAAGAGAAATTTCCCCTTTTTAACATAACAAAATTTAAGAGCTTTTTTCTGCATGGTGTGCACAGTCACACATGCACACATACATAAAAATATCACTTTCTGTTTCATTTGCTTCTATTAGAATCACTGGGGTTTTTTTTCTTCCTATTATTGTTTTCCCGTTCATATTGAACTGTCAGTTACATTCTTGAACCTTTAAGAGGAAAGCTATGTGCATCTTTAAATTATTTTTAAAATTCTCTTTTAGAATAACCTGGACTTTTTTGTGTCCCAAATCTTTTTAAATATTTTGCTTTTATATCCTCTTCTTATTTAGCAAGATCCAGTAGATCCATATCTTCCCTGTCTCCTACTTTGGGCCCTTCTGGGTCTTCAGAATTCAGTAATGACTTCTGGATTTGGTATTGTTCCCTCAGGTTTTGAATTCTAGAGTTTGCTCTCTCCTCTGCCTGCTAATGCTTTCTTTTCCCTTTTACAGGATTTCCTTGAGATTAGTGCTTTTCGTAAGCCATAGGAGCCCTCTCACATACTTGTTCATTTACCATGCATAGATCAAGGAAAATTAACAGAGATTTTAATCATTCCTTTAATGGGACAGTAGTATCTGTGGTGTTCAACCTCCCTCTTTCCCCCCAGGCAAAAAATCGAGAAATAAATGCATTCTTACAAAGCCCTGAAAATGCATGACTAAAAATAAAATTGTAAGGGATTAGGAACCCAATGGCAAAGCAAATGTTGCACCTGTGTCCAAAAAAAATGCCAAAAGATCAACCTGGGGAACTACAGGTCTGGCAGGCTGTCTTCAGCCCATGGGAAGAACGATGGAGTGAGTCCTCTTAAAACATATTTCTGGGCATGTGAGGGAGAAGATAGTAATTGGGAAGAGGCAGCATGGATTTACCAAGGGTAAATCATGCCTGACGATCTGATAGCCGTCTATGATTTGGGATAAGGATAGAGCAGTGGATGTTGTTTATTTAGCAAGGCTTTTGACATTGTGTCCCACGATATTCTTATATCCAAGTTGGGACATTATCATCTAGGTGGGTGGATGTCTAGATGATGAAACGCTGGTCAGCTAGTCAGACCCAGAAAGTCATGGTTAATGGGTCATACTCTACCTGGAGGTTGGTAGCAAGTGTAGAACTGCCAGGGTCTGTACTGGGACCTCTCTTGGTTAGTATTGTTATCAGGGACCTGGAGGAGGTAATGGAGCCTGCACTCACCAATTGTGCAGATAGCAAATTGGGAAGGATCAGTCGATATGCTTTTGATAGTCAGGCTACCTTCCAGAGGCCTGGGCAGGCTGGAGGAATGGGCTTACAGGGATCTTGTGAAACTGAAAGTGACTGTCTTGATGTCATCGTAATAACTATGTTTCCAAGTCGAACTTTATTAGAGAAGTAGACCATTCACTTTTTGATACATTGCATTTTATAGAAAGTTTTGCAACTTTAGACTCTATCTATTTATGTATTTTTATCAATTAAAAAACTTATAAATGTAATTAGCCTTAGGGGGAAAAAAACAGATTATAGTAAATATTGAGTAGTTATGGTTAATATTTTTATTTGTACTCTTTATACACTGGCCTAAAATACTTTTCTTCATTTTAAGGTAACTGAGCTGCACAATATCAAAAACATAACTAGATTGCCTCGAGAGACAAAGAAGCATGCAGTGGCAATTATCTTTCATGATGAGACGTCAAAGACATTTGCGTGTGAGTCAGGTAAGCAATTGGTACTGCATCTCTAACTTGAAGAAATCAAGTTACACATCAAAGTCTTGCTCAGATGAATTAACTTAAAACACCAGATAGAAATCCTTAGCTTAAAGGATTTTGTTGTAAACAAGAACTTTGGAGTTTGGGGTTTAGGTTTTTTTGGGTTTTGGTAAGTTTTTTTTTTAATATACTTTGGGAGGTGTTGGGGGTGTTACAGAGCTCTTTCTTCCATTACTTATCTTTGATTGCACACAGATGGTCTACAGACTGGAGATTTTCAGCTAAACTTGTAAAACTGAGTGAAAGATACCTATGGAATGTTATTAAGTCAAGATGTGAAACATTCTTTTTTTTACCAAGTTTTGCTATAGGCACTTACTAAACTAATAATTATCATGCCATTGCAAATAAGAGGTAAATACCAGCTAAAACCTCAGGATATTATGAAGCTGGATGTCAAGCAGTCTGCGGTTTGAATGGCTACATGGTATAATGAATGAGTTAAGTTGAGAACAGACTTAGGCATCATGGTACATAATGACAGTTAGTTACTTGTGAGACACTGAACACTACTCTATTAAAGTGCACTGTTTTCTTGTTTGAAAATGCAGTTGTGCATGTCTGTGTCGTAGGGTATATTTTACCTATGTTTTTAAATGTTTTTTTAAAAAGAATGAGAATTTTTTTAAGATAAAGTTTCCATTTGTTTAGTGACATATTTGAAACTTTGCTTTTTAAAATTATATCTTAGTATTATCATATAAACATTGCATGGTGTACAATCTAAGTTAAATGCAGTGAAACAAAATTCAAGAAACGTGTGGAGGAGGTAGGTTAAAAGTGTGTAAGGTCATGAATTACATGGATTTTGGATCAAGTATTGCAAACATTGATATGTACAGCCCATCATGAAAAAGGGATTGACAGGGTTTTGTTTGTTTATTAATTAAATTTTAAGACACACACATAAAAAATATGTGGCTTTCTAGGATCAGTTTAACAGATTATTAGATAAGTAGTTCACATTAAAGACTTTAATTTCTAATGTGTAGAATTAATAATGATTCTATAATATGGTTAATAATCAAATAAAAACTTTTTAATTATATTTCAACAGCACTGAAATCAGTTCTACGGGAAATTTTCCATATGCCTACACGTGCATTCCCTTTGTTCTCTAATGAAAAGATCTTATTCCTTTCCTAGAATTGCTATGGTTCAGGTATATTTGAAAGGAGTGACAGTAAACCATAACTTCAGGTTTTTTTCACCAAAGAAGGGGCAAACCTAAGAAAGTTCAGCATGTCTGGCCCATTCATCCCTTTCTTCTGTAGCAAACATGATCCAACTCCTTAACCTTGAACACAGCTGTGTATACAAGACACAAGTACCTTAAGGTGCTAACGAGATGCCCATAGGAGATGCCTTATCTTAAGGCTATGCTCTAGGCAAAGGTGTGTTTTGAGTGGATGGAGCCTTGCGTAAAGTGACAAACCAGTGGAGAGCTTGTGGGCAGAGATCAAAGGATAGACCAACACAGGTGATATTGTAGTAGGTGTCTGCTATAGACCTGCTCATCAACAAGAGAAGGCAGATGAAACATTCTTAAGACAAGTGGAAAAAGTCTCATAGTCCCAGGCGTTGGTACTCTTGGCTGACTTTAACCACAACAGTATCTACTGGAAGGCCAATATGGGTGGACACAAACAATCCAGATTTCTGGACCAGATTGAAGACAATTTCTTGATATAGATGATCAATAATGTGGTGAGGGGAGATGCTGTTCAGGGACGTGCTTGGCAGGATCCTGTAGATAATTGCCTTGGAGGGCAAAGGAGAGCTAATCTTCAGGGACAGCATCTTCTGAGCACAAGAACTGTCCTTCCAGTTCTTCAGAAGACAAGCATTGCAGAAGACCAGTATGGATGAATGTGGAGCTCCTGACTGAGCTCAAACACAAAAAGGGAAGCACGCAGAAGCAGGGACAGACTAGCTGGGAGGGATACAGTGGCATTGTCCATGTATATAGGAATGGAGTTAGGAAAGCTCCAACTCAGCTGGAGCTGACACTAGCCAGGGACAGAAAAGGTTTCTTAAAGTACATCAACAGCAAAAGGAAGGCTAAGTGAGTGTGGGCCCCTTGCTCAATGGGGCAATGGACCTACTGACAAGGGGCATGAGAAAGGCTGAGGTAACTCAACCTTTTTTATACCTTGGTTTTCACTCGCAAAGCTTGTCCAGGTCCCTGAGCCTCTTAGCAGTCAGTGGGAGTGAAGTCGTACCCACAGTAGAGCAAGGCAGAGTCAGGCATCACTTAAATCACTTGGATATCATACACAAGTCCGTGGAACTAGATCATCAAGAATGACTAGAAGGAGGATCCAGATAGGCCAGTCAGTCTCACCTCAGTCCCTGAGAACGTTGTTGGAGCAAATCATGTGTAAACACATGACAGACAACAAGGTGAATGGGAGTAACTAAAACGTTTTCCATATGCAAATCATGCTTTCTGTGATGAGATGTCTGGCACTGTGGGCAAGGGAAAGACAGTGGCTGTTATATATCTTGATTTTAACAGTCTTTGACAACCTCCCATAGCCTCCTCCATAGCCCCGAGATTGGTGAGACATGGGATGGATAATGGCACAATAAAGTAGATAGAAAATAGTCTGAGCTTAAAGCGTTGTGATCAATGGTGCAAAGCCAAGCTTGCGGCCAGTAGGTAGTGGGTCCCTCGGAGATCAGTGCTGGGACCAATACTGTTCAATGTCTTCATTGACAATCTGGATGATGAAATAGAGGGTACTCTCAGTAAATATGCAGGTGACACCAGATTGGGGTGATCCAAATTGGGAAAGCAGGGCTGCTGTAAGAGGGACCTGGACAGGCTGGAGAAATGGGCTGACAGAAACCTTATGAAGTTCAGCAAAAGCAAATGAAAGGTCTTGCCTCTGGCTTGGTGTAATCCCAGGCAACAAGGCAGGCTGGAGGCCAACTGTTTGGGAAGCAGCTCTGCTGAAAAGGCCCTGGTGTCCTAGTGGACAACAAGCTGAACATATCCTGGACTGCATTAGTAAGTGTGTTTGACAGCAGGTACAGGGGAGTGATCCTTCCCTTCTATTCAGCGCCTGTAAGACCACATCTGGAGTACTGTGTCCAGTTTTGTGCTCTCAACACAAGAACAGTGACATACAGGAGTGAACCCAGTGGAGGATCACCAAGGGTCAGGGTCAGGAGCACATGACATATGAGGAGAGACTGAGAGTTGGGCCTGTTCAGGCTGGAGAAGAAACAACTTCAGAGGATCTTATTGCTCCCTACAACTACCTGATGTGAGAACACAGAGAAGATGGAGCTATAAAAGTGGCAGATATCTTGCTGTTTCTGAAAGACTACAAATCCTTGCTGTAGGTATAGTGGAGTTTCAGTTAGTTTGCCTTTCTTTGCCTTCAGTCTATCTAAACAGTATAAATTGCATCATCTCCATCATATGAGATAGATACGCTGCTTTGTTTCATTAAAATCTGACTCTCTTGAACTCCAAGAGAACTTTCGTGTGTTCTGTTCAAGGTATGGTTTAAAAAAAATTTCTTTCACAGCTCATTTCCACAACTGAGTTCTGTCTTCCCACAAGGAACTATTACTGGTTTTACTGCTGCTGAGATGTGCCAAGTACTTTGCTTTCCTTTATGAAACTTACTGAAGTTTAAGGAATATTTAGAGAGCTGCTTGTTATTTAAAATGTTTTCTTCTTGTTCTCAGATCTCTAAAAAAATGTTTAGTGGCAGTGGTTTCTATGGGACAATGCCTAGACTTTTAACAGCTTCATGGTTTATGGTGGTGTACACACAATGGGGTTTATTTTGGCAAATCAGCTCACTTCTTTGATTAACACATCTACTAATACCTCTTCTTTCCCATGGCCTCAGTGGGAAAGAACCGCTCAAGTGGTTTTGACTCAGTCAAAAATCTTCTAGAATCATAGCTGCTTGACCTTCTTGAATTATTTAGGAGCCCAAAGTTTCATGATATGAACATTTTTGCACCATTGAGTCTCTAAATATACAGAAGCAGATACTTTGTTTCCTATCATGTTGACCTCCAGCGCAGATGGAAGGACAGTAACGCTGAATACATTGCAAAATGTCTGCTGAGCATAGAGTCAATAATTTCTTAGAAAGGAGGAGGAAGCAATGCTCAAAGCTGAGTTGGTTTTATGTGGGGACTGAACAATGTGAGGTAGGATTTTTGTCAGAGTTGTACCAGGAAATGTTTTTAAAAAAACGTACCATTTTGGTTTTGATAGTGTGATCTGATATCTTTTTCTCTGTGCAGTCTAAAAGTCCATGTGATGAAAAGTAGCATATTTTTCTGGTACTTAGCTTTCTTAATTATAGAATTAAGCACAGTAAAATGTTATTCTGTTTTAAAATAGGTCTCTAAAGATATAGAACACTTTGGTCCTCCCCAGAAAGCCTGAAAGCTGTGATACCAGCCCACTGGGTGTGCTGGCTGGGAGCCTATGGTTTTTTCCTAAGCTCCTGCAGCTTCTAGGCCCTCAGCTTGTTTATTGTGTTCAAGGCAGCTACTGGCAAGTCTGAGCTCTGGATGGGCTCTAGCCCCCATATTTCCATTAGGATTTCAGCAAATTAGTCATCGGAGGAGCATATAAGTTTTGGTAATCTTCATTTGTTAATGAAACCATTCTGTAGAAAATCAAACAAAAATCCTCCATATGCTTTTGTTATCATCTAGCTCTTCCCATGACTACCATCGCTGCTCTCCAGCTGTAGAAATCTGTTCAATTCTGAAGCTCTATTAAAATATTTTTAAGAGCAAACCAGTCTCAGATATTACAGTTCCCTGATTAAAAGCATGGGATAACAAATCTTTAAAGAAGAATTATCCCTCTTCAGGGAGAGAAGGAAGCTGCTTGCTGTCACTGTATCTCTTTCTGACATCTGTTCTAGTGGACAGAGACTTGTGACTTTGGTGATTAGCAAGCAACATTTTTAAATTGTCTCAGTTACCATCAGAATTGTTTCAGTGGAAGTAAACTAATGAGAAGTCATGGCTGATTAAATAACATGAAAAGTAGTCTATAACTCAGTGAACTTAAGACAGTCTCTAAAGAGTGGGAATTCTTCTTCAGACCATGGGAAATTTTTGCCACCTTAGCAAGGAACATGCTAAGCTCTCAGTTTCAGCCTCCCTGAAAATCATGTGAAAGTTATTGCCATTAAGGGAATTTTAACAAAATTTTTCATAAAGAATCATGAAATTCTGAGTTGCTGTAGAAACAGGGAAATGCAAAACTCTCAGATTGCTAACACATTGAGACTTGAGATAAAATTAAATGTTGCCAAATGTATAAGCAGGTTAAATGGAAGGACAGAATACTGTGAAGAAAAATGAAGCAGTTTTGGGGAATTGACCATACTTACTCCAGCATAATAAAGTTTAAAAAGATATTATTGTTGTCTTTTAAATACATCAAGGAGGAAAAAAAAGAAAGTTTTTAAGATATGAAGTGACCTTATCACAAGAACAATTATAGAATATATGCCCAGTATCAGTCTATGTTGCTACGGCCATTCAAATAGCAGGAGCAACATAGACTGAAATTTAGAGAAAAATTTCTAGGAGTTAAAGCAATGAGGTTCCACACAGCCTTACAGAAATCCTTCCCCATTCCCACGTGTTTTTTTTCTGCCCTCCGAAGTGTATTATCAAGCAAATGATGATCAAGAAATTCTTTTAACTCTGGATGCTAGCTACAGATTTGAGGTGCTGTCTTTCCCTAATACCTTTTAAAAAAAGTTATTGGGATGGATTTTGGTTTTTTGTTTGGTTTGTTGTTGTTGTTGGGGTTTTTTTATGTAAGCATGCTGTTAGTCTTTGTGTAGATATAGCGATGCTCAGACACATGTATCTATTGAAAAGCTCTTCTTCCTGCAAGCCTAATGTGGCAGTAACCCAAGTGTCTGCACTGAGACAGGCATTCTGAAATGCCCTGTAAACTCTCTCTAAAGTTGTAGATATGATGCATCTATGGTGGCTATGCAGGACCAGCAGGAAAATGAAATTGGCAGACATGAATACTGATTAAAGCTAGAAGTTTATGGTGCTATTATGGAAGGTGCTAGCATGATGAGGATTGTGCCTGAATAATAGCCAGCTTGCAAGGAATGAAATTTCTGGGTTGCACTAGGTCAGTGACAGACTATATGGGAGCATGATTTTTCCTTTAGTGATACCAGCAAAATATTAAGTGATACAAGTCCCTGGCTCAGTGGACCCACCAGCACAGGTCTGTGTAAAATTTATTTTGATTTCTAAACAACAGAATGCGAGGAAAATTGATGAACTTGTAAACCTATTAATAAAATCAAACTGGGGGGGGGGGGGGGGGGGGGGTGGGGTGTGCCAATAAAATGGATTCAGAGAAAAGAGAGAGAAAATAAATTAGGCCTGAAATGTGATTTCAGTGATTTGAGTATAGAATGAGATGTAACATGAGAAAAAGAAAAGGTGCAAAATCACAGAGAAATCTTAAAACTGCAACTGTGAAACAAATGCAGACGTCCCCCAAGATACTGATATTTGTCTGTTTTTTCTTCAATACAATGCCTTATTCTATATAGAAGTAGATGAATTGAAGGGGTTTGTTTCTTTCCAGGCATGCATTAACTGCAGTTCTAGAGTCACTGCAATCAAGAAACATCTTCATTTTTTTAAGAGATTATATTTTGGCATTCCCTTAAAACTTCCACTATTCAAGTCCTGGGGAAAATAGAATTAGGGTATTGCAAAAAGTTAATCAGCCACCCTATTTGAACCTTCTGTTTTAGGGGTTTATCCATCATTACACTATATTGCTATAGCTTAACTGATATTAATATTCTTGCAGTTGTTTTTGCTCACTCCACCATTTTAATTTCTTGAATGATGTGCTGTTGTGATGGTAACCTTGATAATTCTTTTATACACCTGTAACATAAACAATCTTTTTCTTCTATGTTCTTATGCTTTCAAATTTTTCTGAGTGTAGTCAAACTGTGATAAGTAAGTTGTTATAACTCTGTAAAAAAAAAGTTTTACTTTGTTGAAAATGAAAGACTTGGTGTCAAGTGGCAATGTGGTTAGCAACGTTCTGTAGTTCTGCACTTATTTTTCCTTTTAATCCTGTTTTTACCATTTTTTGGTGTTGCTTTCTTTTCTTTAAAAAAAAATTACATTGCTGCTGTTGTTTAAAAAGGCACAAATTCAGTTCATTTTTGTACTGAAAAAGCTTTTGGGTTATTGCCAAATTACTACTGATTATGAGCTGGACTTTTTCTCCTTGATAGTTTTCACAAGAAAAAATATTCTGTACTTGAAGAGTTTGACAGATGTCAGTGGAATATTAGATGTAATTCATATCACTGTATCCTTTGACAGCGAAGAAGCCTGGAGGTTTTGGATTAAAATTACAGTGAAACATTGAGACTTTGAGATGAAGCATCAGTGATCATACCTGCGTTATTACTGACAATACAAATGGCTACATAATTTTTAAAAACAACCAGATTAAAGTTCCCATTTTCAGTGTTAGTTTTGTGAGTTTAAAGCTCCAGGATAATGGAGGTGGTGGAAGTGAAGAACAGCTTCCCAAATACAGTTTTTGGTGCTGGAAAGAGGGATACAAAGTTCACTTTTTGCATGCAGAAAAATAATCCTATATAGTTCAAAATATTCTGAAAGGTGGTATATTTCTCTGTTGGGATTGTTATATGAAAATTTATGACCCTGCCTTTTCTACTTTCTGTTTATGACTTTTTTTTTTTTTTTTACATATATACTCAAGAGGCCTTACTTACTTCTCTGTAAAGTGTATGGTTCATTGGAGGTCAGGTGCATCTTCTGACTTCCACATGTGCCATAATATTTTGAGATGCAAAAAAATAATGAAAAGACAGGCATTGCATGAAATTAAATATGTTGCTCTGGAGTCTTACATTCTCTCTTTTTAATCATAATATTTGAAACACTATCCACTTTCAGGGCAAAGTTCAGTCTGAGTCATGATTATAAATATTATATTCTAAGATTAATATTTAGGATGTGGGTTTTTTTGTTGTTCTGGACAAATAGTTCCCTTTTCATTAATAACGACTTTTCTTTCCTAATTTTTTTCACATTTGCCTAAAAATATGCAACTTTATTTTGACTTTAGCATTTATACATCAGAAATATTTGGATTTTTGCTCTCATATCTCGTAGTTGGTTGCCTTTCTGTTGGTCCTCAGTTTTCTGTGGTTATCTGAACTACATTGTTACAATTTTCTGACACACATTGGTAATATGTATAACTAGCAAATGGAAGGAATGCAGAAATAATTACCCCATCTTCAGGACATAGCCATTGATTGAACAGCTACTACACTGTTAATTTCTATCTTTTTCAGCCACTTTTAGATTCTTAATTGCCTGCAAACTTAGTGCTAAAATTAATTGGCATTTAAAAGAAAATATTTTGGGAAGACAAACTCATACCTTTTTTTTAGTAGAATTGCCAGCTGCTAAATTTGAAAACAATAGACACTCAAAATGGTCATCATCCCTTCAGCACTTTTCCCAGGCAGGCCCTTGAGCTGAGAACACTGCTGCATTCTCGGTTTGTAAGGCAAATGGGGACAGCAAGGAAAAAAGGTTAACTTCCAACCTAGCAGGAGCATGCATGGGGGCTGTAATGAAGTGAGTTGGAAAACTGTAAGATTTCTAAATGCGAAAACTGAAAAAGGTAAACTTGCTCTGGGATTGCAATATGGGAAACCCTAAATTTAAGGCTTTGAAGGTCAAAACACTTGGAGGCTGAAAATTTTTCTTTCTTTCCCTAAAGTTTCATTATATAGTTGTGTATGTCGCAGGTATGATAAGTATTCAGTTACTCTTGCTGTTCATGTACTGTAAACTTGTCTGGACACTTTTTATTAATGTTTAACATAGTGTATCTAGATAAGTAGAGAAGTTCTGTATTATTCTTTCTTCTCGGACAAATATATTGAAGTGTAGACACTGTATGTGCTTTCCTTATCATAGTTTTACTCGAAGGGATTGAAATTTATATATAATTTATATATAAATTTATAACTGTTCCCATAGGAATAAAGGTCAAAGAAGATAGCTAGCTAAGATAATAGTGAATCATCCATTTTAGAGTGTATGTAGGAGTAAAAGGGTAGAAAACAATCATCCTGCCTGCAGAAGATGAACAACTTCAGAAGAAGGCAAGCAGATTTCAGCTTCATCTAGTAGATGGTGCAAGGTCAGCTGAATTTTGATTTTAGAGAGACTAGGAGAAATATGCGAATCTCAAAGCCTCTGCCCTAGAAGTTCAGCATACAGTTACCTTTCCCAGTAAGCACAGAGCAGAGGTAGCTTAATGATGGTGAAGTCCAGGATGTTGGCATACGGAGGTAATGGAATTGTTTGTTGGACTTTAATAGAAAGTTTCATAATTGCTCACTCAACCAATTGTTGTTTTGGTTTTTTTTTTTTTTTCATAAGCTGCTAAACATCTGATCAACCTTGCCATATCTTCAGCCTCCATGTTTTATACCAGAACAAAGTCTGTATCGGTGTGATGGCACAAGACCGTAAACATGCGGTCAAAAATATGGTCTAGCATTTGGCTTACAAGGAAAAAAAAAAGGTTTTCTTAGCTTCTGACTCTTTATCTTAAACTGAAATCTAAAATTATTAATACTTTGTGCATTTATATATAACAAGACTTCTTCCTGATCCCATTTTGACGTAGTGAATTTAATAAATGTACTGTGTCATAAATAAACTGCTAGTCCTGTGAAACAAAGATATGGAGATACTGTTTTATCCTTTGTATAATTCATGGCATAAATGAATTTCAATGACATTTAGAATAGTTTTTAATCATATTGTAAGTGTGAAAGTTCAAATCTACTTCTTATCACATAAACACATTTTATTAAGAAGGTAAGGCAATAAGGCACTACGTATTTTAACGTCTTCATGCTATGTATTCTACAATGTCCTACACCTTGCTTTTAAAAATATTGGCTTGTTCTACACTACCAAAAGGCATTCATGCACAATAATAAAAGTATTACTGAAAACCCTCTGAGAATCTTGATGACTTTTATGCATAAAAGTGCCTCATATTTTGAGTTGGTATTAGCAGTTTGCAGAAGAGGAAATGGAAATGCAACGTCATTAACTGAATGGCAGATGAATTTGCAAAGCCTGGAAAAGAATCTCAGACAGAGGACTTTTCTCCATATAAACATCTACTATAGATATATGTATGAATATAGAATCTGCTTTCACTTAAATATCCATGTGTGAGGTTGTAGTATGGTTTTGCAATTGCTATTACCAGTAAGAAATGTGAAATATTAAAAAAAAATTTGCAAAATAAAGAAAAATTCCTCTCTCTTCCTCTTCATCCACTTATTTCTGGTCTAGCTAGATGCTTGTATTCTGTGGCCATACCTTGGTATTCATCAGAGAAATTACACGGTTGGCTTTCCACACTACCTGAGAATAGGTGAACTATGTTCTGAAACAGGAGTAAATCCATGCCTTCTCCCTCCCGAAAAAAACCTGCTCATTCAAATTGCTGCATATTTTATATAATGCAGGAACTAAAACCTCTCCAGGATTGTTTTTTAGTGCATTCTTACATGCGGGAATCATGTTAAGAAACAACACTTTGGGCTCGAAAAGGGTGAAGTTTGCAAGCAAATTTAATGTTTTCATTCACCTTTTAAACATCCGTGTTAATAAGCACTCTAGTATTTGCAGAACAGATCATGGTAAGTATTTGTCATTGTACACTAAGCAAAGTAATTCTTACTTGCTTTCCACAATATAAAAGGTTTGGGGATTTTTTTAAAGACTTTGTAACATTGTCATTATACTTAAGTTTGTTTTTTCTGCATGCTGTTCAGGTTCTTAGACGTCTTCCCTTGATTTTATTATGATTATTGTAGAACTGAATTCTTAATAACCACTGCATTTGAAATGATGGTCTGACTGACATTTAGTCAATTGTAACCAATCAAATTTCATTATCAAACAGAACAATATAGAGTAAGACTGAGCATGAAGGAAAAAAAAGTGAAGAAAATAATCATTGTCTATTTATATATGTGGTAGAAAATAAGGCTGGAAGTAATCTTAGGAAGCCTCCTAAGGAAGTATAATGTATACTTATTTATAAATGTATATGTATATTACTGTTTAGATGTATATCATTCCTGGTAGATTTTGTCTTGTCTGTTTAGGCTTTTTGAATATAATTAAAAGAAACAAAAATGTATCAGGAGTACTAAGGTTGAAAAGAGAATGGCATAGCAGCATATAGTTGAAATTAGAACAAAAGCCTGATTTTTCCATCTTGGTTAATCTGTCCCATGCTGCATTATGCATGTGGTAGTCTTTAATTGAATAATTTGTTATAGGGGTCTCTGCTGTGGTAGGTACTTTGGAAAAGAAGTAAATGAGACTTAGTGTTTTCAGAAGTTTTTTGTAAACCCAGGAGAAATGGATTCAATGTCTTTCCTAGGGTTATACTTTCTAGCACATAGCACTACAAAATGTAACAGTGTACATTTGTATGCTTTCAAATTTACTACTTCCTGTGTTCTAAAGATTGCAATTTAAAAATAGATTTTACGAATGTTCTTGTAAGAAGGAAATTCAAACAAGATGTTTTCCCTGGAAATTCAGGCAGGACTACAGAGCCTGATTGTTGTAGTGTAGCTATTCTTCCCCAGGCTTTTAGGCTTCTGACCCCCATCGCATGATATAATTGCCCTTGATGCTGAAGTCGTGGATTCTGCAGCGGCAGAGAGATGGATAGATTTCTGACTGTACATTTAGGTCTCGATGAATCTGCATTTAGTCAGAAAAGTCCCAACAAGCTCTAAGAATAACACACTTAGGAGCGAATCATCACTGCCTTGAGACTTATCCCTTAAAACCTTGCAGAAATGTTAGCACCATATTAAGATGTGTCATTTGCAAAGGATTGTATTTTTCATTGCCTGATGAAGGGGGGAGTCAATAAAGAATTTTTTTTGGTTAGTTTTCATGCCTAGATACAACCAGTTTTGGCTGCAAGCCAGCCTGCTGCAAGCCAGCTCTAGTCTGTAAATCATGCAGCTTTAAGTTAGGAAGGCATCATGTCTCTGCAAATTTCCCATGCTTCTTATCTGGTTTGCAGTAGAGTCAAAACAGAAACATGATCACCTGCTCTTACCAGTAAACATGATGCTAGACCTGTGAGGAGGTAGGCCATGTTCAATGACAATATTCAGACTGTATTGTTAGGTAAAAGAAATTTATACTACCTCTACTTCCAACATCGACCTCTAGGACACAGAGAACATATGGTTATGTTGTAGTGGGTTGACCTTAGCTGGCCACCAGGTGCCTACCCAGGTGCTTTCTCACTCCCCCTCCACAGCAGGACATGGGGAGAAGATAACAATGAAAAACTTGTGGATCAATATAAGGACAGGGAGATTGCTCACCAGTTACTGAAACAGGCAAAGCAGACTTGGGGAAGATTAATTTAATTTATTACCAATTAATAACAGAGTAGGATAGTGAGAAATAAAAGACACAACTTAAAAAACCTTCTCCCTACCCCTCCCTTCTTCCCAGGCTCAACTTCACTCCCAGCTCTTCTACCTCCTCCCCCCAACTGGGGCAGGGGGACAGGGAATGGGGGTTGTGGTCAGTTCATAAAATTTCATCTCTTCCGCTCCTTCCTCCTCATGTTCTTCCCCTGCTCCAGCGTGGTGTCCCACTCGTGGTATTCAGCCCTTCACAAACTTCTCCAAAAAGGATCCTTCCCATCCTTCCCACGGGGTTCAGTCCTTCAAGAACAGATGGCTCCAGCATGGTTCCCACAGGGGGTTACAGGTCATGCCAGAAAACCTCCTCCTGTGTGGGCTCCTCTCCAGGGGCCATAGCTCTTGCCAGGAGCCTGCTCCAACGTAGGCTCTCCCTGGCTGGAGCTTCCTTCAGGGCATGTCCACCTGCTGCAGTGTGGGGTCCTCCAGGGGCTGCAGTGTGAATATCTGCTCCACTGTGGTCATCCACGGGCTTCACGGGGACAACCTGTGTCACCACAGTCTTCTCCAAGGGCTGCAGGGGTGTCTCTAGGCTGCAGCACTTAAAGCATCTCCTCCCCCTCCTTCTTCACTGACCTTGGTGTCTGCAGGGCTGTTTCTCTCACATTTTTTCCTCACTCCTCCCTATCACACACTGCTGTGCAGCATTTTTACTGTATCTTAAATGTGTTTCCACAGAAGCGCTACCGACGTTGTTGATAGCTTTGTCCAGCGGCAGGTCCCTCTTGGAGCTGGCTGGAACTGTCTCTGTTCAGCATGGGGGCAGCTTCTGGTGTCTCCTCACAGAAACCATCCCTGCAACACTGCTCACTACCAAAACCTTGCCATGTAAACCCAATACATATATAAAGAAATACTGATGCATCAAGGAACTGTTAGCAAATAAGCAAGTTTAAGATAATCCTAGTTGCTGTTTATCACTTACTTTGTGTCTCTTCTTTCTTTTTTTTTTTTTCTTATTATTGGGACTAGTAGTATTAAGGCTCTTGGGTTTTAAGCACATCTATTTACTTTGATTATCACTCACTGAAACTCCTAATCCTTTCAGTCTACTTTTCTGAAAAGTACTGGGGTGTAACTAACTCAGTACCAATATGCCGACAGAGAAGTACATAGCTGGTGAACTTCTAGATTGTTTCCTGTTTTCCATTATTTTTTCCCACTTAAAAACTATCTGTAACAATAACAGAAGATACAATTACTTAACTCGTATTTGCGCATATTTCTACTTCCTTTCCCTTTGGGATTGTTGTAACACCCCACCTGCTCTCCACAAGTTTGCTAACACTGGAGTGGAAGCCAGCTATCAGCTGAGATAAAAAGGCTTCTGCTCATCTACATGGAACGTAGGTCAGATCTCCTGGGATTTGTGAATATGTACCACCCTGTAAAATAATGTGACTTCTGTGGTTCCTGACGTCTCCTGAGAATAGCATACATTTAGACAGCACAAAAATCATGACATTAATTTATAGATTGAATTTGGAGTATTGACAGATGATGTATGGCTGGCTGAGCCTAGGGAGAGTTCAACAAATAACATGATAATTTACTGCTCCAAACCTGAAACACCCAATCTATTTTTCATTCTCTGTCACTATTCAGCTTGCATTACATTTCGCTACTTACAGTGTGTAAGGTATATGGGACTGCTAGCATGTTAACTGTTTCAAGCCTTTTGAAACACTTTTGTCACTGAATGAAGACAAGCTGAGAAGAATAGCATGTGTAAATGAGCACAGAAAGTTTTGTGTGCTAGTGATGTGTACTTAACCATGTATTCAGCATGGGATATCCTACTTCATGTACAGTTAGGCATGAAAATTTTGGACAAATTTGTGCACATTAGGAAAAAATTACCAAAGATGAATATTTGGTGTTCACTGTCCATTTATCTTCATAACATTTTGAGAGGTTGTTAGAAGTTCACTGCCAATATGAATGTTGCTTCAGCATTAACCCAGCCCAGTGGGCTGTTGAACAATCAGAATGGCAACTGCAGTCAGGGTGATTGGTAAAGCTTATAAATTTGCATTTCACTGCTACCTAGCAGTGAGAACTAAAGCAGTTCTTAAGACTGAAATGTGTATGGGACTACTACAGGTATATAGTGACAGGCAAAGACAAAATTTTATGTGACTTCTGACCACCCGCTCTTGCGAGATCTTGCTAGAGTTGTCCCAGCTTCCACACCTGCAGAACAAAGTTACTTAATGCATTGTCACAGCCCATTCAGGTTTTTTAATCTCTTTGGCAATATTTCATGGGAAAACATATTGAACTATGACTTAACTTTAAGAACATAAGTAAATAGATTTTAGGGAGAAATAACTCTAAATTTCAATAATTCAAATTGTTCACTTTTCCTGTGTATTTGAAAAGACTACCACATCTATAATTTGTTATGTCCTCCAAATAAAAGTAGAAAATGTGTTCCCTTTAGAAAACTACAAGAAGCTTTCTAGAGAGTAATTATGGCCTCATAACTTTTGAGAGCAATACACACAACAATCTCTTACCTGGAGAAGTATCCAGTCTTTTTGTGAATTTTATACAGTACCACATTTGTCTTTTAAAATATCAACTCTTTCCCAGTAGTTATGCATTGGTTTTAACAGTAGTCTTATCAAGACTATATTTTCCAAGAGTAGTCTAGCATTATTGAGTCTGGCCTCTGTTTTTTGAGATTTAACTAGAGTAGTTAATTTATCTCCAAAAATAGGGTTCCAGTTACAAACATGTAACTTCTTTCATATAATGGACAAGATTCCCAGATTTCAGGTAGATTTGCAAATGAATCACAAATACACCAATTAGCAGAGATTTCAGGTTCCAAATAGTATTCTCCAAGACAACTGAGATTCCGCTCTTTACAGTAACTGATGAGCCACAGATGAAGTTCCAAGCAAGTCAGCATTAAATCTTTCAAAGAGAGGACTCGGCCTTTTCCCTGGTAAATAAATAAGAGTGTTTTCCTGAATTAATTTTACTGTGTGAGTAGTTCCTCTGTCAGTTTGGGATGTTCAGCCTTAAATTCTCTGGAGATCTTACACTAAATCTTTTCTTTTTCATTTATTTCCAATAAGGAAATTCAGTCTAAGGCCAAGAAGCAAATTGTGCTTCAGACATCCAAAGAAGCTTAATTTAAAAAAAAAAGTCACAATCAGTGCTCCTTTTAATACAGTTTTAAAGTAGCCTGGTTTTAAAAAGTGGCCCGAAGTACGCTGCTCTTCTTCAAATCATTATGACATTAATTGCAGTTCAGTCTTTTCTATATGAAGATTGCATTGAAACAGGAAAATGTGAACATATTTTCTGTAACTACAGTTCAGGTACATTCATACAATGTTTTCATAACCTATACAAAGAAATGAACCTTTTAGTTCTAAAAAAGCTTTCTTTTTTCCAATTTCTCTCCTAAAGCATGGCTGCTTTTAAAGTTTTGTTTTAAGCTGTTCCAACTGCTTCCAGCTGCTACTAAATCTGCCTTGCAAGTTAAGCTGAGGTTAAAATGGAAGTTAATCAATGGAAAAAACAATAGAGGGAAGCTGTTGACTGCAAGTTGCATTTTAGTTTTTAAACAGTCGTATAGTTAAATCTGTTTTTCAATTTTAATTGGTTTTGAAACTTATAAAATAGTGTATTAATTGCAAATAAGGCAAGTAAGATGTTAATGATGGCAAATATATTAATTTTCTCCCTCCTGCTGAAAGATAGCTCTTTGGACTGCTGCTGGAAAACAGTCAATTCCATTTCAAAATGGTACTTGCTTATAAGCGTGACAGTATGAATTTGTCTGTTTCTTTAGAAAGTTCTTCATCGGCCAAATCTCTCAGTAGCTTAGCATTTCATTTCCATTTCAAAGAAGAAAAAAAAAAATCAATCTTTTACCTGAAGTTTATATTCCATAAATAAAACATGAATTCAATATTACAGCTGCTTTTTCTGCCTAGATTGTGTTACGGATAATTTTGGCTGAACCTAAAAATTGAAATAATCAAATTAGAGAATTTGCTGTGGGCATATAAAATGAATATGACTAATAAATGTAAAATGAAAGAACATTTGAATGTGCTAATGGACAAGCCTCTAGATAATTAAGCTAACCTATCCAGGAAAGACAAGTCTGTGTTAGGTATGTTCCTATAAACGCTAATCCAGTAAGAATGACAAAATATCTTACTGTGTAGCTTCTGCTTTATATTCTAAACATCAAAGATCTTACCATGGTAAGTTTGCTTGAACGTGCAAGGAGGTTAGCCTAAACTTTGCTATAGCTTACAATCACCTTGCTGAAAAAATAAGTAGTGAATTAAATAAGGTGTCTGACATTTATCTCCTCTATTCTCTCTAGTGATGGGAAATGAAATAATGCAGGAAACTCAAAAAGCCAATGTAATTTAAAATGTTTTTTCTCAGTGGCAGTGTGAATCTTTTCCAAGTGTAACACAACATCCATGACACCTATGTGATTCAGGAAGCAGTGCTCCCAGCATATGTCACTAGATATAGCAGCACTCCCCCATTAATAAATGCTGTCCTTGCTGTTGTTACTCATCAGCAATAAAGTACAAATCAGCATTATTCAGATACGTAACTTCTCTATATTATGTTTGTCTAACAATAATTCTAGTGTGTGCTGAGTATAACTATTTTTCTTTCCCTATAGTATTTCATACTGACAGTTACATTTTTTTCTGAGAAGTGTTTATTATTTATCTATAGAAAAATGACTTAGATGAAAATATAGTTTACTGCGGTTAAGGACCAACTGAAAGAAATTCTAAGAATCCTATGTGTCATTAACTAGCCCTTCATATCCAATGCCCTGCTATGCATTTCTTGATAACTGGAGATTTCCTTGGATTCATATTCTATCAAAAATTGCCATTTTAGTTAAAGTGTAGACATAAATATAATAAAAATTAATAGTGTAAGACAACAATCTAAGTGAAAAGGCTTATTATCTTAATTTCTAAGGGTTTATTTTTTTACATCTATGATCATATAGTACTAGAAAATGTGAGTAGTAAGAAGCTGGAAGAGTTGTATGTTTCTGCATATGATTATGTCAAACTACTTTATAGGCAGTTTGTATCTGTGTGCATGCTAAATTAAGAAAATAGTGGTGGCCCATGAACTATGAGGTTTTAAATCATTTTAATTTTGTAAGGTTGTCACATCTATAATTTTTGTCTCCTTTGTGAATCAAATAGATGACATCATGCAAAAAAAATTGTATGTGTGCTGATGAAGATCATTATGAATACTGAAGAAATAAATATTGTCTTTAATGGATGTCTTGAAGAAAAACTACAAATTTATAATTCTAAGTAATATATATGTAAAAACCTCTATTGTTTGATTTTTGTACTTACAAGCATAATACATATATTTGTCAATATAAACTTTGGGCTTCATGAGGGATCGAATCAAGGGAATAAAAGAAGATGCCAGTTTTTCTGATATGAACAGAAAAGGTTTCTCTCTTTCTAGCTCAGTAAAGCACTACTCCTCCAAAATTTCACTATCATTTGTATAACAAGTTTCTTTCATTCATGTTTCAATCTACTATATTACACTACTGGTTTTGGGCATGGAAACTGATTCATTCATTTTAAAAGTTGTAAAGATTCTATGCAAAGGCATATGTTAGGATTTATTATGAAAATGTAAAGAATAAGAAGTGTCTGCCTGCCCTTATCTGACTCAGAAAAAAGGAAAGGATTATGCATTTAGTTGCTTTTTGTGATCTGGCTGCTATTATGGTCTCATTGTAATGCTGTGATCCAGGGAAAAAACCCTGATGTCCAATTCATTCGTTTATGAGTAAGTCAGTAAACCCCTGGTTATCCTCCCATATCACAAAATCAAGAGGTTATATTTTTGGCATTTTTTAAGGCAGCAGAACTTAGGAGCAGGCCACAGTTTCCAAGCAGAAGGAAGAGTAACATTCAAGAAAGCCATTTCCTCATTTAAAAGCATTAATGCAGTAAATAAGGAAAAACATATGGCAACATATATATTGTAGTTTTGCCCATTTATTGAGTGCGCTGATGGTGCTAGATAACTCCTTTTTCAATGACAGTGATCAATTTTCTCATCCCTACTGTTAATAACTCATTTCTGTTTATAATTGTTTTTCTAGCTTGTTCTCTCCATTAAAAGGTATCAGCCAGGGAGAACCTGGATTTGAATTTAGCTTAGATCTTGAGAGATCCCAAAGAGGACTTTTGCCTGGAATCCAAGTAAGGAATACAGAAGACGACCAGTCTTTGCTAGTGTATGAATCCAACTCTTCCATAAAGGAAAGGACCTCTATCCCCGACCCTCTAGTACTCTGTGTGTTTATAAATCAGTTCACAAGTAAGCTTTAAGTGGGCAATTGGTCACCAGTGTACATAAATTACAGCCTCATCTTCAGATACTGTTTTTCACTGTAATCAGCGCGTCTGATTTACAAACCTAAATCCTAACCTTTCTGTGCAGTTCTCGCTTTATATGGTTCAAAATATTAAATTTAAACATTCTTTATACTTCTATGATGAGTTGTTTACCCTTAAATAAGGATGAAAGATTTGAAATAAAACAATCTTTCATCAGAGAGTCTCCAGTTAACATTTAAGCCATCATTCAGCAGAGTTCTTTATTTTAAATTATTTAATCTTGGTATGTTCTGTAAGATTGCGTTCATCAAGACTTATTCTGTTTTTCTTGGAGGAAAATGACACATAATTGAAATTGGATCTATTTGCTGTTTTCCTGGTTCAGCAAAGGACATAGTTTTGCTGTGCTGAATCTTAGAAGTGTTCCACTGAAATAAAAAAAAAAGAAAAAAAAATCCTATTTACTTAATGAAAGTTGGGATTCTGAGTTTCAGCTTTAAGCAGACTGCATCTTCTCAGGTAGCCATATGTGTCTCTTACTTAAGATCATGTTGGTAGAAATATCAGTGGTGTATATCAAAAACGAGGAATTTAAAATGGCATAACTTAGATACAATTTTATTTTAGGAGACTAATATTTACAGGACATTTTGCCTGATTGGAAAGTGTTTATTTTCATAGACATTCAAAGAATGTCTATTTTCATAAAACATTTTCTTAATTGAAATAAAATTTAAGTGCATCAAATGTAGGAACCCATTTAATGCTGAGAATAAAAGATACAAGAAAAGTATAAAATGAGGGTAAGAAATGTGAAGAATTCGTAATAAAAAAGAGTCCCCTTGGGTTTAAATTCTGTAGATATGAAATTTGAGACAGACATTTCTTATTATATTTCCTTATATACTAACTCTAGACTATGCAACTTTTAAGTATTGGGGTTTTTTTTTTTGCAGCAGTACCACATTAAAACCCACCAAGAATAAAGCAAAAGACACACAGAGTCATCTCTAGCTAATACTTAATTCTGTCTGAGAGTAAAATTTTATGCAACTGAAAATCAAGTAGAACACATTCCACAGTGTTATGATCTTACAGATGAATTCAGTCAGAAGTTGCCTGCAATTGCTTTGCATAAGTTTCTTTGCACTTCCAGTGACAAAAAATCCTGATTTTTAACTCTAATAGTAACAAGGACTCAGATCTTTACAGCACTAGTTTTAGGGTGTGGGCAAAAAATCTGTATTTCTTGAGCAATGGAAGCACAGAAAGAAAAAATTTGTTCTTTCAGGGGGTTTGTTGTTATTTTGAAAGTGGCGTATAGCACCGTGTAGGAAGGTTTCCCAGAGTCTTTAAAAAATCAGAAGGGGGCAACACTAACTGCCCTCTGTGCTCAGCCAAAATGGGACAATGTTTAATAAATATACATATTCAAAGACGGAAGTCTTGCTTGAGTCAGACATGTTTAGCCAAAAAGGAGCCAAAGGGAAGAAAGGGAGATTCCAAAGACTTCATAGTCTGCTCCTCATTGTCTGCTCCTACTGATTTAACACAGAAGATATTCACATGGCTGGAGTGAAAGTCATGTGGTCAAAGGCATAAGAGTGATGAAGCATATAATGGCAATGATGCATATTTTTTCTTCCATGTATTGAAATTAGTCCTTATCATCTTGATTTTGTATAGGAAAATAACACTTTTAGAATTATTTTATTTAGAATTATTATTACTTTATCTAACACTATTTCTGATCTTCAAACGGCAAGATGTGTCAATAGTTCAAAGATAAGACTGAATATTTAACATATTAAAAAAAAAAAAAAGTGAAATGAACCTTAGAATTTGTACTGGTTTATTTGGGTATGGATCCTCTTACTAGACCATAACTTAACACTTGACAATGGGAGAGAGGCATACTTCAGATTTACACAGAAGGTATTAAATTTCCCATTTCCCATGCACTTAAGAAAAGGCCCTATAACTTTTCCAAGAGTAATAGAAGTTTTGTAGGAATAGACTAAATCTGTAATACTATGAAGTTTTAAGCCAGGCAAATGCTATTGCTGACTGCCAATCATGGAGTAGCTACATAAGTTGATGTGATAGCATCCCCTGTGTGTTATGTTACTGGTACAGACCCTTTTTGGACACTTGACTGATGGTGTTTATGTCATTCCCACTACAGACAAGCTGCCTGAGGTTATTTTACTTTCATGCCATTGTCATATAATGTTAATAACTGTTGAAACAAGTATGGATTGACAATCCTGGGGAACTGTCTAATTCCGATGCCAGATTCTTGTAACTGCCCTGTTAGTTTCAGACAGAATGTACATGCTTCTTCTATGTTCAGGCAGGTTTTCATAATTATTACTTTGCACTTGAAAGAAAGTTTGAATTGAGAGTGAAACTTTGCTAGGGATATTTTTGAGTAATGATGCTCTATCAGCTCACTGTTGATCTGTTGGACATACTAATGCTTGATAAGCATTTATGGTATAATGAAAGTCACTAGTCCCCAGCATGAAATAGTTATACACGATCTGTAAGGATACCTATAAATCTACGCTCAAGGACTAACTTATCTACTAAATAGCATTTTCTTCCCAGAATGGCATCATTCATTTCTGTAGGACTAATCACTGAGTAAAGTGATATCCACTTTCTTTTAATAGCAGAAATTAGCCATTTACCTAAAAAAAAAAAGAGAAAGAAAAAAATGTATGTCTTATAGCTACATTAGCATTAGTATTGAGAAAAGGAAATCACTTTCTTGTAGATGAACTATTTTTCTTCATTTTCTCATACATTCTCCATTTTTTAAATGTCAAGTAAGTTCTGTTTCTGTATGAAAATTACATTCTCAAGCAGCATTTCAGATGGGAAACTTTGTTTCCGACTGCTTTAACTTTGGTTAGGGACTGCTAGTCAGCATTGCAGGGCATTTCTTTTAGAGTTTGAGTGAAGGGTGCTCTTTCATTGCAATTTTACATTGGAAAGGAGGAGCAATGTAGGTAAAAGTAGATATTATGTGCAACTAAAGTCTATTTTAGGGAAATAGTTTAATGGACAGTAGCATCAATACAATAAATCTTTTTAAATATTACTATTGCCTTCAGAAGCATTCACTTAACATTGTACGTGTTATTTAAGCTGACACTTTTGATCAGACTTGCTGAAATGAAGGGGGAATTGTCAGGAAAATGTCAGTTTTCATATACCTCAATAATTACAGGGACACACAGCTGGCTATTTGCAAACACAGGTACATGCATAAATTAAAATTATCAAAACCCTGTCTGTGATGTATCTTGCAACATCTCCAGGTAAGTGTGGATGATTTTTGGCAGAAATATCAGTTTTAATTTTATTATAGCTAATAAATGTCTTTTGGTAATTGTTGTAATTAACTTTGCTACCATCATGCCAACGCAAGTTTAAAATAACAAAGGAAGGGTAAATAAATGTTTATTTTTGTATAGTGCTTAGACTATATCTTTCCTCAGTCAAAAAAGTGCATTAACAAAATATACCAATGGCTAAAGTTATAGAATAATATATGTTCGTGTTCTGTAACTATTCATTTAGCTTGATTGCTGCATTATTCAATATTTCCTTAAGCAAAAAATTTTATAATGCTCAAATGGTACAGAGAAAGGTGGGTATGTCATTAGACTGATGGTATAATCAAAAATATGTGTACATTTAAATAGCTGGAAATAGTTAAATATTCATGGTCTTATGGTAGTAAATGAAAAAAGTGACAGTGTAGAAATTTTTTAGGAACTTGACTCGCCAACTTTTTTTTCAAAGAATACTGTCATATTTCCTTTAAAATAATTTGTCACAGCCTGAATATAGAGTATTTTCAGTAAATTAATAAACTTCAACAATATACGTTGTTTTCCTTCATGATTTTTCCTTTGCCTTTTTGGTTCTGTGATTTACACTTATGTAATAACAGGACACAACTCTAGGTGAAAGATTCAAAAATCACAGTTCAAGAAAAATATAAAGTAGTTTTCTTAAAGGTAGTATTTGTTGAAATACAAGCAAAAATTCTATGTGAGAGTCCCACATCTCATAAAATATCTGCAAATATAATTGATCAATAAAAAATCCATTTTAGTAACCAAATTGCTTTCAAAGTTGTAGACCACTTGGTTACTATCTAATTGAAAACATGTTTTAGTCTACATACAGACTAATTTTCTGTTCTTTTCCACTAAATAGAACTTATGTCCCCCTCATTGTTTCCTATCTATCATTTAACAAAAAAATTGCTTAATTCATGCATAACCAGTGTTAATCAGTAATACATGTTATTACACAAAATAAGCACTATCCTCCGAGCAATAAGAAACAGCCACACTGCTTTGCATTTATTTGTATGTGTGTTTGAGTGTGTGCGATGTGCTCTAGTAAAAGTGCCCTAAGTAGTGGAGACACTATTAGATAACCTATTTAAAATATTTATAAAGTAAAATTACATTTGAATCATCAAAGGATGATATATATCCTGATAAAAGATAGCGTTTTTTTAAGGTATTATTGAATTTGATAAGAAATTACGTGTCTGCAGGCAATAGTGTTATCTGCTAGTGAAAAAAAATTAAATTAAGTTGCTGCATATATTGCATGTAGCGCAGTACAATAGCACATTAGTCCTGTGGAGATTCGATGGGTTTTTTTCCTATTAACTTCTAATTAAGGCTGAGTGATTTTTAGAAGACATGAATTGGCACATGTGGCTTTTCTGTACCATCTTTCTTTCTTGGTAGAGAATATCAGGTCTAAGTCCTACTGATCCAAACAAGAAAGATTCTCCAGTTTCATTCAGAGTAAGAATATTCAGTTGGGACCTCTTACAGAAGTAGTTTAGAGAGAAGAAGAGTCAAATAATTTGTGCAGAAAATACATAAAAATATTTCAGAAATTAAGAAACTAACATTTTAGGTTTATACAGTTTGACATTAAGGAAAGCTCAAAAAGTAAGTGAGGTTTTTGGATTTGCACAAGGACAGTTTTTGTTATCCCCCTCTAATATTGCATACATGTTACTTCCAACTGAAATCCTCGGTCATGTCGCTCTATGTGGGCTGCATGAGAAGGGGAAGAGACGAACTTCCTCATATTTGTTTTTAAACTTTAAGAGTTGCGTATAAATTGAGCCATTTTTTTTACAAATGCAATAACTTGCTGCTGCTGCTAGTGATGGAAGTGATCTCCTGGAATGGAGAGCACTGCCTTGCAGAGCAGGAGATGTCCTTGCTCAAGGAGACAAAAGCTGAACTGAGCAGGAGTGGTCATCTCTGTGGGGCTTTATCTCAGGCTAGCAGCATTAGACTATGCTGGCGACTTGTTCTGGTGGGTGACAACTGCCCCCTGTAGGGTTGTGCAATGTGAACGCAGGAGGTAAATGCGGAAGAATGTGAAGTTATCAGGATTCAGAAGGTATTTTGTTTAGTCCACACACAAAATGCTTCCCAAGTTAAGAGTCTGAAAACAATCCCTCCTCTAGCCTTAGAGATCTAGAGGATCTCTAAGGACAGTGAAGTGAAATATATCTGTATATATCTCTGCCCCACCACCTCCTCCCTGTACAATATGTTGTGTAGCATGAATTTTTTTCAACTGTAAGTAGTAGAAGAGCTCTTTCACTATTACGGACTTGTATTTCTAACACCATTTGCCAGTATTATTTCATCATCCTTATTATGTCAACAAACTCATTTATCATCCTCTGATATTATCTATCTTTCAATACACAACTTCAGTTGCTAGAAAAAGTTTAGCACCAGTTTAATCACCTGGGAACTGAAGTAGAAATTACATACAACCTCAGGCATGACCTAGAAGCTCAGGTAAACTGCAGGAAAATACTGCCAATAACAAGGTGTGTGTTTTCAGATAACAAGTTTACAGATTTCTTCCCAGTAATATTTCTTATGCAATAAACAGTGCCTAATTAAGGTCTCTCATCTCTTTGTGGTTTATCTCACCTTATGACATTTGTATAGCAGCATTTTATAATTGAATAACAGTAAAGATGAAAATGCAAGTATTTGGATTTTATTTATAGCTGTGAAAGCATGCTTTACAATTTATCATTCAGTTCAAGAATTCAGTTGTCTTAAAAGAAAACTAGATTTTTCAATGACAAGTACCAGTTATGACTAAAACCTCAGCATTTACCACCAGTAAATCTAATCTGCATGCATTAAAGAGAAGAATTTTGCTGACAGGTTTTTATGGCTTGGTTCCACTGTAATATTTCATCGGTTTCAATATACATATAATCAAAATAGAGAAGTAACAGTTGTATTTCTTTTTGTGACATGGTCATTCTTAAAGATTGCTACTCTGACTGATGCATTTGTGTACTATAAATTATAATAAATAATTTTTTAAAATCATAAGTAATATTTAATTTGTTATCCAGAAACACAAAGTATTCTATAGACCTTTTACAAAAGAATGGTGAACTGCTTTATAGATGCACATGATAAAGAAGAAATATGGCTTTGGCTTTGAAAGGTAATTCACCTGCTTCACACCACAGAGAAGATTTCATATGTCTGTCAAGGAAAAGGTTAAAAACAATCCTTGCAAGTAAGCAATAACTATCAGGATGCATTAGGTAAAACTAACTCACACAGTACCCTCATACCCTTGACCTTCCAAACACATTTGTAGATAATGTTGATGTGTCTGACAGTAGACACAAATCCTCACAGTTCTGTGGGAATATATTTCAATTCTGCCTTGAAAGTATATTTTCTATAATATTAAGTGGATTGTTTTTGTAAGATACAAATTTTGATTTACACAGCAATGCAACGCATGTTATAGCCTACACTTTGCAAAATATAGCCATGATCTTATAATGCTCACAGTAAGGTAAGTTTCTTCTGTGGGGCAGTTGGAGAATGGTCTAATCTGGGTCTAATCATGCATGTCTGGCAGTGAAGAAGAAGCAGCTTAAATTAAACTGCCAGAATCAAACACTCTGAAAGGCCATTTCTGGATCCAAACTTTCAAGAGCTAGATGTTCCTGTAATAGAGACAGGCAAATGGATTGAGACAAAAACAAAGACATTCACAAGAAACAGCTTCCTAGAACAATGGGGTTTTTTGTTTGTTTGTTTGTTTTTTTTTTCAAAAAAAACCTGCTGGAAATGTGGTGTGAGAATACATGTAAATAGAACTTGTTGCTTTTACATGAGAGTCCTGTTTTAATATACATTTATGGAAATGGATTTATGGAAATGCCAACATGTTTTCCTTTCTCCTTAGATGTTTGTAAAATTGGAAAGGTTAGTTTAGTGTTTGTTTACCATCATCTCATTCTACATTTCCAGAATGTACCCTTTCAGTGTGGGTGCAGGCACAATGAAAGAAAGTAATAAAATACAGATTTTGTAAAATACATAAAATATTATATCCTCACCACACTTCAGGAGAAATTACAGGCTTTATATAGAGCTATGCAGTCTGTCAGTGTATATACTGTTCTGTGACATGGTTTAGGCAGAAAAGAAATTGTGAGAGGGAAGGGAAGGAAATATGGGAGCCCTGGACTAGATTTGCACTCTCACCTTTATGCTACCAGACTTTCTGCACTGATTCCCCTGAGTTTATCTGTAAGTGGAAGCAGATGTTGGGTGACTCAGTGGAAACCCTCCCTGGGGGGGCTTGACTTACCCATGTGCCAGTGCGCTGCCCCCCACACCCCCTCTGCGTGCTGCCAGAATATGGCAACATGTCTTGTGGTCCACTTTTATCATCTTCTTGGCATGAATCCCTCTCCATGGGAAAGTATGATTTATAAGGCATGGCTCTAGTTCAATAGACCTCACAAATATCCAAGAAAATGGCAAAAGCTGAAGGAGAGGAAGGGAAAACAGGAAGGAAATTTCTTCACGCATGAGCAGAAGATGAATTTTGAAGGCAGGCTTTTAAACAAATTCATCTTATTCTTTTTAAAAGCCCTAAGTTTTTATTGTTGTCCAGAGATATACCTATTCTCGCCTTACTTCCATCAAAGAGGCTGTATCTGTAGAAGTGTTAAGGAACAGCACTCTGTTACCTCAATATTTTCTTCTCACATACAAAGTTAAACGTCATCTGGATGTTACTGACAGAATGTTCTGTCTCTTACCACCAGAAGCTGAGGATGTTATGAGAAGACCAACTCTGGGGATCTGTGTCCTGAGACAAAAACTACAAAAAATCAGGAAGGGTTAAGGGAAACCTCTTTGCTTACAGCACTCTAAAGAAGCCTCCCAAATTGTTTGTGTCCCTGTGACAACAACCATATTTGGTTCTCAAAAGTCCCAAAACAGGCTCTATCATTTGAGCTGTGTGCCTGGGAAGTCGGTCAGCTGATAGCCAAAATAACTTAGTGTCCTGGTTTCGGATAAGTCCACACGGGAGAAGGTACACCTTGAAGCATCTGTGGCTGTGGATAAGTCCATGCTGCAGCAGGTACACCTTGAAGTGAGCAGCTGTGAGGTGTTTGGCTGCCTGCCAGGTTAAACCACAACACTCAGGAACAATCAGTTCCAATTCAGGGCCCTGAAGAAAAGTGGGTATCTAAAGGTTCTTGGAGACCTGGAATTGCATTCCTGTCTCCCTTTCTTGTCCAGCAAATGTTTCTGTCACTTGAGATCTATACCTAACCAGATGAAGATGTGAGGACTGTACCAATTAAGCATGGAAAGGTTTTTCTGGGATATAAATTTTCACTAATTACAATCATCACTAGATGCTTCAGGGCTTGCATGCAGTATTTTTCTATCTCTCCGAATTTCAGCACTACATTGGAGAGATTGTCACAGAAGTATTTTCCAGATGTCCCCAAAAATAGCAATGAAAAAACTGTGGCAGTTTAATAGAGACATTTCTAGATGACTGGAGTCACCCACTCCTAAAGATGATCAGATATAGACTGACTGTGACAATGGATGCTCAGCGTGTGCATAGTGCCAGGCCTGCTCTCCAGAAAGTTTCCCTTAGGTGAAGCCTATCCTGTAATAAAAGACAGTCAGCCTAGTTGCATGATTTTTATTAGTTGTGGTTTAACACTGTGTGAACACCAACATGAGATGTTGTTTGTTTGACCAATGGCAGAGATTTTGTGACGTTAAGTTTGGGAAGTGGATAGGATGAGGCTGGGTGTGGAGGTGGGGCTGTTGTAGTGCCTCGGGTGGTTATGCCTTGAGGAGTTATGTCCTGGCAGGTAGGGACATCTCAGATGTACGTCAATGGGATGCAATGAAGGACTCAGAAAGGACTAGGAGGTTTTGAATTTTCATACAAATGTTCCAACTAAGGCCCAAATTGATCTGAGACCAAAAGAAGGTGAACAGAATTGAAGAAATTAATTATTCAAACTAACTTGACAGGCATAGCTGTTCAGTACAGCAGAGAAGGATGTTTTGCATTTGAAGATCTTATTATTACTGTTTTTTCCTTTGCTCTTAGAAAAATACCCTAGAACATTTAGAAAGAGAAAGTGCTTTAATAGATCAGATTCACCTAAAGAGCAGTATATTATATCTATATATATATCTATAACATCAGATATTATATCTAATGTTTTCTTAAATTGCATTTTTTCTTTCAAGAAGGCCTACTAGAAATATACTGCCTTGAAAACTCACTACTACTTTCTCTCCTTTCTCTTTTTCCTCTCTCATTTCTCTAACTCCACCTCCTATCCCCAAATTTGAAAATGGAAGATGCAGTCCTAGTAGTGTAAACCCTTTTAGAAGTTCATAAATCAAGGCAAAGAAAGAAACTCATGTGGAACTTTATGCTAATAACTCATGTTTCAACACAAGCGTACTGTCATAAAGCTGGTCAGTAAGAAGGCATTGATTTAACTTGACACTTTTTTGAGTAAAATGTTAACACGAAACTTTTTTTCTTTTTTTCCCAGAACTAGAGGCGGAGGAATGGTGCAAACATCTTTGCATGGAGTGTCTAGGAACCAGGCTCAATGATATAAGTCTTGGGGAACCAGATTTGCTTGCTGCTGGAGTCCAGAGAGAACAAAATGGTAAGTAATTTTGTAATTGCTCCAAGATGAGTTCTTAGGTGATGTCCCATATTTTGTTGTGGTGAGGATTTTTACTATCAGCTAGAAGCACATCATTAATAACTAAACATTTGGATGTGTTTTTGAGTCTTAATCCTATTTTTCCTACAAATAAAGATGATTAAATTCCATGCCAAATAGCACACGTAGGGTGACTTCATGTCTTCATTGCATTCACATTTTCCTGTCATGGGAAATGATGACTATGACCTTTCCGGTTCTGGAAACAATGGCCTCTGTGCAGAGGAATAAAACAGCAGCTGTTGTTCCACAGCCTTTAAAAGACAGCGATGAACATATCAACACTACTTTGGACTGCAAAACACATATTTGCTTTAAACTCATACCTGTCTTGAATAATGAAGTCAAGGTCATCTAAATGTTGTCAAACACAGGTGAAAAGGGCAATGACAGATGCTAGTCAGCACTAAGCCTGAGCTTGTAAGTCTTCATCTGAAAGCTATTTGGAACGGAACTTTAGATTAGACATGTGCACAGCAAGGATGCTAGTGGATGGAATATGCAATAACAAAAGAAAATCTGTGATTATCCTGTCATTTAATTCCTATTAATGAACATGAGGGCAACACAAAATGTGCTCATTTATTCCTTCCTAAATTACAGCTCTCAATGATTATTACTGTCTTGATGCTTTTATAAAATCCAATAGCTTTTAACAAAGTAATAAAACAAACTGCCTCAATGGTCATAAAATATCAAGCCAACTATCATTATAAACAAAATTACGTAATTAAATTATAGAATGAATAACTCTATATTGATTATAATGTATTAATTTCAGAGAAGAATCCAGACATCTCTGAACCTAATGACATAAAATATACAGAAATCTTTAAGAAATTTTTTTCAAAAATCAGACATGTTCAAGTGCGATTTAAATTAAGTTCAAATGTTTGTGAAGTCATTTGCCTGTTATGAGACACAGGATTTAATATGTAGTCTCAAACTATTTAACAAAGGGAGAGCTACTAATGTTGTAGGAAAGTGATAATGATCAGACACAACTCAAAGCAGCCTATCTGCTATATGCTCATAAGCTATAGGTATAAAACTCATACCCATGTTCTTGAAGAGAGAACTATGTGAGCAGGTGGAGCACCTTCACAAATGCGAAAGGGAATAAATCTTGTCAAAAGTCTGTGATGTGTGCAGAAAAATAGCTTGAAATTCCTCAAGCTCTTTCTGCAGTGAATTCATGTACTGTCCAGCAGCTTTCGAACGTAGATGGTAAATATTACATTTCATCTTGCTCTTGAAAGAGATCCAGTTACACACGTATGACCTCCAGAAGACACAGATTAGTTCTGTTGTGTGAACTAGTATGGATTCAATTGCCTTAGTCTAGAAATTAATTGCAGTGCTACCAACCAGGATATATGAACATAATTAGCATCTTTATTGTTCTAAATGAAAGGAAACAAAGAGGCAAAGCATGTTGTACAAATCACATGAATAAGAATATGTGAAGGGTATCATTAGCCATATTCTTTTAAACCAAGTGGATGTATAATCTGATATTTGACAAGCATGCTCTGCTAAATCGTTAGCTACGGTATCTCAGACAAGTAATTCTGATACCTACCAGCTTCCTTCCCTCATCCGCTTGATGCACAACTCCGCATTTTAATAAGCATGTTTGAAATTCAAAGTTGTCTTGTTCAGAAGCAAAGCAAATTCTGTTTTGGGGGTCTTTTAATCAACTTGGAAGGAGGGAAGTGTACAGAGACTTACTATTGGTATGAAATTTAGCATTTTGTTCTTTTAGCTGTGCTGTAAGAGCCTGCAGTTGCACTCAATTTTTTTTAGCAGATTCCTTCAGTAAAATCAATTGAGTGGAACCGTGACTTGAGTTTATACTAGTTATCTTATCCTGCAAACTTGGCAGTGTCGTTCCCCACATGATAGTTCTATGGAAAAGGTGACTAATTGGAGGGTGGAATCATTTGGTGAGCTCTGACAACAAATTCAAATTTTAAATTTCTTTTCTTGCATTTTCCTCATATCGTAGATTTTAAAGGCATGCTATCAAAAATTCAAATTCAAAAATTCAATTAGTTCAAAAGATACTTAAAAACTTTTCAAAAGTCTACTGAGCTTTTGTTGACCTGAAACTGAAAGGTCAAAGTTAATTTTCCAATTTGAAATTCATGAAAAGTGACTATATGTATGAAATGTCTAAAATCTTGCTCATTGTGAAAATGGCAGCTGTGTCACTCTCAGTGTTTTTTTTTTTGTGTGTTAAATAAAAACTGTACACTGGTATAGTACCTTTGAATGTCATTATTTCAAAACATATTTCCAGTATGTCAACTTCATAGAATACCTTTTGAGTTAGTTGATGTATTAATATTTCTTGAAACAGACATGTGAGAATACAGTTTGTAAAACCTGTAATAGAACTGTAATGCCTCAGCATCTGGTTTCATGCAGGTTCTATTGCCTGAACCATACAAGGGCTTTCTTTCACGTCACTGAACAAAAGATGTCTCTTAGTATCTGAGCAAGACCACAGATTGCATTGTCATAAAGAGTACAGTGATGGTGGGTTTTCAGTTTTAGATTTTTTGTTTGTTTGTTTGTTTTACATTTTAAGGGCTAAAAGCAATTGAATAATGGTGTTATACTGTTGATATCTCTATGATATGACAGGGTGTTAACACCATTAATCCCAAAAGAACAGGTGTATTAATCATTAATCTCATCTCATTCCAACGTCTTTTTTCAAATGGTTACTTTGTCCTACAGATTTTCTGAAATGTTTAAAATTTGATAAAGATACTTCTTTGATCATAAAAGAACTAGCCTAATAAGGTTTTTTTCCTATGAGCTGCCTTACATTTCCTAGCAATAATATTTTAATATGCTATGTTCTTTATCTGTCCAACTACTTGCCCATTCCTGCCCTTAAAGGACATTTGCATTATGTATGTCATGTACTTGTAAGGGTATTCACTGAAGGGATCAGGTAAATTGGCTATCTCTTGAAAAAAATGTAAGTTTTCTGTTGTGCAGGTTTGTGTTTTAGTCAGCATAACCAGTATCTTCAGTTTGCAACATTTGTAATAATTTTCTTAATTGTTATTGTATATGTCCTGGGATCATAAAAATTTCCACATGCTGCCTATATTTTTTATAACCAAGGACTCACATTTCAGAAAATACTTGGCAAGGAAAATATGTGTGTTTTCTATGATTTGTCTAATATCTCTTTTTGTTACATCTGAGCCTGTTTATCCTCCTGCTCTCACTCTTGTGGTTCTCCTGAGATGAGCTTTTGATTTCAGAAGGGAAGACACCTGATTCTCTGTGACACGAATGCAACAATATGATTTGCAAAACAGTTTCCAAAGGCTGGCAAAATTGCTGTTTGGTGTGCAAATGTCATGGCTAAAAGGCCATACATTCATAAGGCATTTCTGTCACATGAGGATAAAAATTTAAGGTAGTGCAGCGATCTGAAAGAGACGTTCTTTTATAGTTCTGAGTTGTTCAGTAAGTGCTAGTGAGATCTATTTTATTGTAGTTGCAATGTTGCTTGACCCTCCAGCACCAAGCAATTCTGCAGTGGTGATAGCTAAAAGAGCCAAACTATAGATCTGCACTGCTTGTAGCAGAGACCTCTGGCTATTGTGTCTTGTAGGAAGAATAGAGAAGACATCTAAGAAATTCTTGTGCAAAACACATCAGTAACAGAAAGCTTCTCACTGGATTTCATCTCTGTTATTACTTTCAAGAAGTATTACCACAAGTTTTACTGTGTAAACTCTGCTGCAGAAAATGACTCTTAGGTGCTTTTCTTTTTACATTTAAGGCTCACAACCAACGGCTCCTTAGTTTGCAATGATATGCAGATTCCAATAAAAGTGAGATTTGAAATGAAACTTCTGTTGCTCTCCAACCATTTTATTTTCTCTCTCCTGCAAATCTAAGTGATTTGTTTGTGTTCCTCAGCCCTATAACAGCAACCCTGTTTCTGTTTAATTTTATTTTCACGCCAAACACAGTCTCTTATTGTTTATGAATGTCCATTTAGATTATTTAATAAAGAATGAAAATATAGTATTAAATCAAAAGAATTAAAGGCTACATGATCCTATTCAGATAACAAGTTTAGTATAATGGCAGCAGAGCTGTATACACAATGATAAGACAAATAATAATACACAGTTATAACTCCAGGAAAGAAAATCTGGACTAAATTGGATCTGATAACACTGTTGACAAGTAGTCTTCTAAGCAATATCCTGTGATTCTTACACACACATTTCATACTCCTTAGGTTTCTCAAGCTGCTGTTAGGGAAAGAAATCATGAATGTAGAGTGCTGTCTTCATTTGGAAGAATTGGAAACTTCCTTTCCAGCTCTCAATATATTTGGAAGTATTTGTAATACATCCCAAAACATATCAACAAAAACAAATCTATTTTTTAAAATATTTTTACCTGCCTGGCTGTCGTCATATCTAGAATTTGTCCATGCTCATTATTTTTTTTTCAAAATATCACTGTTTCCAATGTGTCACTGTATTTTCATTCTTTATTAAAAGGAAGTAATTAGAAATAAGTCATCCAAATGGACAGTTTACAATGACAGGCTATGTTTGCTGTGAAAAAGAAAAACAGAATATTGAAGACAATATTTGTTAAAAAAGCATTATGTGTAGACAGTGCTACTAAAATCACTCTTTAAGAGCAGGTGCTTCCCTTTGGTGAAGACTTTATTCCTATCTATTTTGAATACTAAATAATAAGACTAAAATACCTGAATACTTGTGCTACCTCATATTCTATTAAACTTTACTTGTAAACCTAGTGTAAACAGTGAAGAAAATAGGCAAATGTAAAAATGTAAATTTTTAAACTGAAAAAAAGTCTTGATCCATCTTTTGCTGCTGCAGCTCATTTATTGTTAGGTGTTATGCCTATGATGTCAATATAATGCTTTTCCATTATGTGTTACTGGTGCTTTGTTGTTTTTCTTTTTTATACAGTATGAAGCTAATCTTGATTTTAGAAGTCTGGAAAAGTTTGAAAGATCATTGATTTTTCACTTTTACTCCCTGCCTAATATTTAAATTAATATCTCATAAAATTACTTCCTTTGTAAATTTTTTCCTCTTTTTCATAACATTTGTTTTACCTTCCTTTTTTATTTAAAAACATTCCACAGTACAGCAGTCTTGCTTCCTGGGTTTTAATTGCAAGAAACTCATTAATTTCTGTTAGTAAAAATGTAGCTTTTCATAGTGAAAAATGTCCTTGAATCCTCAGAAGAGGATTATGAGTTATTTCTTTATGCTACACATTGAGATTACAAACTACAGCCAAAACACAGGGACTTTGTAATTATGTTCAGAGAGCTGACTTGATTTAGGGCATTTTCTAGGGTCTGTAAAATCTCTGTGATTTACTACATAAAAGCATTTTGCATGTGTTTTATTCATCTTCTGTTATCCTTAATCCATTTTTATATTTAGGTTTTTTTTTTTTTTTTAAATAAACGAAACATAGCCATCTTTATTCAGAAAAGAAAGGTGTTTACAGTTTTAATGGCTGGCTAATCCAGTGAGATTTCAGATTCTTCTCTATGTTACTACTTATCAGTGAAACAATTTAAAATAATTTATTTATGGTAGCCTTTATATTTTCATTGAGATGTTAATAAAAATTTCTATACATTTTTAATGGAAGCGAAGCAGAATAATTATAAGCAAAGGAATAAAATTAATTTTGGAGTCCTTGTTCCTCACTGTGTAAAGCAGGAGAGAATCGTTCTAATAAACCTGACATACAAAATGCTGTGACTTCAAAACTTAAAGCTCTCTTTCCACCTGAAAATTAGCCACAGATGGTCAGCAGCAGAAGTCTCATAGATGGAGAAGTAGTTTCTTCCAGATAGAAACTGAATGCTTTTAAAACCTTTTCTTATATAGACCCCACCAACCTGACTGCCTCCTTCCGTAAGTAGTTTTCCCTCTCATTAAAGCTGAAATGAAACAAAGCATCTGGATTGCAAGATTATAATGTCATCTTGTCAGTTTTCCAGCTGGGATGATTTAGGCAAAGAAATCCAGTGATAAAATGGCAGAACCAGGATGACTGGGCCTCACAGTCATTTTCTTCCCCAGTACAGCTGGACTTTGAGCTGAAAGGCTGAGAGCATTTCAGAGTTGCTGCCAAGTCTGCATCTCAGTCAATGCGCTCATTTTAACAAAGACTCTTATGCTCCTGTGCTCTGGAAAACATTACATTGAAAAGAGTGGAATAAATGTGGCAATGTATCAGCACTTTTTCCTCATCCTGGCTGCCCCACTCCCTGACCTTTGCTCTCACCAATTTTAGAGCAGGGAGGAGGACAGTGATGCTGAATGCTGAGGAATTGCACCTGCCCAGTCTCAGCCTTGTCTTGTCCAACAGGATGGCATCTTCTTGTTTGGTTTCTTCCTATTTTCTGGGTCCCTCATTAACTTTTATTTACGTAATCTTACTACCCAATGAACTGTCATTATCTCATCCCACTCATATGCAGATGGTGACTGATCCACAGAGAAGCTAAATATCCTATTCAATGTGATTCAGAAGATCTGGTGACAGAATTCAGCTGGGATTCCCAAATCTAGCCTATGAATGTTCTTGTCTGGATGAGTTTAAGGGCAAAACTTGCCTCTAAGAACTGAATGATTGTATTACCTTTACTAGATACCTGTTCAAATATTTTCTGAAATGCAAAAATTGGACCCTGCGTTTTAATTCCTAAAATCATTTAATAGTATCCACACCTCTCCACGTCCTCAGTTTTCCACTTAGTAAGTATTAATAAGTTTTTGTTTCAAAAGCAAATATATCCATCCTCAATCTTCTCCAGCGCATGTTTGTACACTTGCTTTTTTTGCCAGTTTCTGTGAGTTCCAAGGGTGCTACTTTTTGCCCTGCAGCTGATGTTCAGTTTAATCAGACATACTTTCTTTAATCCATGACACCTCATCTTAGACACTGACCTCCCATGTAAAGTCAGCAAATGTCTCCTGACAGTTTGAGGATACCATTTGTCCTGAATACCCTTCATGCAATAATATCCTCAAACACTTCAGAGAAGTTGAGCATTTCATGAGTATCCTGGTAACTTCTAAAACAAGTTGAAATATTCTGTGCATTCAACACAACAGTTTAATGTCTACTTCAGAATATAATTGTACCTCTCCATTTTCTCCGCTGTCTGAGGCACTCTGTTAGTGAAGACAGGGAAAGGGAAAGATTTCCATTCTCATATAGTAGCCCCATTCCCCCATACACATTGTTGACTTCATGTAATGTAAAGGGGAGGCCAAGAGAACCAGCTGATATGTCGGTCATCTGAATCTTTCTTTCAAGTAGAGGAGGCAAGTAACAGGAAGTAACAGCATGGCAATGCAAAACTGGAGTCTAATATATAATAAAAGCACACCTGCGTAGCAGGCATTTCTGCACGACCATCACAATGACATATGGATACTGAAAAAGGGCATATATATAAAAAAATATAATTCCATTGCAAGGTATAAGACAACACGTTATAACAAGTCGGCTTGTTCTCCACCATCCCCTTCCCAATGCAAGCATTGACCCATACTCCCATGCAAGTCTTTCCTTTTACTTCAGTAGGGGTTAGGTTAGACCTCTGCCCAACACACTCTTCTGAGGGTTAGGGGAAATTCTTTGCAGTGATCTCAGCAGCACCTGCTAATCCATTTGTGCTGTGTGTCAGAAGACTTTTATAAGATATTAGGAGTTTCACACTTGGGACCTTAGTCATAAAATGAAACTTTTAGAGCTAACACCCATTAGTGTGATTAATGAGAACTAGAGCCTGGGAGAAGAGGTTGAATGGCTATGAGACTGAATGAATCAATTGGGGAGTCATTAATAGGACAAAATTAAATTGACTGAAACAGAATAACATTGGGGATGACAAGTTTACTTATAGCTATGCAGGACGGTAATTCTTATTGCTCACCCAGCAGTTCCCTGCTTCCATTAATTCCTCAGCCAAACTTTTACTACTTTATTGACACACACACACAGACACACATACTCACACACACACTTCTAACATATTTTATATTAACTGACTTATTTGCAAATTTTCACTGATTTTTCAGAAAAATATATATATATATCAAATGTTTAAAAAATGGAGACATAATGTCTGTGATTGAATGTCAAACACAATGGGAAGCTGCATCTAATTTTGACTGTTATGATAAATTTCTCTCACTTTATTTCTCTTCTGATTGCTTTAAATTCCTTCCCAGTTTTTATGAGGACAACACGAGAAAATTCAGTGCAAATGGTGGATTAAAAGTGTTCCACACCAAACTGTCATTCAATTATTAAGTAATTGGAGACAATTTTTGTATCAGGTGTCCCTTTAAAGTACATTTTCCCAGTACTGTTTATTGAATGAACATTGCTCATGTTCATACTTTAAATTGTTCTTTCTTTTTTTGTCAACAGTCTTTAGTGTAGTAGCATTGACATTTTGCATTTCTATGCTGTTTCAAAAATGAAAGGAAATTGTCAGAAGTTGTGAATCAGCTGCACTCTCCCATATTATGCTATTAAGCCCAAAGATTTCAGTGCCTTTAGAGTTAAAATATAGGTTAGCACTTCCAACTGTACAACCTGAAATTTAACTGAGTTTTTCATTCTTTGTAGAAGCAACTCATTAGAAACTTTAGCTATTCTTCAAAGAAAATTGCATTTTTATTTAAAATTCTCTTGCTATTACTGTGGTTTACTTCCTTCCATATGAGTTAATGGTATTTTATATCATCTTGGTTTTTTCCTTTTTTCCTTTTTTTTCTTTTTAAGGATAGTTTTTGCATTGCTTATTAAATCACATGTAATTCAGGCACTTCAGAAAATTGTTAATGCCCTTGACCTCTTACTGCAAGGAGTGCACTCTCCAGTGGCAGCAATTGATGTCATGACCATAATAATATATCATGTTGAATCAGATTTTTCAAGAAAGCAACAGATGATTAAAAATGTTATTAATTTGACAAATGATAATGAGTTTGGCAAATAAATAGAAATTGAACACAGTTAACAAGCTTCAATAAGTAAAACTGAGTTTGCAATTTCAAGGAGAATTTTTCCAGGGGGCAATGGTTGTACGTACATGTTTTGCCAAGATAGCTGTAGAGGAGCCTCCGTCAGAGTTCAAGTCATTGTGAATTTTGATTTGCAAAAAGTCGTGGACCTTAATGTGAGGATAAAGGACTTCAATTAAGTTGCTGGGGACATATGTCAAAGAGGAGTACGCAGATCGTCTATGAAAGATGTTTCAGTCTGTTGCATTACTTATAATGAAAATGAAATGAAGATTCTTCTCTTAGTCCTCTCACGTACACTAGCAAGGCTTCTTTGACATCAATGGATCCTCACCTCTGTTCAAGACTAGAAATTTAGCCTTGATTTCTGAACCATCCGTTACTAAAAACTTTATTTTATTTTTTTTTTCCCCTGTATAAAATCTTACTTTAACTGGTGATGCCTTATTCTGTGGTGTTGTTTTTTTTTTTTCCAGAACGATTCAATGTATATCTTATGCCTACACCAAATTTAGATATCTATGGGGAATGTACAATGCAGATCACACATGAAAACATCTATCTCTGGGACATCCACAATGCCAAGGTCAAGCTGGTCATGTGGCCTCTGAGCTCTTTGAGGAGATATGGACGTGACTCAACATGGTTCACATTTGAGTCTGGAAGGTAAGAGTTAAGGAGAAGCAGCAAGAAGAAGAAATAAGCAGTGATTTTTGAGAAGCAGTCTGATAAGTTAGATTAGCCTCTCATTATAAAGAAAGATGGAATACATGGCCTCTCCACAGACTTCCATTTGTTGAATATTATTTTTCAATATATTCAACCCAGTGTTCGAAATAAATGTTAATATATCTTATATTTAAAATGAGCTTAAGCTTCCTCTGACTTTTATTTAACTGCAGTTAAATTGTCATTCTTAAGTTTTATGAGTCTCGCTGTGCTTAAACACTAGTGTGGTATAATTTGACTACTTTTGATGTAGAAGAAATTAAATCTGAATAATGGAAAAGGCTCATCACACAGTATGAATGCAATAACTTCCGTTACGGTAGATACTACTCTTTTTGGATGTTCCTGATGACTGATTGCCACCTAGAGTATAATTGTAAGCAGGAGTACAGAGAACATTGTGAACCCATGAAAAGGCTAGCTCTTTTTTTCTGCCTACAGTTTTAATCCTCTTTGCCATTTCCATCCTCAGATCAGTTTTAAATGTCCGTGGAACTCTGTTTTGCCTCCCTTTCATGTCTTTTTAATGCATTTCATATCTTGCCATTAGGTCCACTGTCTTTTCTGCATTTCTGTGCAGAAATAATTCTGTGTTTATCTCTGTCTTTGGTAATGTTTCTTCTTGTATTTTATGATTCTAGACTTTTTTAAGTTTGTCATAGTCCCTTTTGCAGAGCATGAATTTTCTGAAGCAATCTGTGAAATTACAGATCTACGTTCTTGGGTTAGCCACACTGCCTTGTTAAAAATCTTTATACGCATTTCAATGTGCACTTATCATTAACAAATATTCACAAAAGTACAGTTGGTAATCACAAACAAAAACATGGATCAAATGGACCCTACAGCCTAAGGAGGTAATGACCAAAATTCCTCTGCAGTTTCTTATAGATGGAAGTTACCACTTAACTCGTAACATTGTATATCCAGACTGATGTCACCAGAACATTTTAGTGCTCTGCTACTTTTCTGTGATGACTTCACCATTAAAAATCATGAAGACATCATTACTTTTTTTTTATTTAATATTGTTTCACTAAAAATTAGCAATGGCTGACCCATGTTTCCATTTAATTTCAATGATTAAGCTGTGGAGCTCATTCAAATATATAATTTTTAGGAAGAATAATTTGCTAAATCATTCCTTCCCCTAGGCCTCAAACTACCTTGAAACTAGTTCAAGCAACATACCTAAGCAATACCAGAAAATGAACAAAATGCCAAAAACAATGCCTGTAATCCACCATATTATTCTGGGGAAAATAAAACAAGCAAGCAAGCAAAGAAACAAAAACCTTAGGATTTAGCTTTTTCCCGTTCTTTGTGACTATCCCACTCATCTGACTCTGGCTAAATTTGTGCGTGAAAGTATGCATTTTATTAAAGGGGAAGAGATTATTTTTGTACAAAAAGGTAATGATTGAAGACTTACTAATGTTTGCTTGTTCAGAGTAGTATATCTGTCTGTGAGTAGACCCACTTCTTTTAATTGATTCTGAACGAAACCCTCTTTGGAAATAGGAATCATCGTTAACTAAAATTAAGCTGCTAAAATTAATTCAGATTAATCACTTGAAGTTGATTTCTTATACATATCTCAAAATGTAGGTGTGTCATTCTCTACAGTGTTTTAATTATGAAAAAAGTCATTCTTCAAAGCATAGCAAATTTTTTTTTTTTACAAGATTGTTGCTTTCCATACTGCTCTATTTTTATCTATGGCACATCAGTACTAACAAACTATGTATAGTGTTTGTATATATTCAAGCAAAATGTGACTTTTATCTCTGCTTTTTCAAGCCTCCTACAGTATTTTATTTCCATACTAGTATCTGAATATCATCTTGCCCTACAATCCATGGACCATGCAACCTGATGAAAAGTGGATTTTTTTCCTGTATTTTATTATTATGAGCTAGTTCTTCCTTTATATGTCATGCTTTATTGTCTTTGATCTGATTCTTCCCTTTTGCTTGCTTGGGAGTGCTTTAGCCATCTGATTTGGAAATGCATATAGACTAGATTTAGACTGACAGAAAAACATAGAGATAAAAAATAGGACTAGAAAAAAGCCAGTATCTTCAATAACATCTGAAGACTATATAGGGCAACATTAATGCTCATTTTAAAATCTGCTGTTGATTTGTTTGGGTTTTATTTTTATTTTTCAATCAGCATCTTTCTCATCTTTCTGAACATGATTTTCTTTGTTCCTTGATCTGCTAGTACCTTAATACAGTAAATTCCTGATGCATGCTGTCTTATCAGAAGTGAAGTGTTCATCCATGTGTTATGAGAATGTTACGCAGTAAAAGTGTTGTTGCTTTAATTTTTCCCTAGGGCTTAAATATTAAATGTAGACAATTGCTTTAAAGGAAATATTTTAAAATAGGTTCTTATTTTTTACTGAGTTTTAGCAGCTATGCAGTATATGTGTATGTGGTTTGCATGAACATTAAAAGCTCAGTTTTATGTATTTACTATCCATCCTTGATTTTGGAAATACTTACTTTGACAAAATATATTCCTCCCATTAAAATAAATGGACATATTTACAAAGAGATACTATAATAAATAAAGGGATCAAAATTAAGCTTTCAGACAATTAAATTTATCTTTTAATAAATATATTGCTTTGCATTTAAGTGGAATATGGACTTGGATATAAAACTAAACTGTTCACTTGTCTAATGTAATGTAATAACTACAACATTTGGAGGATGTCTACATTATGGGAGGAATGAACACAGATTCTTCTAAACTGCCAGATTTTTCTGTTTAGTTTTGCACTGAATTGGAGTTTGTAAATAGGTATCTTTGCCCTATCTATGGAGTTAGAGCCATACTTATTTTTCGTTATTTAGTGAACCCATGAAAGTAAATATTTCTTGCACAGTGATTTACTTAATTTGTGTTCTTCCCTATCCAAACTCTGCTGAGATTTGAGGGAAGAAAGTATTGTGTGCCTTAGTTTGATGCTGGATGGAGAGATTCTCATTATTTAAAGCACCTGATTCGGGCTAATCCCATGCAATCTATCCATCGATCAGAAAATAGTAATTCACAACCCCATTAGGCACTACAATAGCTTTATACTGATTAACACTGTGCACCTAACACAGTGAATGGATCCCTCAGTAATTCAGAACACTTGAGGTAGGAGCCTAGCATTTACTTTTCTGAGAGCTAGGCTTTCCACCTGACCAGCTTCAGATTGTCTTGGGGAGTTTTAGTGTTGAATCATCAGTGAGTCAACAGGATTTCCTTAATTTATGGACATGTATAATGTGTTACCTGATTCTCATTATTTTGGGTATTGGATGTGTTGGAGACACTGTACCTAAGAATGCAGTTGATCTGCGTGAGTGCGCTTATTTCTCTCCAAACTTTTGGAACTGCTGCTCCACGTACATGAGCATTGGTCCCTGACTGTCTCTGATTTTAAACCCCTGAAATGGGAAGTGTGCTCCTTACGGAACTGCCCACCTAACTGTCCAGGTGAAGGTACTGTAAATTTGCACTGGATTGCATTAATTACATGCAATCCAAGAAGCATGCCAGAGAAGTAGTAAAACAGGTACAGATTAAATATCTCATAGCCCAGATCATGTGTGTAGACACTGTTTTCAGACTTCTGCCAAAGTTACAGGATTCGTTTTGCTGATGTTGTAAACCAAAGAATCCATAACAAACACCATAAGCAATGTTTAAAATCTACCCTCTGGAAACTGCAAAAGGCAGTTGTCCAAGCTTTTCTTTTAGCAAAACAAGCTGGCTGAGGCACCTTTTTAGGACCGTAAGAGGAGACTCCTAAGAATTCAGAATTGTTTTTCATCTCTTGGGGTACGGCACTGAGAAAAATAAACACATATGGACTCTCTGTTCCTCTTGAAATGTTCTTTCTTTTGCTTTACTGCAATTCTGCCATTTACTTTAAACAATATTTTCTATGTATGGAAGCTGTTTGGTCAAGTCTATTAAGTGTTGGCCATAAGTATCAAAAAAAAAAAAGCTAAAGTCAAGCTGAAGTCAAACATGGTGAGAAAATACCATAAGGGGCTGGGCTGTGGAAGCCCCAGCCAAACTTTGTCAAATACTGTAAGTTTCCAGCTGAGTAGAGAGGTGGAGACATTAGGTTTGTTCTTGGAGTTTTAAGAACAGAAGGAGCCACAAATCCATGACACACTCCTTTTTCTGAAATGTATTTTCTTCTATTTCTAGACAAGACAATGAAATTTAAATAATTTCAAGTATTTCCCATTTATTCACGCTATGCATTCAGAGATGCCCATTGAACCACATGAAACTATTCCTTCTTTATTTGCCTTTGATTTTGTTTTTTTCTTCATCAGAGAAAATCTAGTGAAACGTGGTATTCTCTGTCACTTCTAAAATCTGGAATCTGCTTCTTTGGTTGAGAAAAATATTAAGCTCAAGAATTGCAGAGAATTTCTCTGCAGAACATAAGAATTTCTCAGATTTTTTTCCCCTTTATGCGACCCAAGACTGACATACTCATTTTCTCAGTGGTAGATACACAGATGCTAGGGTTATCTGAAGCAGAAAGTTCAGTGTTTGCTTCAGGCACTACATCTGACTGAAATCTTTCATTTGTCTGTAAGTCCTCCATGGCGATTTTTGGTGTTAATGTGAAATGTATCAGTCAATTAACCCTTAAAGTTAAGTTACAGGAAACACCCTCTTTTTCCCTTATGTGGGGAGAGGCCCCTTATGTATGTGCCTCATGAGACGGTTGTTCTGGGACTTTATACACTGATGTATGTATCAACTCAGGTCTATACCTCCCTGAAGAGAGGCCTTCAATTCCTGATGCTGGTGGATTATTTAAATTGTGGATTAAGTTTATCATAGGTTTATCATACAATTATAAATCATATATTATAAATCATTCTAAATATCATTATAAAACATAACCTTGTCATAGAATTGAAGTTACTTTGCGTTGAGCACTCATGTGCAGCTGTAATAAATAAATTTATCATTTCAATAAACTTTAGCTCAGAGCTCTCAGATCCCACACTTAGTAGTTAAGTTTGTTAGGATCTTTTTCTTCTTTTACACCTTTGTAATATTTTCAAAAAGCCTAATTACCCATGGTGTGAATTTTCTGTGGTTTTGTTTTATCTGTTTTCTCACTGCTTCTTCCCTTCTTTCTCATATTCTTTCCCCAAGTGGTACGTATTGCCAAAATCTGAAAATAACTTTAAAAAAGAAACAGGGATCTCTTGTATGTATCCTCCCCCCCCCCGCCCCCCCCCCCCTTTTTTTTTTCAGTAATCGCATAGCTCTAATTTTAGGAAAAATGGCATTTTTACTACTGAAAAGTTTTAATTAGTTCCCGGTATTTAGCAAGGTTATACTGCATTATGTTGTAATTGTAGTTCCATTCCTACTTTTTTTTTTCCATTCCAACTTCATTCCAACTCTCGATTTGCCTTCTGCCAAATTCTTGACCTGGAATAAGTTCTGTGTTAGTCATCTGATTCACTTAAACCCTACTTAACAAGGAGTTGTGTGTTTAACTCATCTACAGAACTCTTACTCTGGTTTTGATCAGGGTACCTAATCTAAGAACTCTTTTACTAGCAGAAAATAATGTAGCTCATTATAAGTGATTTATAAGGTGCTCATTGCATTTTCTCTCTGCAAGGCTCCTCTCAGACTGCTCTAGCATTGGTAAGTCTAAGGAAGTTCCACCAAAACTCACATAACAATGAAATTCTCCACAGTATAACTGAATATGGCAAACAGAGAGAAGAAGGGATTATATACAAGCTTCTTTATCCTAAATTTCTATTGTACCTTCTAAAGTGTTCTGCTTTTTTTTAGTCCCTGTTTTGAAAATTCAGCCATCATATACACACCCACAAAAGATTTTCTCCAACTGGCAAAGAATGCCTAAGCCATTCCACTTTGCTGTGAAAGCTCTAATTTTGATGAGAAAAACAACGGCATCTCAAAAAAGGCAATATATTCAAAGAATAAAGTTACGTTTATTAAGCTGTAATTTTATTGGAAATAGATTGAGAAGTCAGTGACTCTTAGGACAGAGCAGTAAGCTCCACAGATGAAGTTGTTAGCATAGTAATGAACAAATTTATAAATACTAAATTGATAGGAATGAGCACATCACTAATTCATTAATTCACCATTGCTTAACCAGTAAATTTCCTTATGAATTTGTACTGAATGAAATATATGCAGTTAGAAAAATAGTCACCTAAAGTTTGTCTATTTAACACAAAAGACATACAGCTCAGAAGGAAAGCCATAACCTCTGTGGTATCTATAGAAGTGGCTTGTATTTGGATATTTTACAACCCAGAGGGCACAGCGTGAGTTTTCAGCTGATCACTAGATATTCAATATCATTGGTATAATTCAAATGTTACAAAGCTTTTTAAAGAAATCTCTAAGAATTGTATTTTGTTTGCCTAATGTATTAGCAGACAGCATGTTATGTTTCTTCTGATGATCCTGAGATAACATGAACTGTGCTTTTCAGTTGAAGTGCACAATTTGCCTTCTCCCTTTGTAACACAGTTGTATGACATAATCAAAATACAGCTTGTTTTAAAATATTTTGAGACCAGCCACCATTTTGCTTTCAGATGGCTTTACATCCACTTGATCCCAGAAGATTTGTTATTTACTTACCATATTCTAATTGTCCCTTTTTCATATATATGCTCTGCTGTAAGCATGCATTGTTAGATTAATATTCCTGATGTTGAATATGACTAATGAGGTTATTGCTGTGTAAAGGATGAGCGGAGAAGAAGCAGATGAAATAATTCATGCATTCTTAATCACATTAGGACTCACTTATTGTTTCAATTCTACATTGTAACCTTTGAATTCCACAGTGAGCAATAGCAATAATTAATCTTATATGGTAGTTTTGAATAACTTGAGATGCCCCAGCAACAGGCCCTTTTATCTCCAAGAGTCATAATAACATTTAACCTTTTACCTCAAAATACAGGAGGACTGAAACATCTCAGATCTGAAAAGTAAAAAAAAAATTAAAAGCCCCCTTTAAAAAAAATCAACAGCAAAACTCAGAAACACATGTATGCAAAATGCTAATAAATTTCATAATGCTTTTCATTTTTTATATGAATTCCATTTACAGTAAGTGCCAGGGTGTCTATTTTAGCAGTTAAATACTGTTGCTCTCTCCCCCACCAAGCCTATTTGCATGAGCTGATTAAAAATGCTGAAAGTGGGCACCTAATTATCTATACAGACAGTAGGAGAGTGTTAAGCACTATACAAAGGGCAATCCAGAAGGCCATGTTTTGCACAGAAAACCATCTAGGCAGCAAGAATGCTAAGTGCAAATAAATAGTCCTTTTCTCCAAAGCTTAGGAATATAGTATCATCGATTGAGGAGGAGGTTTGAAATATCCTCTATGCTGCGGCTGTGTACTGCACAAACATAGAAGGAAGTAATCAAAATGCAAAGGCTAGAATTTGCACAACAAAAGAGCCTTGTTCATGAATATGTAGGAACCTGTGCAAACCCACACTTACACATACACACACAGAACATTGCAGAAGCATAAAGGGATATGGTTTTAAATGTTTGTGGGCTTCATTTGTCGTCAGGAACTGTGGCTCCTCAGCTTCAGCTGGCACATAGGTTTATTCTAAAGGTCATTGTAGTGTCTGAACAGTTGTCTCTTGTATGTCATATGTGAAAAACTGCAATGAAAGTTTTATTTTTCTCTCAGTCTTGGGACTTGATTATACTGGAATCAAGTTGAGTATAGCATGACTGCTGGTCACTACTCGTGAGCTGAGAAAGCTGCTTTAGCAGGCTAGTCTTGGAAGGTTTACCTAACATCTGCCTAATTCTCCCTGTTCTCTCAGATAGTGTTAATTCATTGTTTTCACAAATAATAAACTCTCTTATAAAATACCTATTGGCATCTTTTTGTTTAACTTTACTAAGATGAAGCTTTTCTGGAGGATCAGGGTACCCGGTAACTTCTTTGCTTCAAAAAGAGGTCAAGAGAATGGTTTTGGACAGATATGGCCTTTCCTGTCAGTCACAATGTATAGCAGTTCCAGAAGTATTTCTATATTCTGGATACAGTAATAGTGTAAGAGCAGAAACTCTAGTTTGGAAATTTCCATGGTGATTCTTTTTTTCAGTAGCTGCATTCTGGCTTTTCATTAGTAAGCTGAATGCCATTACCAACAGAGTTTTATACATGTATATTATATATACACACTTCCAAACATACTTATATATGTGATCTCAGTGCACCCAGGACTGTGTTGGAATATGTGAGTAAATGTGGAGGTTACTGACTTCTTTTTTTTTTTTTCTATTGCTCTAGTTTTTTACTAAGTTTGTTTGCAAAAATCAACCAATAATCATGAAGGTAATGAATATTTTCATCCATTAACTTAATTAATTAGTTATTAATTTCATTAATTATGTCATTAATTAGAAAAACAAATTCCGCTCTTCTGTAAAAAGCTATAGGTAAACAAAACCAGGACAATAATATTGTAAGTAAATTAATGGGGAGTTTGCATTCCTTTGCTTTTTGTGTTAAAATGATTTTTAAAAAAATTTTATGACCATACAAACCAGAGAATACCTAGGATATTTTGGTTCAAACTTTGAAACATGCTAAAACCTCTGATATAGAGTCTTCACTTCTCAACAGCTGCACCCTTAATGAAATCCAAGTTACTTTTTGTGACTATTTACTACTAAGACAAATACACACACACAAATATGTTTAAAGACACATATAGTGTGGTATAGTGTAGTATAGTGTAGTATGGTGTAGTATGATGTAGTATAGTATAGTATACTATAGAATAATATAATATAAAATAATATAATATAATATAAAATAATATAAAATAATATAAAATAATATAATATGTTCTTCCCAAAATGGGTATACAACTAAATAGGAAGACCTGAAAGAACAATCAAATTGACCATTCACGAGTAATTCCTTTAATTTTTTAGATGGTGATGGTATATGTTGATTGAATACAAATCCATGTGATAAATTTCAGTTTTTGTTTTCACAAAGTGTTCTGCTAAGGAGAAAACAAGCCTAATATTTGAAAACCATGTCACAGCCCTCCTAGCGTTATCATGCATTATGCCCCCCTCAAATATTTTACTGCAACTAAGTGTCCTCTCACTCTAATTTAAAAGAACTATCAAAATATTGTGACATAGGGGAGATGGAGAGCACTTTACAGGCACTGCCTGCTCAATAACATTCTAGGAAAGTCAGGCTATTTCTGAGGTGTGCTTGACTGGTCCTGCAGGCTCCTCTAATCTTCCGCTTATTTATAAGGTACCAAAGGAAGGTTTGTTCCTTAGCCCCTGTTGGAGGAAATGCTATTAGCTACTGTGTCCCTCCTAATAGTACTTCTTTGCTATCATGGTAAGTTATTACTATTATTGCACTATTAATAATGCTGTAGTCTGTGGTGTGAGATTTATTTCTGCTGTGAGTAGTCATTTGTCACATATTTTCTAAAAAGCTTCCGTCTTATTAGAAAGAGAGGAGGGAGAGGCAACATCTAATGGAATCTCTCAATCTCAGCAGCTCCAAACATCATTTGATCTTTCTGACTTTTTGGAAGAAAACTCAGTACAGTGCTATAATTTACCGAGATGCTTCATCTACTTGATTATCCTGTCAGTGGCCGAAAAGTCAAATATAACATTGCACTCGCATGACTTGCTTGAACCAGTGCAACAAAGCAGATTTTCACATTTTAAAGACTTTTTTTTTTTGTTAATTCTCTGTCCAGCTTGGAAAATATCCCTCCTTTAAAATGATACTTTAAATAATCCCTGATACACTTTTTGAAAACAATATTTTAGGATGAATGACAGAAGAGATTTTATTCTTCTGAAATGGGTGCTATTACGGCTGAAATTTCATTAACTATAAAAGTAAATAAAAATTATCATCACTTATTGCAAAATTACATTTATTATTACGCAGTATTTTAAAACTCAAAAAAATTGAAGCCAACTGACCATAAGTATCATTTACGTCAGGAATGGGATTGAAGGGCAGAAAATTTTGTAGTCTAGGTGATGATTCAGTGGAAAACCCTGAAGTTCTTTCCAATGATGACTGAGGGTGCCAAACCTTTATTTAATGAAAGAACAGGTTGGATCATTTATATTTCTGGTGACTTACTTATCTAAGAGTACTGTCACTGTCACCAGAGAATAAAGAGTGACACCAGCGATGTAAACCAACACCGGTCTGGAAAGGACCAAGGCATGAATGTGTTAAAGCTGTTTTGCACACATATTGGACAGGAAGCGGACCAGCTTGCTGGGACTAAAAGAAACTCAAGGGATTGATGGGAATAGGAGGGAAGGTTTTGTAGTGGGGGACAGAATGGGCTAAGCACATGGAATAGGAGGAGATAGGAATGTGGTGATGAAAGACATGGGCTGGTAAGACAGAAAGAGATAGAGGGTAAGAGCAAAAGGTAGCTGGTTTTCTGATGGAACACTGTAGCAGCTTTTGGAATATGTGTAGCATTTTAGGAACAACATCTAATCAGAAAGTGTGGAAGATCTGAGCAAAAAGTAGCAAGAAGAGGTTGGCCAGGAAAAGTGCTTGTCATTGGCAGATGTTGACAACACCTTCTCAAATATTTCATTTCACAGGTACTTTGCCTTTTTATGGGAGACTTCTTTAAGCCCCACTGGACCAATTTCTCAGAGAAAAAAGAAAGAAAAATGAGTGTGATTAGCTCTCAGCCTTAGAAGGGCAGATGAAATGGAGGGCAGCCAAGAAAAGAGTTCAGTGCATGTGGAAGTAGTGTCCAATAGCTGATAAAAAGGACCATCAGAGAAATTAGAGCAGAAATAGTAATACACAGAAATAGAAATGTATATTAGCATTTATCTTGAGACTAATATTCTGTCTATGATATGAAGAATACCTACAATATGAATGTTCCAGAGTGAGAAAGTGGGGAAATACTTCAAAAGACTTTTTAAATGTTACCTAGGATACTCAAAATGGTTTTAATGGTTTACATGAAATAGCCGCAAACATGCCCAAGCTATTATGTCTAAATGTCCAGGGAAGGCATGGTCACCTTTTGCTGCATAAGAACTATGAATATCCATTATACATCATTCTGCCCATAAGGGATTTGTACCCTTTCTCTTCTGCCACCTACAGTGCTTCCTTTTTGGATAGCTATATATAAATGTTTGACAAAGCCAGTAGGTATTGCATCTATAGTTTATGGATTTTTTAAACCTGGCCTACAGAATCATGGACAGAAGGGACTGACACATTCCAGTGTTCAGAGCAGTTCCATAGTTCCATGCCTGTTATAAATTTCTTACAAAAATATTACTAAGGCAGTATAGAAGGGTAGAAGCCTAAACTCTGAAATATTGAACTGGATGAGTAAGCTCCAGTGTAAAAGTAGCTTGTTAGTGTTTTTTTCACAGCAAAGGATGATTGCTTTTCTCATTTTGCTTTCTAACAGTGCCCCAAGATCCCTGGGAAGAGAGCAGGCATGCTGTGCTTAAAAATTTTGTGCATTAGAGAAGATACATTTCATACTTTTATATTCTACTATCCCAAATTTGTTTTGCAGTCTTTGTTTTTCCCCTCTTCTGGTGGACTTGTCAAGGTGCATTTCTTGACAATTAGTAGCATTTTGCGCTGTGCAGAAAACTGGTCTGAGGGAATATTTACCAAGAATAGATGGTGGCGCATACACACAATGGTCACATTTCTTGCCATTCTTACCTAAATGTTTTTGTTTTAAGCAAAATCCTCACTAAAGATAGCATAAAACGTGTCTTTATCCAGTACAGGACTCATAGTAGATATTCAGCTAATAGAACCTAGTCAGCGTAACTGTTTGCTGTTAATCAGAGGTCGAAATACACATTTATCAAAACGTCAGAAAATGGCTAGCCACTGCATCCCATGAAGTTTTAGAAAGAAGATATTTCTTGGAAAATATGCAGGGAGCCCAAGTATAACTATAAACTGTAAATACTGTTTTCTGCTTATTTTTCATCCTTTTGCATGCTTTTCCTGTCCTTTTTCTGCATGATTCGATACATGTGATTCTTTGTGAGGATTTTCTTTTTCAGGACTCTTCTTTTTTTCTTTTTTTTTACACTCCTTTTATCCACTTGTACCTTTTCCTACCCACTTACTTGTGTAATTGAAAGGAGTGTCTTTTTTTATGTAACAAAATTTTACAAAAAAATATTTTGAGGGGTCTCAAGCCTTTATCAAGCTGCTACTTACCTGAACACAAACTATAATTGATTTTAGCTATCAGGCTAATGAGAAATCCTTACAGAGATCCTTTTCCCACTGCTGGAAGCACCAACACAAGGATATCATATACACAGTCAAAGTTGGAGTCAGAGATGCCAGGTGAATGCAGTGCGAGTTGTTTGATCCATAACAGGATTGCTGCTGTTTGCAATTGAGAGAACAGGGGAAATCTGTCTACTTCACTTCTGCCTGGCTTATATCAAAGAGGAAAGGTTAAAGCAAGTGGGAGGGAAGTCATGTTTCCTCTCTAAATTAAATACCACATGTAGAAAATTGATGGAAGTTCAATGAACATTTTATACGTATGGTGAGGGCTGTACATTTTCTGTAATTATTTTTTGATGTTATGTTATTATTGCACATCCAGTTTACCACCAAAGGCATTATTTGACCACTTGTGTCTGTATGCATGTCTAGTTAAAGTTCAGACCAGAAACATGGCCTTCAGCTAAGATCTTCAGTTCCTACTGTCACCACCTGAGAAATATATCTTTTTTTTTTTCTTAAACAAATCCCTGCCTTGTCTCATCTTTGGTGCTTTTGTCTGTCCCAAGGGTTGCTGCTGTGGCAGGCTGCTCCCAAACTGGAGTTAACAACCTGCCAGTTTTGAGATTAGTGTTGATGAGTCCTTGGCTGTCATTAGCATATGTTAATTACTCATTAGTGTATGTACATAGCATGGTGAGTGTCTCTGAACCAACCATGTGTGCCCATAATATTTGCATATGACTTTCTGAAAATTCCTCTGTGGCCACAATGGTCAAAGAGGTAGCTCTGATACCTTGGAGATGGAGAGAGTGACATTGAAAGACAGGAGTGTTTAAATCCCCATCACAATAAAAACATAGTGTACTGAAAGTTTCAGAGAATGGCTAACCATAAATGTTTTAAGTGGCCAAACCCATTTTTGATGGTGCATTTAAAAGGGGAGGGGATGGGGGATGCACTTGAAATGCCTTGTTTTGAAGTAGTCAAAACTCAAAAAACTCAGCAGAGTGCTCAGTGTGTTCTCTTCATCATTTCTTTGCACTTTGTGTCTCCCACTTTTGAAACCAGAGAATGCAGCATTGATTTTCCATAAACTGGGAAAACTGATGTTTTGAATACACATTATAATTAAGTGTGACTAATTTACTTTTTTTCTCTGTTCTATGGTTCCAAACCTGGCTCTATATCAGTTCCTTAAGAATTTTTACTTCTGTTGTCTTGACATTATTCATCCATCAAAAATGTTAATGGCATTATTTCATTCCTGTTCAGCCCTCCAGAAATTTTCCCTCCTCTCCTTAAGTGAATATTCTTTGATCAAAATGTAGGAAATACGTGTTTCCTATGCTTGCTGTCAAAATAAAAAAGAGGGTAATGACACAAACACAGTATCTGTCTGCATCATGGTAGGTGCAATGTGTTTCCAATAGCAGTCAATACACAGATGAGAAGTTATTGAGGCATTATAGGACAAATCTTCTTTTAGATCATTTCAAATGTAGTCCTACATTAAATTCTTAATATCATATTTGCTGTTATGTGCAGATGCAAAACTGTTTTTTATTAATTCTTTTTAGTTTAACTTTTAGGTTGAGCATGATGAATTACTCGAAATATTGTTGGCACCTTTACAATAGCGTCCAGTGTCATAGCTTCTGAGCACCCTAACTTCCTCAAAGATGAAGTAAAATGAACAATTATACCTATGCAAATTAGTTCCTTGGTTGTTACTATGCTAACATCTGTTGACTGGCAGATGCTTCCTTTTCATAACACTTGTTACTTCCTGAGAGTGGATCGAGTGGACTTGGCAGTGTTAGGTTTACAGTTGGACTCTATGATCTTAAAGGTCTTTTCCAGCCTAAATGATTCTATGAGTAGTTTAGAATTGTGTCACATTTCTGTCCGCAGCACCCTGGGCAAGGAGTAGTTCCGAACATAACTGATTTTAGGGCTCAAAGAAGAAAAAAAGAAAAACATAAAGATCCTGGGCCACTAAGTTTTATTGCTTCTGTTATAACAAGTGGTGATGTGCTGCCACAGGGCTCCTGTATTATTACACTATCATTTATTTTAATCATTGGCCTTATTTGGCCATTTTTGTATTTGTCAAAGTCAACGGTATTCATGTAGATTAATGCTGCTTCACCTGTGTTCTGCTACTAAAGGCAGTGAGAGGAACTGAGTAATATTGTTATGAGATGTGTTTGTCTTCATTGGGGAATAATAGCTCTTCACAGGGTGCAGAAGTCCTGTAGCAAATATTTGTATTTGAATATGATCCCAGCTTCCAGGACTTGGAACTTTTATCCCTCTTATTCAAAAGTGAGATGAAAAATAATAGCCAAACCATGAGTGAAAAGGTTTAATCAGAAAAATTTAGCTGTTTGTAGTCTTTGCAATCTCTTTATTTTTCTCAGACCAATGTTTTTTTGTAGTCTGTTTGTTGTACAGCCAACCATAACTGCTGCTTCTGTGCTGAAATGATAATAGTAATATATGAGTTCTTGGTTTATCTTTCACAGAGCTGGTAGGAATAGATACTCATCCAAGACACTGTTAAATAATATTTCATCATTATCAAGAAGACCTGAGCTTTACAAACTAACAGAACTAATTATCTAACAACATTTTCATGTTTGTTCTATTACTTAAACTGTCAAAAATGCAAATGTCTTGTGTATTTAAGAATGTGTCAACAACTAGTTTTATTATCCTCTCTTTATTTTTCATAAATTCCCTTTTTATGTAATATATGTGATTATTTTTTTTTTAAAAGAAAATGTTAAGGGGTCAAAAGTCTCTATAAAGTGGGTTGTTTTGCATATACATATGCATTAATTACCTACACTGATTTTTTAAATAATATGAACTGAATAGTGACACAAGAGAGTAATTTGCATGTGCAGCCTAGAATCCTTCTCACTTAGAGGTGATAAAGGACAAACAGCACAGTTCAATCTTCCCCATCAAAATGTCTAGGTCATGTTTTATGAAATTAGTCTATAAGCAGGAAGAGACAAAAAATGTAGTTATAGTCATAGTAAAGTATTTGGGATTCAACTTCTTAGACTCCAGAAAATTGATTCTCTTGTTCACTATAGTTTAGTTTCTAAGGTCTAGGAAATAGAAAACAGAGCCTCTGCACGACATGTTTACCATTACATATGGATATATTTCATAATTATATGTCAATCTCTACATTCTACCTTTTATGCATGACTTCAATAAAGTCAGCTTTTCTGCTTTTTATACTGTAACTAACATTGAGAATGAGTTACTGTCTTTAACTCTTCAGCACTAGTTACATTTATTCTGATATATTAAAATAATTAATATAAATAAGAATATTTTAATGAGAATAGATGGGAAAGCTTGGTAGCAACCAAATAAAAGTGGTCTGAAACAAGTCCCAAGCAGAATTCTCCTTCTTATCAAAACAGAACCTTGGGAAAAAAACTGAAATACATTTTTTTTCACTGTGTCTTATGATGGTCAGGGATAAATCCAGTAGAAATGAATTAGAAAATTACAGTGCTAGTGGACAATCATTGATATAGCCCAGAGAAAGACACAGCCTGCTTTCTGCACTTCCATTAAGCAAAAAGTGGAAAGCATCTGACATGCAGGAATGGGTTAGTGTCCCTGAAGCTTTAACAGTGTGACATATGCCCCACTAGTCTAAATGTGCTATCACAGAGGGCAGCACAGAGACAGCAATTGTAGAGGCAGCACAGGCAATAAGAAAATATATCCCAAGAGGCATAATTACCACTAGTACTGTAAAGAAATCTTCCCCATCTGACAAAACAAATAAAAACACGTTCTCATGAGAAAATTTTGTTTACATTATGTTATACCACTTAAATGGTCATTTGGTTTAGGCAGAAAAAGAAATCATCTTATTGGGAAAAAAACACTATACACACAACAAATCTCCCTTTTAGAGGGAAAATTTGTAGGGTAATGCATCTCTGTTCAGAAAGACTAGCAGCATATTCATCAGACTAGCACATAAGTTTTTTGTTACCATGACTGCATATAATATCTTAAAAAGATGTGCAACTACCACTTGGAAAGTGTTAAGGTCCTCTAGGAAATATTGGAGAAAGACTGCTGGATTCCTCTGAGTGATGGAATCCCAGCTACCTGGGAGCAAATCATCTCTCATTTCCACTCCATCTCTGAGCATTTTCCTTCTCAGAATTGCAAAATGTTGCCACAAGTGATCTTAGTAGGAAAGCTGCTTTGGTGGCATGAGGGATCCTTTAGTTCTTTTAGTTGAAAATGCTGAGGATGACTCAAAAAATACAAGATCTGACCTTGAACAAATCTTCCGGGCTAAGCTCCATGATCAAGTTACTGAATCATATCAGAGATGTGGTAATACTCCATGTTCCCTGTATTAACTCAGGCCAAATTCAAGGAGATTCCACATGAAAGAAAGCTAATTTAAGATTAAACACTGCTATCTATATCTCATGAACATGTGCAAGAACAGTGGAAAGTTACCCACCTCAGCTGAAGTGCAACAACATGACAATAAATGTTATGGAGAAATATCTGTAGCCAGCATTTAGTAGATATCATGCATGATTACTTTTTCATGTTGTATTTTCTTGCCAGCAAATAACCATCATTAAGGAGGGCAGACAGAGGCCTCATATATCAGATAATTTTCATGATTTGCTTCTCGATCATAAAATTGCCATGATATCTGTTTGACACATGATAAAACTCTGAGATGCTGACAGCAAACCATGGCAATCATCTAACTCATTATTCACAGAGGGTGTGAGTAACAGGCCACACTCAGAAGATTTAGAGAGTCTGTGTCTGTTTGTTCTGGATGTTGCCCTTTATATCGTTGCTGTGCTTCACGTTGGTGATCTTAATTTCCCTTTCACAGATTTTTCATAAGACATTTTGCCCGCTTTCACCATAACCTTGTCCCAATTTTATGTCTTTCTAGACACATCTGCTGTTGAAGTTCCATACCTGAATTAATTACACTTTGTACACATTTCCTGTTAATTGTCTTCTCTCTGCTTCACCCATAGACGTTTCCTAGGTCCCATACACATCCTATTTATGTAGTTTTCTTTTTTCTTATTGATTCCCCCATGAAATATATCCATTTTTTGCCTGCTTTATTGTGTTTGGATTCTTATCAACATTTTCTTATTTTCTTCCTCTGTTTTTCTATCCTTTCAACATAGAAATTGACTTACAATTTTATAAAAATGTACATAGTTTATTTTACAGTTGTTTCAATAAGTATTCCTAGGTATAAAGGGAGTTTTTTGTCTAAATATGCCCCAGCCACAAAGAGTTTATTTGCTTTCCTTGCTTTTTTTCATTTTCTCAGAAAAGAACAACTTTGGGAGGAAGCAAGCTAGCATGTGTTGAAGGCTGGAATGAGCAAAGAATTTGGACCCTCAGGGGAGCTTTGCATTCATTTCTTAGTGAGGTCTACTGGTTAGCTAGCCTGTCTTTAGCGTAACATCCTTGCACACAAAGAACAAACAGGATTTCTGTCAAAATGGCTTAGCTCAAGTTGAGATAACAACAAACAAGGAAAGAACAAAAGTTAGATATCAACAAGAGAGAGAGTGTTTGTGTGTCTCCTCTGATAATCTAATTAAATTGCAGGCAAAATTGCTAGTTGCCACCACTTTTTAGAAAATCAAAGCTGTAGCAACACAAGAAATAAGTTTCCCAGTTCAGAGTTAAATATTGCATACCAATTAATTGTTTCCTGACTGACAGCCACAGCTTCAAGGCTTGAAAGAAAGGCCATCTTTTATTTACTACATATCTTGTGACAGTTACAGGTCTGGTCCCATATGTAGCACCTTCTTCAGTATACAGGAAATAAGCACTAGTTAATTTCATTTCTGGACCTTGAAGTGTTTAAGTAAACAACTTTTTCACATTGAGTGCGGACTATGCAACAGCAATTACATCCAGTTTGGTACTGGTAACTTTTAGCACTCTACTGGGTAATACCTATTCATGATCTGTTCTCATTTAAAAATTTAAAGTCCATTTTTATTTAAAGAACTAGAAATGCTAAACTAGGGTAGTAGTTATTTATTATGTATTAGCTATTAATAGTTATAGTTATTAATAGTAATTTGTTATTACGAGTAAAAGTTTTTATGATTTTTTTCAGTGCCTATTTGAGAATGTTTACCTTTTTTTTTTAGTTATTTATATGTAGTTTTATATACTTTTGAGTAATAAATTTACAAGTCATCCATTATTTCTTTAATGTTAAATTATTTGTGGGTAAAAAGAAATCATTTGAATCCATTAAAAAATTAGATTTAGATATATGAAGAACTAAAAATTTTCTAGTTACAATTGTCATTTATCCTTTATTTTAAAACAGGGACTTTTAGTAAATAATGTTTCTGAGCATCTCAGTTTTCAAAAAATCTTCATTATTGTGAAAATGCATTTTACCCTTAACCAAAATAGTGAAATGAGGCTGAGATGTCAAATTCTTGTCCTCTCATGCAGCTGCTGAATATTGCACTGTTAAACGTTTAAAATATTTCAACCATGACATGAGAGCATGAACCTCTGTTTGGCAAAAAGTACCATATGTAAGTAGTGGTCAAATCAAGTCAACAAAGTTTCCTTTTTAAAGGGAATTCTACAAGATGAATATATAGTATTGAGTCTGCTCTAAAAGACTGAAGTTACTGTAGTGAGCAATGGCAGTGGGAAACCCTTGTGTGAATTTGAGAAATGTTGAAAAAAATCTGGCAATAGTGGTGGGAAAATCTCTTTGGTTTGAATAGAAGCCGTACCTTTGAGTAAAAGCAAGAACTTTCACTGTTAATCTCTGAACCAGTTTATCCTGGGCCACAAGATTAGCTCTCACCTTCTCCAAACTAACAATGATGGTTGTGAAAAGCTGTGGCAGTATTTTAAGAAGTAAAAAATTTATGAAGATTTGCAACACTTTATCTACTGGTTTCGTTATCTGCCCAGTTATATCATTCTGTAATAATGCAGAAAAAAATGCACTTTCCTATTTCAGTCAAACCGCTTCATACATTTTAATGCATTGAATCCTTAAATATCCTAAAGCATAGGTTAATGACATTCCTATTTTAAAGTTGGAAAACACAGAAATAGAGAAGGTAACATCAGCATTTTTCAAGCATTTGAAGGCTGTTAAATCTCTCATCAAAAAATTAAAGTATACAAAATCATTTTTTGACAGTGAAGGTCATATTGCGTTGTTTGGGCTGCAATGCATAACTGTGAGAGTATCAGGAAGAGGCCCACAACTTTCTTCTGTCTTTTCTTTAAAGTGATTCTAGGAAATGTAAAAGTTATAAAGATGTTATTAAATTGACATAAAACTATAATCAAGCTTTTATTTGTTAAGTATTAAAAATGCAGAAAACTTTTGCAGAAAAGCAAAAAGTAATAATTATGCCAAGTTTTGATCTATGTTTTGGAAAAGGTCATTTTTCATTTTAAAAAGTTGGTAGAAAACAGAGTTTTTTAAAGGTTTTGAGAAGAGTTACAAGCAGCAATTATTTGATTGATTTTAAAATATAATTCATAGTAACCAAAAAAGGATGCAACTCAACAACCACGTGTGTTTTGAACATAGAGAAATTTGAATTTACCCAGAGTTATTTCACTTTCAGTCGTAATAAAGCAACACACTAGCAAGGCTAAACCTGAAACTGTAGCTTTAAATGGACAGTTATCTGGCATCTAGTAGAGGCTGTAGAGAAAACACTTTATTTGTTCTGCTGACTATGGTGTGTTTCAGCTCATGGGCTTGGCCATTCCCATTGGCCAGATAAGTAAAAATCCTCTGTTTTTTCAGCAAAACTCTTAAGCTCAGGAGAGCACACTTACCCCTTTCCCTGTCCCCATCTCCATCATGCTTAGGAGTGCTTCTATTTTAGTTTGTATTTCCTTATTCTAGAAAGACTGAAACTAACCCTAAAACATGCGGCTGCTCTTGGTGTCGTAACTAGAATAGAACAGAACAGAAAATAGAAAAGGCTAGGCTAGGCTAGGCTAGACTAGACTAGACTAGATGGTCTAAACTCAAATTTTCATCTGGGTAAAGCAATAACAACCTGTGGAGCTGAATAGGAAAACTTCATGATGGCAAAGGGATTCATCTCCTTGGGAGGTAGATTACTAATAAGAAGTTTAGATGGAAGAAAGCAAGTTTTATTCTAACAATTTTTGCTTTTACAGAGCTCAGATGTGCCAGGTACTGATTGCTTCATTCTTGTAACCTTTAAGTCCTGTTAAACTTCAAAGTGAGTTAGGGGAATTCAGCTCTTTAAAAAATCATGCCCATAATTCTCCTCCACATCAGTTTTGAGCAGCTGCATGCATATCATCCATCGTTAGCTAGGGAAGTCCACAATCCGGACGCGTGGAGGCTACCATCGATGGCTTTCCGATGTTGGCATGACACGTCCACCACGGTCACCCGTTGCAGTTGGGAAGCAGGGCCCCACCATGCTGTCCTGTGCGGTGGTCGATGTGCCAGGGTGGTGCTGCAGCAGACACCATTGCCTCCACCCGGGGCTCATGCGGAGGGTGCAGACCCTGGTCTGATCGGCAGCGGTGGTGGCTGGGTTTTGCTCGGTCAAAACAAGCGGCTTAACTCCTGAATCTTAATCACGCCCCGTTGCCTGCTTCCTTGGTTTTATCCCTGTAGGATTTTCGTCCTCTGAAACCAACAGAAAGATCATGTTTTGCTTCAGTTTCTGAAACCTCATCATTTTTTCCAGACTTTCCATTTCACGCTGTTTGAATTTTATTAAGATCTCTTTACACAAAAGCAGAGTACCAGCTATATGATGCCCTGAGGGATCTGAAAGGTTGTTGCCTTAATGTTGCAAAACTCTGGAGATGTTTTATTTCTACCAGAAGCTCTTTGGAGAATTGTGGCTAAGGATATAAAATACCTTAAATGTTTACATCAGGGATCTTGATCTCCATTGGAATTTAGTATAAAAGCTTTTCTTTTTTAATCTATTAGTTGGCACACCACATTAATACTGATCAAATAATACCTGTCTACAAAGTGGATTGTATTTTCTTTACATCTTGGGATGGGGAAGACTATTTTTATTCCAGAATTATGGATAATATCCATACGGATAATATCATGAATCATTTATTCTTAAGACTATGACTTTCTTTTCAACACCTGAATCGATCAATACTAAGTATTTTCACCAGGTATTTTCCAGAAGTATCTCTGTTTTATCTGTTTCTGCCTCCAACACTTTCTGTTAGAATGTTAGACTACTTGGGACACATTTTTCTAAAATGTTTTGTAATTCTTGGGTTTTCTGGGACCATGTTGAAGGTGTTGGGATATCAAAAAAAAATAGATGTCCTTAAAAATAATGTAAACAACCAAAACATTAAAGCAATCTGGTATTTTAAGGCAAATCAAAATCTTTCTATTGTTGAAGAATGTTATGCATCAGTGACTTGAGTCAACAATTTTCTACCACAGGTAACCGAAAATCTTTACAGGAAGTATCAGACCAAATAAAAAGGATTTTTAAATTTTATTTCTAAAATTGTAAGAAGAATTCTATAAAAATACAGATAAAGAATTCTATAAAAATACGCTGATAATGTAATGGAACTACTAATATAAATATGTAAAATTACACCACTGTTTAACACAGTATATATCCTTGAAGTAACACTCACTCAATAATCTAACATTGTTGTCTACTCACATTTTCTATATTTCCCAGCCCTTTTTGTCGCTGCATTTACCATATACCACTCTTCTTCCTCAGAATAATGCCACAGCCATATCACAGATAAGGATAATAGCAGTTGCTCTCTCAAAAGAAGAAAGCAAATTTTATTTGGGGTTTTTTTCCACTATTTAATCTTCTTATACTACAGAAATACTGTTCCTATTGTCAAATAGACTGAATGGCTTTTGTAATTGTCAAGATAGCTTTAGACGCTGCCTCACATAAATGTGCTAATAGAGACAGTCATAATTTAACCCTCTTAATGCTGTCTTTCAATACAGCTTCTTTGTAATGATCAGCCATAATAGCATTTTTAATTGGTCAGTGTTGTCTTAATATGTCAACTTCACAAAGTCTTGATGTGCTATGTACTTCTGGTATCAACTGGTTAAGAGAATTAAATTTAGCTCCCACTTACCTGTGCAGATATTTGAAACAATGCCATAAATATCTGACTATATTACCTCAAGTTTTCTTCTGTGATAAGACTTCTTTTTCACTATCCAGAGGATGATTAAAACTGAATTTAAAGGTTATGTTTATGAAGTTCTGCACATCTCTTGCAATATGTCTCTCTTCAATTGTAAAAATAACTATGGATGTTCAGAACCCCAAAGTTTAACTACAAAAGTTGGAATTTTCTCCTGCAAGGTGTGCACTTTTTATAATAGTTACATAAAAATTACACATTTTTTTTCCTTCCGTTCTGCTTAAATCTCGCTGCAGGATGTGTGACACAGGAGAAGGGCTGTTCACCTTTCAGACACGAGAAGGGGAAATGATATATCAGAAAGTCCATTCTGCAACACTGGCAATAGCAGAGCAACATGAAAGATTAATGATGGAAATGGAGCAGAAGGCACGGGTAAGGTCCTTTCACCAAAGTCTTTAAACTTATAAAAATTGGTAATGAACAAAAGAAGTATGGAGTAATGGCAGTCTGTGGATTCAGCCATAATGATGGTATTAGCTGTGTGGCTAAGACAAAACAGACTTTCAGATTTATGTATTTTCATTCAGGGATTTTCAGCGTGAGCTATACAATAATCTATTGTTGGTGTCTTTTTGGAACAGTGGATACTATTAAACGCAAGATCCATGGTTACCTTCTTGAAAATTGTGGCTCTGTTACTCAAAGATTAAGCTTTTAGTATGAGTTAACTATCGATGAATAAGTGTTGTTTGTTCCTCATAGCCTCACAGGTGAAAAAAAAAGTCCAGTATAAGCACTCCTAGGTGATAGCAGACGTGTTCTGTTTTTCTTAACCCCAAAAAGAAATTACTTTCCCTACACTATAATAAGTACCAATGTAATGTGGGTTCAAAAAGAGCTATTTTTAATTTTAAGTTCAGAATTTCCAGTTTGCGCAAATTAAGCAACTACTGAAAAGTTTGGAGTTTTTTAAGACAGAAAGAAAAAAAAGTGTTCCCTGTAGGCTTAGAAATAGAGATGGTCTTAAATGATCATTCTGGAAAGCTAACTTTCAACTGTGGTTTGAAGTTACTTTTATATCCACCAGAGAGGAAAGATATGCAGAGGCCAGGGAACCTGGTCTGCATGCTTTTCTTGTCAGATGACCACATTTCTCCACATATCTTTGTCCCTAAAAAGACACTTGAAGGTAATTGCACCATTTCCAGTGACTCTTCCTTCCCTCCTTCCTTCCCTTGCCCACCATGTACGTGCCCACAGTCATGCAAACATGACTTACACAGTCCTCTCCCCACGCACGCCACCACTGTCAGAATATCTTGTTCACACTCCTGAGAGAAATGCTCTTGCAAAGGGCAACTCAAGATGCCAATGTTCAACTCCTTCTCTTAATTACTCCCGAAATACGTCTATCTTCCTCTATTTACTGAAAAAGAAACTTGAAAAAGACTTAGATTTCCATGTCAAAACTCTGTTATGTTGAGTGCTTTCCTCAGACTCTACATGTCTCTAAGCAAGATCTGAGATGAGAAGCCATAAAGTTACTTTTTTGGTGGTTTAGGAAGAAAGGTGGATGAGTTTTTCAATAAAACTAGACAAAGTAGGAACATTTGCACAATAGTTGAGATGCACGAACTTTGGACAGAAAAAGCAGGAAGAGGAGAGTTCACAATCAAGATTGAAATAAGGTTAGGGACACAGGAGTAATTACTGGAAAGTCCAAGACAAGATGATAGACTAAATGGAAGAGCATCTAAAGTAGTAGAAGTGCTGGCAAAAACCAACTGCTTTCTGCTGGGCAGAAAGTGATTGAATAATAGTCCAAAACCAGGAAAAAGCATCATTATAAATACGTTTGCTTTTAAAGTCTTTACACCAGTAAGAGAAATAGGAGCATCTTCATGCTGCTGTAATAAGTGCTTAGATACCAGGATTATACAGGATTTTCCTTTCACGGAACCACCACTTTCAGGTCTTCCACCTGTTGATTAGCAGCTTTGCTGCTTAGCAAAGCCATTTCTATTCTGCCATCAGATGACTTCCTTGAAACCTCATTTATGAAGGCTGTGGACATATGGTACCTAACATCGAACCCTGAGAGCAGGCTGAGAAACAGAAACGACGCATTAGCCACGCAGTGTATCATGTGCTTGGCTCCTGGATGAGGCTGCACTGTGATCTGCAGAGGGAGATTGGTGGAGGCCTGCTGTAGGCTGCTGTAGGCTGCGTAGAAGCTGTGGGCTGTGTAAAAGAGGCTGAAAAATCTGTTTATTTTTCAACTAGTAAGCTAATGTTGGTTTAAGTTTGGAAGCTCTGCCGCTCCTGACTGATGGGGTGCTGAACATTTAAGGGGTCCTCTGTGTCAACTGCAGCATTTGAATTATATTTATATTAGAAACAAAATCTGAAGATATTAAATAGACTAAGTATATGTTATTTTCCTTTTATCAAGTATAATTGCTTCTCCGACATCTAAATCCAACAGTTTCACCAAATGCCTATGTATATTTTCTCCATAAGATCTGAAATTGAGATACAACCAACAGTATATTTCTAAGTCAGAGATCTAGATGCCATAAATGTCTTTTAGGTCTTCCTAAAGCTTGACCTTTGATCCTTTGTATCTATAGATCTATACTTGGGGTTTTTTGCTCTTTCCTGACCCTTTCTGTAATGAACAACTCATGTTTAATAGCATAAAATTAAATCTTCTTTTTTTTTTGTAAAAGTGAAAATGAAAGAAATTTTTAAAAACAAAGAAAGCTTAATGGTATATCCATTATTACACAAATCAGAAAAAGGGAAGAAATGTAACTGTAATTCCATCTTTACTTCTTCCTTCCAATCATTAGAAGTTATATAATAGAAAGGACTCTTGAATATTTGTGTGGTCTGTCCTAAATGTTAACATATTTTAAGTAATTTATACACTGAAGTTTCATTTAAATTTTTCCAGATTATATTAGGTTATAATCCTGTGTTATAAAAAGTGAATACAGCTTATAAAGGAAATCAAAGTGCATTTTTTACCTTGATGAAGCAACCTTGATGAAATATATTGATTACATTTAGTTCTCATAATGAATATATAAAGTGCATTATTTTATTGATAAAAAAAAGCAAAAAGACACAAAACACAAAACAGAAACAAATTTTGGCAGAATCAAAAAGACAAAATTTGTTAGTGCTGCCAGATACTTGTCAGATAAAGGTATTTCAGGCAGCCACAGGTCACATTTACTCTATTTACGGAGGTCTCTGCATACAAAAATGCTGCTTCAGAATACTAAGCAATAAATTCATTTTTATTTCATTTTATTTTAAGAAAACCATTGCTCAAGCCAAGTAACATGCTGGGTAACTATGTTAATAAGAGAGAGACATGAGAAGGAAACTAATTCTTCCCATTACCTTCAAAAGGGCACGGACTGGAAGTAAAATTGTTCTGTGGCAGCTAATACAGTACCAAGTCTGCCTCATTGCCATCACAAGCAGAAGCCCACTCAGTTTAAGTAGGCAGTCATGTGCACACTTTTGTCTTCTGCCCATTTCCCATTCAAATTATAACACTGGAAGGACCTGAAATACAGGATCAATAGTCCCTGGCATAGGTGTGGTTTCGAGTTGGTTATTGGTTTTACTGTGATCAAAGCAGACTGGATTTTATTCAAATATCATGGCAAGGTGGACAATGATCTAATTTAGCTCAGTTGGTCTTCCTGATTGAGTTTAAAACGTTAAATTGGCAAAGTGATAATGAGTTAAGTTCACTTTGTTTGGAACAATAGTAAAATTTGGGCCAATGCAAGTAATTAAATTGAAATTCTTTTCAGGGAAATTATCTGTATATTCACTTTTTTCAGTCTTTACTTTTTTAATGGATCAGTGTAATACAGATGATAATTTTTGTTTGTGGGCAGTTTTGTGAGGGGAGTGTTTTGTTACTGGTTTTACAGTATCAACACAACAAATTAATTAAAATGAACAATGACTCGCTTTCTATTTACAAGATTTTATTTAGTGCTGTTGTATTATCTATATGAGAGAGTCATCAGCTCTGGTTTTATCATCTGAATAGTCTGCATTCTTACATACCTCTTCTCTTGCACACGCATACACACCACCACCCTCCCCCCCCCCCTTTTGTTTTCAAATGTAACATTTAGAAATCTGGTTGGATTGGCAGTCCTGGAATTACCAAAAAAAAAAAAGTAAGTGATCGCATCAAGAATAGCATGTATCCCCACTAACTGTAGTCTGATGTTGAGCATAGAAGATGCACGTCTGAGTGTCTAACAGCCAGCTCTTCCACCCCTCCCCTGTCTGCTCTGCAAACTCCTTCCACTTCACTTCTGTTAGCTCAGGTGCTTATCTGACTCAGGGAGTCAATTCAGTTTGCTAATTTGGCAAAAAAAGACTAGCTAAAAGGAAGAGGATTCTGCAGGGTTACTGAGCTGAACTGGTTTACAGAGGCACCATGAACAATGAGATCTTCCCAGTTATCCCATCGCAAGGAGAGAAGGAAAAAGAATAATTCACCCTCTGTAAACACTGAGTATCCCCTTGCAATCAGTAGATGTTGTTGATTTTGGTGATCTAAAAAGAATCTCGGTGAAGATAATTTTCACACACAAGTATATGAGTACAGTTGTTCTCATCAGCACTTGTCTATCTAACCTTTACACCAGGATGACAACGTGCTTACTGTCACATGGCATTGGAATTTAAGACCTGATTTTCCTCCCTAATGCCAGCTTTGATCTTCTGCCACTCAACCTCCACTGAAAACACTCCTGATGTAACTTCTGCACCCACTGCTGTTCGAGTGTGTAAAATGAGGGGTTAAGAGCTGTAGATTTCTCATGTTATGACTACTCATATGAGGGAGGCACACTAAAGTCATACTTTTGTAACATTATAAATCACTTCTTTCAAGAGCTGCCAGTAAATACCTATTATGTAATCTCAAAAGAATAAAAATTTACAATGTGTAAAACAATAATTCTAAATAAGAAAGTATTAAAGTTGATTTTAACAGCTCAAGTTAATCAAACATCAGTAAGATTGAAGTATAAATGTATGAAGAAATTATAACGGTGTAAGTTTCATAACTTATAATCATAGGATATATTCTATGACACTTGTTTTGCTTTAGACAGCACAGCTGTAAAAATAATGTCATTTTAGATTGTGATCCTTTTAACATTTACCAGAAGATAAACATCTTTATGAAATACTGTATATTTCTGTATACATCTGTATATTTCTTTTCCATTCTCATTATTTACAAGTCTTGTCTCTAATATTCAACTTAATATAAGTGAATGAGTCATCATGATAGATTTCTGTCATTTAAAAAAGATAGTAACAATGAGTTTATATATATTTTTTTTTTTAAAGTTATTAGGAGGGAAATAATGAATGTGCCAAAGAAGACAAATATCAGGCAACGGAGCTGGGCTTAAAGAGATGTTGAAGAGGAAAGTGGCTAAGAAATAAGCCTGCTAGTCATTTAATCTTTCTCTTTCTTATCTGGATCAGAATGAGAAGGGTAACAGTATTTCATAGGACTGGTCTGAGGACAGGGTTGTCAGGCATGGTATTAACAAGAATGTGAATAGAATGAAGAATATCAGTATAAATGGTCTTAGAATCAGAAAAGGAAAAAAAAACAAACTCTGAGGCTGGAGAAAATAACAGCATTACTTTCATAGTGAACTTTTAATTTAGCTTTGCTCTGTAAACAAGTTTGTACCACATATTTCTTCATGTATTTTTAACCTAATCACAACCTAAACAGATACTCTTTGAAACATTATAGGATCGAATATAATCAACAAACACATCAAACATTCTAAATTTTCATTTTAAAATGATGGTTTCAATTTGAAGTATCCTACCTTTGCCAATGCATCTTTGTCTGGTTTACGGTTGTTATTTATGTCTTTGTGCAATGGTATAACTATTATTTTCAACCTGTGAAGGGTGGGAAATTCAGAGAGACATTAGTGGAGGCTGCCGACCCAATGTTTATATGAAATATTTAGTTAAAATATATGTCTTTTGGGCTCCATTTCAGCACTGCAATTTACTTAATATGAAAAAGCTCTTTTATGTTGTAATTCTGCCTAAGTGCATTTGGGTCGAGTCAATAACTGGAGGAGAAAATGGAGAAGAAAATTCCAGAGTTCATCCATAGATGATCCCATGTCATGACACATTGGTCTCTTGGTACGTTTTCTTTTGTTTCCAAGTTATGTATAAGCTCAAGTACTGAGCTTCTGAATACATATGATCATTCATGAACACATGCACTTTATGTAAGCTAAAGTATAGCCTCAGGTCAGTTATTCATGCAAATACTTAGCTCAATATTGTTCTGTATTTCCCACCTCAAACTACTGTAAGATGTTGCTGTATAATGTTTGTTTAGAAACTTTATAACCCTGTAAAAAGCCAGCTGATTTATTGCAATACATAGTTGGTGAATTGTTTATTTGGTTTGCACAGGTGTTGTGAAGCTTCTTTCAATTACTATTTCTAGAGGTCTTTGAAAGTTACAGGTTAAAGCTGAAATAGCCTTTGCAGCGCTTTTGGCAGGAGAGGATTTCTAGACAAGTAAAGCACCCTTCGTTGTAGTGGAAACTGATAATAGAAAATTGGGAGTGTTCCACCTCAGGATCTGGCAAGTGTCCCACTGGCAAGCCATGACCAGCTGTAAATATTACCAAGATTATCAACAAAAACAAGAATGCTGACTTCTTTTTTTTTTTCTAAGTCAGAATCTGTGTACTTTTAGGTTTGAGTTTTGTAAACCCAGTTCCCATAAGTATCAGTCATTTCCCATAGGGTTCTTGGTTCATTAAGCACATAACGACATTTTTCCTGACCGATTTTTCTCTGAGAATTTTTTTAAGAATTTTGCCAGGGTCTTTGTTAGTCCTTAGGCTCAGAAAACTGTGTGTACTTGGTTGAAGTAAATCCTAGAGTTGGGTCACAAGTCTATTCCCGACATTCACCACTTCAGAAGAAAGTAGGGGGTTTGTGAAAATTCAGACTTGGTTTCAGCGGCAGTTAACGATTCCTCCAACTGGAGGTGTTTTATTTATTAATCTTATTTGAAAGAAAATATATTCTTGAACGTAGACTTATTTCATTGGCATTTTTTCAGGGACTATTACTCATATCCAATAACAGACATTCAAATACTGCAGCAGCATTCAAAAACTATGCAGCAGGTGCCATTCGTTTCCTAAAAGAAAACACTTCATCCCGCCATGAAATCTGAACTTCAATGGCCACTGCCTATTTGTTTCTTACCAAGTCTACACCTTTTTTACTCCCCTCTTCCTCCATCAGCTGCAGGAGCCTACTGTCTCTTATAGGGTACCTTGCAGGCAGTGAGAGGATGAGGTGTAAAGCCCTGCTTCTTCAGGGGAAGCTGCATGTGGTGGTTGTTGCTGGATGTTTGCTGTGTGTTTGAATGAAACCACAGTACAGGGAACGTCTTTACTATGGTAACGAAGGGTTAGTGCAGCTGCTCTGGGGGAACAGAGCTATTCGTCATGTCAGAAACACTGCAGACAACATAAAGGTTTGTGGAGTGTGTAGGTAAGTGTCGTGGGTAGGTGCGAGAGTAGAGCTGGCAAGTCCTTGCATAAGATTGTATCAGATATTTGGTAGTTGGTGATGTAATTTAAATGCTGTTTTGCCATTTGAAAACTATTCACTAGAGCTTGCACTGGAGTTTTGAATGTTTTCGAAGCAGTAGTAGTCATGAGGGCTCTCATTCAGAGCATGATGGGAAAAATTCAATTCCTCCCTTGCCTGACAGAATTTTGAAATCTCTCTTATCCCTAGCTATTGGGCTGGACAATCTTGAATGTAAAAAGTCCCTCTCCTAGGGACTAAAATCCATGTACCTCCCCACATGGATGCGTATCGTCACCTAGAAATTACTCTTTTTCTCCTTCTTAAAAATTTCTGGAATATTTTGTAAAATGTTATAATGTTGTTCTAGCTGTCTGTCTATTGTGCTACTTAAAACTCAGATTGAAATCTGCCTTCCTCCTAACATAAAGAAGGAGCTGAACCAAAATTTTTAATAAAAGCTTCACAGAGGTGTCTCTTAATGGAGAGATTCTTGTCTGCCAGGAACCTGCTCCATCCTATGAATCCATCCTAAAGCTGCATACAAGAATGCTATGAACACTGTTTTCCCTGTTCTTTCACCTCATTTATATGTTTGCATGCAAGTATGCTGTATTGTGAACATTTTGATTCAAGCAGCTAGGGTCTGCTTAGTTTGTTTAAATGCAACAGGGAAAAGATGCTTGCATAATAAGGTATCTGAAGATGCAAACCCTCCTGAGATTTTAGCACATAGACAATTTAAAAATCCATGTAGCCACCTATCTACACCTCTAGGAACTTTTTAAAGACCTAGGTATATATTTCTTAGAAGTCAGGTATCATTTATTTCAACTTTACAAGGTTGCATTTGAATATAAGTGGATTTGAAGGTTGGTGACATCTGTAAGCACATCTGTAATTTTTTTTTTTTTTTTTTTGCTTTTCATGTACTTTGCAGAATATTGCATGTTTACGGAGTTATCAAAGTAGTTGGAGAGACACTGTTAAGTTGAAATTCATATTTGTTTCCAGAAAATGCAGAAAGTAAAGAGTCAAAGAACTGTCGCTGAACAAAATTGATGGTTTGATTAGCAGTCTTATTTGCTAAAAGCCATGGGTGATATGAGTGATAAATTAGGAATGGTTGCTGTAATTATATGATAGTTGTTGCATGCCTGACTGAACCCTATTTGGCTATTCCCAGCCCTCCCTTTAATGAAACTCTGAGAAGCATTTAATATGGAGGGGAAGTTTTCTTTGCATTCTGTACCTTTAAAACAACATGCTTGTATAACTGTGCTGGTAGGTTTATGTCATCAAACTCTCTTAACAGAGGAGCAGGTTATGTTGACTTAAGTGTTACTAGAAAAATAATTCTCAAGCCAGTTCTCCAATGGGCTTAATTTATTATTAATCTCCTATCTGCTATTTTGAGAAAACTGTTTCTTGTAAACTAAAGTAGCCTATAGAGCTCGTATTATTATTAGCAAAAATAATAGCTGATGAAGCCACTCAATGCTCTCAGGAGACAGGTATTATTATAATGATTATACTAATGAGTAAAATGAAGCACAGAAAGATTAAGGCCAAATTCAGCTGTGTATGAATTGCCCAAGGTCATAGAGTAATCAGCTGTACGCTGGGAATAGCACAGCAACAAAACACAACAAAACAGATCCTGAATCACAGTCAATTACTTATTCACAGAAGAATTAACTTCTGAAAAAGTTATTTTTCACATGCTTTTCATCAGTCTTTTGAACTATAGTATCATTCTGTGTCTCCTGTCAAGCAAGGCCTTCCTCTGTTTCAGCAACTCTCTTCAGGAGTTCTTTATATCACCAGAGGGAATAGTTAAGGCTTTGTCTGTGATTAATAAGAAACTTCTTTATCAATGATTTACAGAGGGGCACAGTGCTTTTCAGAGAATAGGAGAATTATAAAAAGTAATAATCTGAGAGGGATCAAAAATTCTCATAATAGTCCTAAAGTTACTCTGTAAATCCCTCCTGTGCTTTTTGTGCTTTGCCTCATCAGGTACCTTTTGGTAGGAGAAAAATTACGTGAAGTTCACCTTTTGTCTTCATTATGCTTTTTTTTCTCTGCTTCCATTCCTTTTTATAAAGATGACAGATTTTTTAACATGAAAATTATTTATAATAATCTCTCTGATTATGTTTAGACTGCAGACAACAGTTATTTAGTATCCAAAAAAAACATACCTGAAATATGGGCACTTTTCCAAGTACAAGCTGTCTTTTGATATGTGTTAATCAAAGCCTGTCCAGATAGGGGTTGTTTATGTTGCTTTTGTCTCTCAGCCTTGGGTTGTTGTTCTATTCTATGTTACTGATATCCCATATGATGCCAGCCATGCTAACAGTTTTTATTTATCAGCTGTGCAGGACTCTGGTTCAGGAGAAATGTAAGACAGTACAGACAGTACAGACCCTGCACTGTTAATTTGATATTATTTCGCTTACTACAGTAGCTATATTATATAAGATGTACAGCTACTACAGTAAGCAAAATAATGTCAGGTTAACGCACTGGCACAGCACACCTCCTTAGGTTTCAGATTTTCAAACCCATTGGCTATAGGATCAGAAAAATTGGCATTGGAAGGGACTGCTGATAGTCAGCTCACCTAATCTTCTGTTCAAAGCAGGGATAGCATCAAAACTAGATCAAGTTACTCAGGGTCTTATTCAGTCAAGTTTTGAATACCCCCAAGAATGTAGATTATGGGTACCCATTCCAGCGCTGGGCTGCTCTCATTGTGAAGAATTTTTCCTTAAGTCTGTCTTGAATTTCCCTTGCCACACCCTGTGACTGTTGCCTCTTGTCCTTTCACTGTGCATCTGTGGTAACAGTCTTCTCTACAACATACCTTTAAGAAGAGAGTAAGAGAGAAGAAACTGGAGTTAATTTCTCTTAGCCTTCTCTTTCTCATGCTGAATAAACATTAGACATTTTAATCCAGCATCACTGATCATATTCTGCTTCTTAGAGGCTCTCTGCCAGGCTTTCTCCAGTTTGACATGTGCCAGGGCCCAAACCTGAAGACTCTGTGATTACAGCTGAACTTCCAGATGTGGTTTCACAGATGCCGAATAGTGGGGAAATGTGACTTCCCCGACCTGCTGGCCATGCTTTTGCTAATGTCGTCCAGTATGTGGTTAACATCCATCACTGCACATGTACGTTGATCATTCATGTTATCACCAGGACCACTAGGTCCTTTTGGCAGAGCTTTTACCTAGCAAGTCAGACCCCAGGCTGTACTCATGCACTGAGTTGCCCTGACCTAGTTGCAGCATTGACATCTGTCATTGCTGAACTTCATGAGATTTCTGTTAACCCTTTCCTCTGCTTTGCTGAGGTCCCTCTGAATGGAAGCCCTTCCATCTGGGTTCCCCCTAGTTTGACTGTTCCCCCTAGTTTGATGTCATCCCAAAATTTGCTAAGGATGGATACTGTCCCACTGTCCATGTTGATGTTGAAGTTGTTAAAAAGTGTTGGAGTACTGACCCATCTAAACTGCAGGAATAGGTTTTTCAAAAATGTTTCAGTTCTGCAATATTCAGCAGCAAAGAGTTTAATGAAGATTTTCCATACTAGGAGAAGCATACATCGCTCTGTTACTTATGACTGTCTCAGGGTAAAAGCTGCTAGTCTCATCACATATTCAGTCTGTCAGAAACCATTTCCATAAAGGTAGCTGCCAGGCAAGATGCATATGGATTGATATAAATCAGAACAGGTTCTTGTTTATAAAATGAAAGAACTTGCGGTCTCTTCATTATTCTTAATCGTTTCCTTGTAGGACACAGTGGTAAAAGTGGCAATTGCTACTAGCTGAGAGATTTTGTAAAAGCATTTGTAAAATGATGGCATTTCTGTAATGTTTCCCACATATTGTTCAGTGATCACCTTTACATACATTTTGTATTACATGAGGGGAAAAAAGTGATGGAGTTGCAGATTTCCATGGTAACAGACATAATTCTATTTCCTTTGCTTCGTGAAGCTGGAACTTACCAGCACAGAGGCAAAGGATTGTTCTGTTAAATGGCAACCATGGATTTCAAAAAGCTTGAGTTATACAGCCTGTGGTCATGCATCTACAACCTCTACTACACCAAGCAACTTTTGCCAACAGAAAAAAACACCTGGGTTATTGTCTGAAAATGAAATTAAATGGAGAAACGTTGCCAGTTGTAGGATTTATTAGGCTGATGCAAATATGTTGAAAGATACAGCAATTTCCAAACACTACTCTGTTTCTCCCTTTCCAAACTGGGTTCCTGATTTGCAGCTATTTTTTCTACATTGGTAAACTAGCATCAGTAAGGAAGCAAAAATTTCACTAGGTTCTTTTATATGGAGAAATTTGCACTGCGATTTGGAGAGTCTTTTCTCTTATTTTAAGTTGTTTCTGGACCCCAAAAAAATATTTCCAAAGATACGTTATGTATATTTATTTAGAAGTGTGTGCATTGCTTTTGAATAATTGCTTATTGCAATTTTAAAACTGAGCAATGTCAAGAATTTTCTGACTGCGTCTGTCTATACACACAATCATGATGTGATCCCCATGTGTGTGAGCACACAGAGTGCAAAAGAATACCCTTTATTTTTTTATACCAGCTTCTCAATTGATTTTAAATCACTAAAAGCCCACTAAAAGCAATGGAGCTACTAAAGTAAATATTAAATGAAATATGAATAAATTACTTTAAATTAAACTAATGTGTTTATTTGTGTGTTCATATGTGCAGGCATATTTTTTTAGCCTCCCCCATAAAAATATAGTATATTTCAAAGCTAAAAACTTAATAATTTACATTCATGTACATTCATGTGCATTGCACATGTTTAACTAGTCCCAGTATGTATGTATGATTCAAGATGCATTTGTAAGGTTAAAAGTGACTAGTTAAAAGGAAGGAAATGTGTTCTTTTGGAAGGTATTGAAGAGTCATCTAAGAGGGCTTCACTACATGATAGAAATTTTTATGTATTCTGGGCTTGTTATTTTTCTCTTTTTAATTGAAATGTCTTTGTATGACATATAAAACTAACTTCTGAAAATGTCAGAAAGTAGAGGTCAGCAAGACTATGTGTGTTACTGAATACTGGAGTCACATACTGATAAGTTTAATAAGGAATATTCATGAAAGGTTATTGATTATTATTGTTTCAGCAAGTATTCAGAAAATTGTCTTCCTGTCATTTTATTAAAGTTCATTGGTACCAGCAATTTCTATATACTGAAATGAAGTAGCTAATGTGATTTCCACAAATGTGTGTAGTTGGAAACTACTGATATGTTTTAGACAATAGAAGAAAAACTTCGTAAGAAAGCTTGTGAGGTCCAAGGCATTTGCTTTATCGGAAAGAATGAAACTCAAATAACTCTGCAGTGAACACTCTTAATACAAATTCTAGCATTTTTTGGTCAAAATACATATGTAGGCATTAGAATTCCAATTTTTCAACCCCAAATTTACTCAGGTAAAGTTCTCCCAGCGGTGACATTCTGAGTTCATCCTTATTTCACCTTTCTTGCCACATGCTAGAGAAAGTTTTTGAAGTCTGTTCTTCACTGAGGGACTTTTTTTCATGCCATGACTTTTACCAGAACAGTTCTAAAACTGGCCAAATCAACTTCTCTGAAGTCAGAAAGGCCATCCTTCTAGTATTCTCAAGTAAAATATTGAGGACTTCAAGTGTCCCAAATACCTCTTTAAGGTATGTCATAGCTTTTGGAAAGCAATACCATGAAAAAACTCACATACTTTGAAATCTTCTCCAAAGCATAACAGTTTGAGTTCAGACATGAGCAGCTTTGTCAGAGACAGGGATACCCAGAGAGCAAGGAGAGTAAAAAGCAGACAGAGGAAGGAGGACAAGACTGTAAGTCGGCACTGATGGCAAGCCTCACTATTTTTAAATTTGGCTTGACACATCTCATGAAAGAGAACCTTCTGGAATACCATAAATTTCAGGTTGAATTCCCCAGAAAACACTTACTCCTGGTGAAGCATACCAGCCTTTGTGGACAATCTCTTTCTTTGAGAGAACCTCTCCAACTGATGCATTTCGGTTCGTTCTTTACCACCCCAACTTATTTATCCCTACAATGTTCAGAAGATAGATCTCACACTCTCCCTTTTCAGTGAAACCTTCTTTATAATTTTGGACGTGCTAACCACAGAATCACAGACTGGTTGAGGATGGAAGGGACCTCTGGAAGTCATCTTGTCCAACCCCCCTGGCTCACGCAGGACCAGCTGGAGCTGGTTGCCCAGGACCATGTCCAGATGGCTCTTGAATGTCTCCAAGGCAGGAGACTCTACAACCTCCCTGGGCAACCTGTGCCAGTGCTCAGTCACCCTCACAGTAAAAAAGTGTTTCCTGATGTTCAGAGGGAACCTCCTGTGTTTCAGTTTGCGGCCATTGTCTCTGGTCCTGTCACTGGGCACCACTGGAAAGAGCCTGACTCCGTCTTCTCTAAACCCTTCAGGTGTAGAAAATACACTCACTGATGAGTATATAATGAATAAGCCTTCTCATCTCCAGGCTAAACAGTCCCAGCTCTCTCAGCCTTTCCTCATAGGAGAAATGCTCCAGTCCCTTTGTCATCTTAGTGGTGTTTTGCTGGGCTCTTTCCAGCATGTCCATGTCTCTCTTGTAGCGGGGAGCCCAGAACTGGACTCAGCACTCCAGGTGTGGCCTCATTAATGCTGAGTAGAGGGGAAGGATCACCTCTCTTGACCTGCTGGCAACAGTCCTCCTAATGCAGCCTAAGATACTTCTTTGCCACAAGGGCATCTTGCTGGCTCATGTTCAACTTGGTGTCCACCAGGTTCCCCAGGTCCTTTTCTGAAAAGCTGCTTTCCAGCTTGGTGACCCCCAGCATGTACTAGTGCCTGGGTTTGCTCCTCCCCAGGTGCAGGACTTTGTACTTCCCCTTGTTGAACTGCATGAAGTTCCTGTCAGCCCATTTCTTCAGTCTGTTGAGGTCCCTCCAGATGGAAGCACGACCCTCTGGCGGATCATCCACTCCTCCCAGTTTTGTAACACAAGTATATCCGCTGAGGGTGCACTCTGCCCCATCATCCAGATCAGTAATGAAGATGTTGAACAGGACTGGACCCAGTATTGACCCCTGGGGCACACTGCTAGTTACTAACCTCCTACTAGACTTCATGCCACTGATCACCACCCTCTAAGCCCATCCATTGAGACAGTTTTCAGTCCATCTCATTGAAATGAGCTGCTCATCTAGCCCATACTTCATCAGCTTCTCCATGAGGACCTTATGAGAAACAGTGTCAAAAGCATTCCTGAAATCAAAGCAAAAAATATCCACTGCTCTCCCCTCATCTACCAAGCCAGTCATTTCATCATAGAAGAGTATCAGATTGATCAACCATGTCTTCCTTTTGGTGAATCTATACTGACTACTCCTGATGACCTTCTTATCCTTCATGTCCCTGGAAGCGATTTCCAGGATTATCTGCTCCCATCATCTTCCTAGGGACTGAGGTGAGGCTGACCAGTTCCCTAGGTCCTCCTTCTTGTCCTTCTTGAAGATTACAGTGTCATTGTCTTTCCTCCTGTCCTCAGGTGCCTCTCCCAGTCACAATGTTGTTTTGGCAAACCAAATAACATCTCCTGTACTCTAATGGCTACTATTAACTCCTTAATTCAGTGAAGACCAAAACTCCTCCTAGCCCTCCCATCATTAACTTGTATTTTATATCACCTGTTAACAAACACTCATAATGATGCACATAATTCACTGCTTGTTTTTGAAAGAAGACAAAGCTATAAATGAATATTTCAGTGATGAACTACTTGAGATGAATGACCCCTAGAACATTGAAGGTTAAGCCAATACCCTAGAGTTTAAGCTGATCTATATCAGTGTTCCATGCCACCCACCTTCACTTTAAACATTCATGAGTCAACATGATGAACTAGGACGGTGATTCATTTCCATTTTGACTTGAGTAACATGTGTGGGGATGTGGTGTTATCTTGGATTTTTCTTTTTGGTTTTAGGTGGTTTTTTGCTCTGATCCTCCCCATTTCCCATCTGGAAATAACCATACCTTTAAACAAGTGTATCAGTACTGTGCACCTTCAAAAATCCTAGCTTTTTACTTTTAAAACCTGAAGACTTTTCCCTGTGTGATGCTGCTTACAGAAATTATTTTATAGTGCCACACAGTCTTATCCGTAAATGCTGTATATTTTCAGGTCAGCAAATGTCTATCTGCAAAACATTTTCCTTCGTGTCATCTAGCACCCCTCTTTCATAAAAGCTCCCATTTCACGGTAACAGAAAGGACAATCACTATCTGCAAATAATTTCTGTACAATACTGGAGTCTCTATCATATATATATATGTATTTATTGAAGAAAATAGCTTAACCTGCTAGCAATTTCTCCTATGTTTTAGAGAATCCTACCATTTAATTGTGTTTGCTTCCACTAAGATCTACTGTATAGTCAGGCTTGAAATAGTCTCAGTTCTGTTCATGTCAGCATCATCTCCCATGTTATTAGTGAACGGTTTATGCAATGAAAAATGGATAAAGTGTTTCATATATTGCGTATATATAATACAATGGTTCAAACCTTGTAAAGATGTAAGAACCTGACCTTCTGCCCTCACAGTGATTAGTATAGTTTCCATAGACAGGAAACTTCTTTCATGAAAGAAACAAAACCACAATTTTGTAACAGAATATGGGTGAAGACACACACCTTACTGACATTCAACAAATATAATCCCAATGCACTGTAAAATCCAGCTACTTTTCTCCAACATTAATCCATTCTGTCAGACAACAAAGTGATCTATTATGAGCTTCTTTTAGAGGAAAGAAAAAAAAAGAAAAAAAAACCAACACACTTCTGCCAGAAAAGGAGCAAAATGTCCCAATTCTCTCTTTATAGTGTGGCCAAGGAGATTAGAAAAAAATATCAGTCCCATTGAATCTCTCTTCAGAATGCTTTTCTTTCACCATTGCTTTATTATTCATACATAATATTATTCCACTGCCAAAGAATAATCATTATCCACCTTGGCACTACAAAGCGGTGTTATTATTTTAAGATTTTTTCCTCCGTAATTGATTAAGAAACTCTCTAAAAGGTCATAACAAGGTTAGAATAGCTACTGAAAACCTAAATGCTAGAAATATATTATAAAGGCTGAAATCACTGAAATGACTTTCACAGCTAGCTTTTCTGTAAGTCTTTTCAGAAGACTTATGAGGTCATATATTGGTGGGAGTTTTGCCAATAATGTGTATTCTGTCAGGAACAGCAAGCTGGATAAAAATGTAAAAATAAACATAAAGCAGTGCATAATAAATAGATAGTATGCTGATACCTATAAGTGTTTATATTAATAGTAGCACCTTTAAGTAGTGAACACAGTCCAAATAACACATGACTATTTTATAAGCAAGTTAAGTGATTGTGAACAAAGGGTTATGGGGAAATTATAACCAGAGAGTAATTTTTAGTAAGACATCACCAAAGGGAAGAATATTCTCATTGGACTTTCATAGGAATATATCCTGCATCCAGTTTCAGTAAGTATTTTCATAGAAGTTCCGGATCAAGGCACAATCTAATTATTAGACTTCCGGATCTTACAGTTATAAGACCATATGGAAGTGGGTCAATGAAGAAACAGAATTCCAAATGACAAGTTGGAAAAATTGTTTGGAACAGCAGAATAAAATTCAACAGAAACATGGGTAAAATGCTGTGCTTAAGAAGGAATAATCTGCTTGACAGAACTGAATAGGAACTGCTTTTTGTACAACAGGTCTATGCGTCATAGTACACAAGTTGAACATGGGACGACAGTATCTGCTTTTGCAAAAAAGGCAAACATGACACCTCTTTCTTGGTCATTACTGAAAACTCTTTTTCTTTTTTAAAAATACTTCTTCCCTCTTGCTTGTTTTCTAACTCAGCTGATAGCTGAGCTGGTACCTCAGCTGATGCTATCTTCTAGATTCTGTGATTCTTAAACTCTAGTAATTTGCCACTGCGAATACCAGTGAAATGAGTCTGTCCTATTCCACTGTCAGCTAATGGACACTTTAGGAGTGAAATATATTTCTTGACCCCTCTTCCTCTTCAAGGCATAACACCAAAGCAACCTTCTTTAGAGTTATAAAGAAAAAAAAATCTAAATAGTCGTATTTGATTCATATTTCCAGACTACAACTCTCTTTAGTCATCTGTGACCTAGTTCTCTTGCTATTTGTTTAAAGACTCTAATGAGAATGTGAAATGAGCTGGGTTTGTTTATCCATAATAAACTAACCTATTTCCAGAGTATATCTGTAAAAAACAAACTGTCTTTATTGCAGGATAAAACATAGAATGAACTGTATAATATTCAGTTCTTCTCCCCAAGCCAAATGTATTTTCTGTCACCTTCAGTGTTTTAATGTTTTTAATGCAAAAAGAAAATGAGAGAATAATATGCTAAACAGGTCAAAGCTCAGAATCCTAATACATTTAACAGGCTCCATTCTTGGAATTGTATTCATTATTGATATCAGAGTAACAAATCTATTTAAGTCAATGGAGATGACTTATGGGAATTAAAATAAAATTTAGCCCTTAAGCCTGGCTTCATGAAAGAACAATAATGAAAAATATGGGGAACTACTTGCAGTGACACATTAATAGATTTGTTGTTTTTTATTTCTATTTTAATCAAATAGTCCTTTAAGAATTATAAAGTTCTTGCTGGCAATGGAAAGGCTTCATATGACTTAATACTTTCAATGATTTGGAAATATTTCACTGTGTGAAAGGTATCAATGAAAGATTCTGGAGGAAACTGTAGGAAACCTAAATAATAAGTATTTCATGTTAGATAACAAAAACACTTCAGTGATGGATTTTTTTATATTCCGACCAAAATCCCTGAGTTGATGTGGTTTTGACGTATGTATTTCTGTTTTCCTTTTCTCCCAAGTTCTAATTACATCATCATTTTCTCCCTCTTAAGTTGTGCAAAAAAGTCTGGATTGTGGTTTTCATTTCCTGAAGTCTCATCAGATTTGAGAAATATTTGTAGCAAAATCATTCTAGATGCATATTTTATTTAATGTTATATTAATATATTATATATGTTCAATTTGGTATACAGCTTTTACTTTCCTCTATATTTCTATACCTAGATACCAAAGATTAAGGTCCGTTCATAGATGCAAGACTGTAAGAAAACCTTCAGTGAAATCATAGAATAGTTTGGGTTGGAAGGGTCCTTTAAAGGTCATCTAGTCCAACCCCCCCCTGACACAGGCAGGGACATCTTTAACTAGATCAGGTTGCTCAGAGCCCCGTGCAACCTGACCTTGAATGTTTCCAGGGATGGCTCATCTACCACCTTGCCGGGCAACCTGTTCCAGCGTTTAACCACCCTCATCATAAAAAATTTCTTCCTTGTACCTAGTCTAAATCTACCCTCTTTTAGTTTAAAACCGTTACCCCTTGTCCTGTCACTACAGACCCTATTAAAAAGTTTGTCCCCATCTTTCTTATAAGCCCCCTTTAAATATTGAAAGGCCACAATAAGGTTTCCCCAGAGCTTTCTCGTCTCCAAGCTGAACAACCCCAACTCTCAGCCTTTCCTCATAGGAGAGGTGTTCCATCCCTCTGCTCGTTTTTGTGGCCCTCCTCTGGACCCGTTCCAACAGGTCCCTGTCTTTCTTGTGTTGAGGGTTCCAGAGCTGGACGCAGTACTCCAGGTGGGGTCTCACCAGAGCAGAGTAGAGGGGCAGAATCACCTCAATTCATTTCCAGATCAAAGTGTTTATTTCTTCTATGTGTCTGTGCTACATCTGCCATTAGGGGCCCTTTCTGTATGGTTGATTCTAATGCATCTGAGCCTGTTTTGCCAGCTCCTGAAGAAAATGTGCCAGTGTTGGAAGCAACAGCTGAATATTGGCCTCTTACATAAGAAGGGATCCATACTCAAAGATGTTGATTTAATTTTGTAAGTGGTAAATAGGCTTACAGAGAGAGGTGAAATAATTTTTAAAGTTTTTTTTTTAATTGTTATGTTAAATTAAGGACAGAAATAAATCTGTGCAGGAAACTGATGGTCTACATGTTTCAAGAAAAGAAGAAAATTAAAAGATTTACTTGATTTTCCATAGTGAAATGTTCTCTGTTTGAGTTAGCAGATTCAGAAAAGGGTAGAGGAGAAGTCAGTTGTTTTTTTCTGAGGCATAGTAAAAAGATGAAAGGGAAGAGTACCTGTATAAAATCTCTGAACTTACCTGGAGTGATCTCTTCAACTGGTCTGGAACACCAGAAGTCTCAAACCTGAGTGACTAATTATTTAACAAGTAAACAGTTCAGGTTCATCTTCCCTGATTTATAAATTGTTTGTTTGTTTTGTTTTTCTTTTTTAACATTGTTAACTACCAGAATTTAATTTACAGTTGGGGAAAAGGGATTGTAAAACAGTAGATCTCTGTACATTAAATTCTAGTTTAACCTGTAATAATTTATATAGCAAAAAGCTGTTTAATAATATATGAACAACTCATTATATGGATATTTATATGCCTGTTTTCTTCACCTTGGTTTCAAGTTTTTTATCTGAAACACCCACAGTCTAACATATAAGATGGTCTCTAGAGAAAGTAGGTTTCTGTCAGTAGATTATCCAATTTTCTTTGAACACAGAAATATTTTTACCAACAGCAGTTTGTAGGAGCAAGCATTCTGTTATTGTCAATTACATTTGACCAATAATGGTTTTTTATATCGATAAAAACGATAAAAATCAAAATTGTAGCTAATAGTGATCTAAAAATTAGTAAGAATATCTTCATGGACAAATTAATGTGCTATTATATTATCACCCTTTATATGATATACAAGGTGATAAGGTCTTCAAATCCATATGTTTATATTTATATTTTAAAGTCTCAAATTAAAACCAAAATTGACAGTGTACTTTAAAGTATTTTTTTTGTGAGAATATTTTAATAAAATAAAAATTACATTTTCTCTCTCTGGAGTCCCCAAAGAAATGTAGTTCATCTGGTTGCAGTTAGCATATGGTGATACTTCTTGCCCAGAAGTTGCTCCTTAATTAGAGAAACTGAGGAAACAAAATACTGTGAATGCTCGCAATGCAATCTTCTGCACTAGAGCAGTTCTTACCTTAATTTATAATGAGAACGGATTTTTTTTTATTCTTTCAAAGCTTTAATGTGTGCATATAAAGTTCTTCTGCATCAGTGTTGGTCAGATCAGGTAGCAACTAATCACCTCAGATGAGGAATAATGATATAACTTTAATCACTTCAATTCAGTCCATGGACTTACCTTTGAGGTAATGAACCATAGTCAAAGTGGTTCCCTTTACTGGAATAATTTTTTTTTTCAGAATGCATATTAATAAAAAGGTTTGCCTATTGCCTCAAGACTATAATTTACCTTTTGGGTGAATAAATTGTGAATAAATCATCTGTGTATTGAAGTTACATGATTTTATTTATTTTTCTTGCTCAACAAGGTTACCCTTGTTAGCCTTGCTATACTAACGTGGTAAAATAACTTAGAAGGTTTGTTATTGCCCTGATCTCCACAATAAAGGAAATTCTCTGTATCAATAAACTTCAAATTCTCAATTCTCCCTAAAAATAGAATTCCTGCTATAAAGATTTTGAACTTTTTTTAATAGAGGAAATGTTTCTGCAAGCTTTTTACATCATATCAAATAGCTTCCAGTGATGATCTGCACCACTGACAAATGAAATGTAATATTTGGCTATAAATGAGCAGAAAAGATATTAGCTGTAGACAGGGAGTAATTTTGATGACAATTCTGAAGAAAACAACAACAGAAGTAATTACAATAGTTTGAGCTAAAGCAAAATATCTGCCACACATCAGTGTAATACTAAAAAATGAAATAATTGTAGATCTTTGGGGGGATACTGTCTCTAAAAGTTTTTTGTTTTTTTTTTTTTTTTTTTTTATTACAGAATAACATGAGTTAGTACAGACAAAAATGGCTTTTTAAATTTGGCATTATGATTCTGAATGAGGAATCCCTAGAAGTTAATCATTAGCCTGCAGTAAATGATCCAGACCTTGAATATCTTCCACTCTGTAGATGGACTTGGAAAATGTGGGTTTCTAGGAACACCCTTTCAGAGTACCACCCTCAACATCCTGCTGTCACTCTTGAAATTAAGAGGTTTTCCACTCTAAATCTTCAGACATAATTGATCCTTCAGTGTTGATCCTTCCAGAAATTACATGCCCCACAACATCATCATGATTTGTTAGATCCTGCAAATTACTGATAACAATTTATATTCTGTAGAGCCAGAGATACAAAACATTTGCAGATACATTCTCTTTTCTTCTAGACAGAGAAAGCATAAGTTATACAGGTATATCCAAAGAGGTTTTCAGGATGCACAATCCTCCATCATCGTTTTTTTTCTATAGCCTAGTCTTGTCTCTCACTCACATCTATAGTGCATTGGAGACAGAGCTCTCTTTAATAAAGTTTGCATTCCTCCTGTCAGGTTTCTGTGCTGTAGCTCTTGTACACATGGACACTTATCATGCAATTCACAGTTTCAGTTACATGAAGTCCCCTGGACTGGGAAAATTTGCTCTTGAGGCTGTAGCCTGCTACTGGTGATGAGATGCCTACACTTGAATGGAGGATTAGAGGATTAATGACTCTTCATTGCTAATTCTCTGCTGGTTGTCTCAGATTCTCTCTTAGCATCTTTCTGGATATTCAATCCAATATGTAGGTTAAATGACCAAAAAGAAATGTGATTGTAGAGGGGTTTAAGATTTCAGGCATATGCTAATCCATCATTATCATAAAGTTAAAGAAGAAAATAGCAAAAACCTGGCAGCAACAAGAATAACTGTAGATAAGTAGGGACATACTCCTATGTACTAATATTAACTTGTGCTAATGAACCTATATACCCAAATACACTTTTGTTCAATTTACAGTTTTGAGATTATCTATCAAGTATGGTTATGTGTGATCTTCCATTTATATTTGCTTCGGTTTTTAGCTCCAGACCAGTCTGTCTGAACCAATGACGTTATCCAAGTCGATCTCACTTCCTCGTAGTGCATATTGGCATCATATCACCCGGCAGAACAGCGTTGGAGAAATCTACAGTTTACAAGGCAAGTTCCATATAAGTAAATGCCATGTCCATTAACTTCTTTCCATTTGACCAGAATTCATGCAAATTGCTTTTTATTTGCACTGGATGTTTTCTCTTCACTTCATTTTATCAATTGTCAGGAACCTCGGCAGGATTCCCAAATTTACATAAAACGGTTTCTTTTAGTCATTTTGTAAACTAATGGTGAAAATTATTCCCAGAATCACCACATAAAACTGGATAGACAATTTGGCTCAATGTAGCTTCTCAGTAGCTAATGAATGTCAGGTTGGTTTAGTGTTTTCTTCCAATAAGATTGTGTATGTATTTGGGCAACCTCAGGGTGCCCAGTTAAATCTACATAAAGTGGCTATATGAGTTGCAAGATTAAAACAAAATAATTCTAGGAATAAGAGTTATTCTTGGTGAATTTGCTTGGCGAATCATATGTACGAGCTGTTGATTTGACTAACTTACAAGCCTTCTGTACATACATTTCATCTTTTTCTGTCTCCAGTTCTCTTTCATATGTTTAGATTTTAAGCTATTTGCTTAAGACTTTAAATGCTACAATTAACATAACTTGATGACGATGATGATGATTCACTGCTCTTAAGCTGAAATTGATTCGTATCTTTTAGGAAACTGAAATTATTGTTACATTTAAAATGTAGACCTTAGTTAATAGTATATATTAATAGTTTAAAAGTTTTCACTTTTAAAAAATAACATCCTATCATAAACATATTCCTTTGTATTACTTGGAAAGGGCTTAAGGATTTTGTTTTATTTCTCTCTTAATAATCTGTTTGCATAAGCAATTTATATTTAGATAGGAGGTTAGAAACTGCTCACAAAAGAGAGTACCCAATGCAAGAAAACATAGTACATGTTTTCATGAAAATAAGTGAAATGCAGTTTATAGATGAAAGACATGAAGTGTTTTGCTTTGTAAATTATCACATAAATTAAAATCAGCAGGTGAGCTGTGAATTCAGTGGGTGACTCACTAAAGGGTATAGCATTTGTTTCCCGTCATCCCCCATAAAATAAAGACAAAGTGAATTTCTAATCATGGTTATAGTCTTACAGTTAAATAACAGTAATGGAAAAAAGAAAACAACCTTCCAGAAGTTGTTTGTGAAAAAAGTTGTGCTTGTCGATCACCTTAAAAATATTCATCATGTCACTGATATTTTTTCATGAACACAATAAGGATGTAAAAAAAAAAGTTTATTTGTAGGGATGTTAGAGTTCCTCTTCTTATGTTCTTGATGGGTCTTTCCTTTGGCAAAAAGATAGTAAACATGTTATGATATGCATGAAGTGAGATAAATGTATGGACCATTGTTCATTCTCTGCAATCTTTTGTTTCTTATAAGTGACCTTTGCAATAAAGGAAAGCAAAACTTGATATATCAAGTAATAGTTTAATATCTATACCAACTCGCTTTGCAGGATGCAACATATTGGAAGTGTATTATTAAAAATGCAAGAATTTTGCAGATTTTATTCACACTTCTGCTGAAATATGGGACTAATAAATATTTAAGAAGTTAAGATTTTCATTTCTCTTACATGTATTATGATGACTGAAACTTGAGAAAGCGTAGTTGATTTCAGGAGAGACTACTTCAGTTTTACCAGTGGGCTAAGAAATGCATCCAGAGGACAATTTTGTCTCCATCTGGTTGCAAAACTTTTACATGCAAGAATATTATTCATTATCTGGAATGAAGATCTCTTTGAACTTTCTGCTGCAGTGACTAATTAAATGCAATGTATTTGTATAGAAGCTGAAGGGAGCGCAAAGTACACCTTTTCCTCTTGATACCTGTTCATGCTGATAGCCTTCGCACAGCAGAGACCTACTGGTTGTCAAAGCATCAACCCACAGATGCTTCATAGATGCAGGTGAAGGTGGGTAGCAAGGAAGCAGATTGCGAGCGTCACTTCAACCCTCACCTTAGTACAGTGGCCAGCTGACAGGAGCTGTTGCAGAGGGAAAAATCACTTGCTGCCACTGTGATCTCCTCTGAGCTTGAAAAGGTATATTTCACCTTCAGAGAGGAGATGTTTTCTTTAGAGAATAATCCATCAAACTCAGTTCTGCACTTCACGTGTATTTATGATAAAGCTTTTTACATTTAAGAAATGGATTTGAAAATTCCACACATTCCTCTGAATATCTCACAAACTCTAAAATAAAATAACTAGAGTGGTGTCTACTTATATTCAGATTAGTATCAATATCAGTAAAGTAACAATTGAACTCACTGTTAAGTACAGTGCAAAAGTGTTTCCATAGTGGCAATTATTTCAAACTTGTAGTCTGAAGTGACTAGAATTAAATTAATAACAGTTGGTGATGTATAAAGAGAAATGAATATGTGCTCATACTACCTTAGATAAATAGGCTCTTCAGGAGTTATTTAGCAGTTGAATTTAACTTAATTAGTAGTGTGAGTTGATCTGATAATGAATATGGTGTAGAGTAAGAAGGTGGGGGTTTTTGTGGTTGTTTTTTTTTTTTTTTAAGACTACATTTCAGATGAGAAAAGGCAATTCAATAAATGGGTATTGGGTTTATTATCCTCCATCTGCCCATAAAAACACTTACACGTAAAGACCTGAAAAGATTAAAATACAGAATAATAGTGCTAAAAGAACACAGGTTGCATAAAGTATCCTAAAATGAGGTGAGCTGGTTTCTCTCTTTTTACAGCTTTTCTTCCATTTGTGTCTTCCTTGCACTCTTTCAGTTCTTGATTGCACTGCTAAGATAAAAGTAGTAATTTAGTTGTCTAATTAATCTTGTTAATAGGAACAACTTGATGGTTGGCTCTTACCAGTGGCAGCACATCACTATCAGTATTCACTTCAAATTTTACAGTACAGTGCTGGCTGCAGGTCTGACAGTTTCCATCCGTCATCTGCAGCCGCTGTAGAGGTTGTGGCGTGGGGTCTCATTAGCTGACACAGTGGTGCCCTTTCAGCGCTGTGCATTGCCTCTCCTCTCTGCCTGACGTGACATTGGGCATGTAGCAAGCCCCAGCTCTGCGCAATAAAAAGAAAAGGGGAATTGCTGCCATGCCGGAAAACAGCACAAAGTTTTTACAGCCATCAGGTTAAATTCCAGTTTAAACTTCGGTGTTAGAATGATTTCACTTAAGATCCCAACTGATACCCATGGCTTTACAAATCACAATGTCTCTTTCTGAAGTGTACATATTGATAATCCAGATCTTGCCTTTAATTACAATTCGGAAATGAAATAGTGTCCTTACAGATGTTTTATCATAAAAGAGTTTAAGAGAGGAAAAAAGGAAAAAAAAGGTATACACCATTTTTTGTGCATACTTGAGTAAGACTTAAATGAATTGTACATTTTCATGAATAATAGACAGCTCTATAAAGAATTCGAGCCCAACAGAAGATAAACATTCATTGCTATGTTATGGTCTCCTGTACATCAAGATTTACAAAAACACAAAAATTACAAGCCAAGAGTAACCTTGTAAACTGAAATCATGGTTAAGAAGGAGAAAAATACAAATACAAGAGCCATATAAGCATGAAAAATAAAAACCCATATGTATCCTCATAACTAATTGTTTATTGTCACTACCTGGCATAAGATTTAGCACTGTTTCACAAGATATTAAAAACTGACAAAGCACATGTCTTTTTATACAGCAAAATATAATAGATAGCATTAATACATGATATTTTTTCAAATGTTGTATTTGGAGGTTTAAATTTGCTTAGGACAAAAAAAGGATTGCAGACTGAATTTTCAGCTAGCTGAAATTCAGTGTTGTAATTTTTGCTCTACAGAATCTTGATGGTACAAATTTTAAACACAGTCAGTTTGTATATTATTAAACAAATAAGGCCAAATAAAATTTTCGTATGGAAACCTGCATTAGCTTTTTGTATTGCAGTTCTTGAAATCCCTGAGGAAATTATGTTCAGAAAATCTAATTACAGTCTGGCCTTTCTCCAAGAAATTCAAAATTAAGAATTGCTTTCAATCACCCCTGTTGTGTTTGAATCTGGTTTGTATTCCTTATTTGGACTTTGTTTTTGCTATCCATACTCAAAGTGATGAACACCTACCCACATAAGCAAACCTATTCATTTCTATGAGAGTGCTCATGTGAAGGAACGTGTGTTTGTATAAGAATTACACCATAAAATTACATGTTTTCCTCCTAAAGAGGACACTAATGCTTTTTTCCACAATAAATTGCTTATCACAATTTGCTTATCACAAATGTTTATTTGCGCTATCACAGATGTTTACCACATTTTTTTGTGAATCCATAACAAAGTAATTAAATTACATTGAAAAATACTAAGATGCCTGCTAAGAGCTAGAGTCCGTGTGGAACTTTGAGAAATAAAACTATAGTCTTCAATGAGACAGGACTTAAACTGGAAGAATCATTTAAGGTTGTAAGTACATATCAAAACCAAAACCAGACAGAAATAAAAACTGGCCTCAATGAAGTCTGTAGGAATTTTGCTGTTGATATACAATTATCTTCTGTATTTCACACTAAAGATGCAAGAAACATAAATCTGCTTTTGCAAATCAAAACAGTGGGAAACTCTGGCTTCTCTTTGGCCTCGGTAAGCAAGCCTGCATTGCCCCATGTCTTTTGGCCTTGTTAGGTGAGAGCTCACCCTTCTCTTGGTTTTGAATGTATTTTAAGTAGAATAACATGTAGTGTTAACCCATTCAGCTAAAAGGTTTTGTATGTAAAAGGGAGACAAAGTCATACACAAATGATTTCTTCCACCTACATAAGTTTCCAGCCTTTTCAAAGTAGGACGTCTGATATGTCATTGAAAATAACCAGACAATATTCGAGTCGCTAAATATTTAGAAGGGTTTCAATCGTCCTGTTCAACCCTCCTTAAGCTAATCCTGCAGGAATTTCCGATGTGGACTTCTGCAGTTTTCTGCAAATTAAAGTATGTAAACTGAATTGGAGGACATTTGTCAGTTTGGCATTTCCATTGTTTGTTCATATGCCCAGCAACAGAGTACAGAATCCATTTTCCCATCTAATCTTGATGCCGGAACAATGTGAATGACATAAAATGTTACAATGTATGTATTATATAAACATGATCACTCAGTAATGTTTCATTAAGTGTCTACCAGCAGCCAAAGCTGAAAAGCTTTATAGCCTGCCACCTTCCCATTTCCTTTCCTGAATCTCATCAGGACTTTCACATTAGTGAATGAAGCCTATAAAATTTGAAGTATGAATAAAGGACACCTGAAACAAGATACTTAGTGAGTAGAAACTACGTAAGAGCTGCACTATTTAAAATGATTCTGTTATGTGCCTTCTCAAGTCTTATGCAGTAGATTTGATCCCTTTCTTTTGAGCTTTGAAATTCTGTGCAAAATAGTGCATCTAGACTGATTTTAAAATGGCATATTGAAAATGGGAAGTGTCTTACTCAGAAACTAGAAAAGAAGAATCTCATTTTGTTCAACAGTGATTGCTATACTTAATTAAGAGCATATCTGACAAGCTCTAAAGAGTATCTTGACATATTCCCGTTCGTTCTGACAAATGGTTGCTGAGGTAAGAGGTTCTTACAGTTATGAGCCATGAAAAATAGGGGTGAAAAGCCAAAAAAAAGATTAATAAAGCATATTCTGTTGTCAAATTCAGAAGTTCTGATTTCATTTAAGCCCCGTATTGTGATGCCCTTTCTCTGAGAAGATAGTCCTCCAGTGAGATCACTCGTCAATGAGGTTATTCTGTGCTAGACCAGAAAACGTAGAAGTCACTGTAGTCTCAAGTTACAATTGAAAGCCCAAACTGTGTAAGAAGAGCAGTTAAATATTGGCCGATTGCCTCCTCACTCCTCCAAAAACCAACAAATGTAAGATCTTCAGTGCAAACTACACAAATTCTTAGTTATAAATTTCTTTTTATGTCTTAGCTTAATGACTTCATGAATATGTGATGACATTAGCTTCTCACTCACTGTTAGTGTGAGAAGCAAATCAAGCTTTACCCCTAGCTCAACTTAACTGAAATCAGAAATCTTTACCCTGAGGTAGCTTAAGACTAACTACAGTTATGCTACAGTCATTTGATCTCACTGCTGTATCATAAAATTCAAGGACCTGCATTGTATCATGAGAGCTGTAGTTTAGTGAAAGAATATGTGTAGTGGGAGAATAGGCGTAACCAGCTCCATGGATGCAAACTGTTGGCTGGTATTGGACTGTCTGAACAAGAAAGGTTTGTTATGATGTATCAGAGAGAAAATTGAAACGCTTGCCAAAGGTCAATTTTGTGAAAACTGCTTTTTTCTGTTAAATCATTTCACCAATAAATCTGGACTGCTCTAGCTATGACTATCTTATTTGGTGTTAAGTATGTTATCACAGTTAGAATCAGAAGATTGCCAGTTCATTTTTGTAATTTCAAACAAATTGAAACATTTCTATACTGACAAACCAGATTTTCTAGTCAAATTATTAGTCAAAATCACGGATGTATTAAACCCCCTTTAAAACAATTGGAGGTGAGGGGCAGCCTGCATATTTGTGAAAAAAATAACTGGGCAAAAAGATGCATTTTCTTTAGTATCTCTTTGCAGGAACTGTTTATACTTCTTTTTCTTTCAATAATTATTTTTAAATAAAGCAAAAAATATTGAAATTGACACTTTTACAGAACATGTTCACAAAATTTTTTATAATCTAGAAACAATGTAAGTTTTGAAAATAGTTTGTGTAATGGGAAAAGTGAGGGGATGTTAATAATATCAGCTTTGCCAGCCGTAATGAGGAAAGAAGCCAAGCCCAAGGATTTCAAGTGCAATTGATTGTGTTCTACTTTAAGTAGAAAAAAGATCCACCACTCTCCTTCACATTCTAATGTTTATGAGATAAAATGGCATCATATAAATATATATTTAACTGTTTGTCTGAAGTGACATAAGATTGACCTAACTGCCTGTTAATTGTTTATTATGAAGTTTTAGATATATTTGTTATAGAACGAGTATCATAAGATCTCAAATACATTAATCTTAAGCTTCTGTAAGATTGTGTTTTATGTGTATCTCACTTTACTAATATGCAACAATGTTATGGTGACAATATTTGTGGTGCACGACATACAATCTACCGTTAGCACAGTTATTTATTTTCATGGTAAAGCCAATTTAAACACAATGGACACCCTACCTAGTATGTTCAGTTTAATCAAGCCATAAGAATATATTCTTTATAACTCCATAGTGAATTTTAGCTGTGCAGAACTGATTAAAAAATCATAATATTATTCAGCAAAGAAAAAAAAGAAATGTTCAAAAAACATCTTAGAGCATCTTTCATTCTCTATTTGTTCTAAAAAGCCTTTTCATCTTGGTGAATGCTTATATCCTACCAACTTTTTATTTCATCAAAATGATACATTGTAAGAAACTAAGATAAATTTCGCAGAAGTAAGAACTGTGAATAACAATAGGAATTTCCTCCCAATGCAGAGTTAACAAGATTTCACCAGAGTAAAAGTTTTTCATCTTTTCCAGAGCTGAAGTCTGCCAACTCCTTGCAATTTCGTGTTTGAATACTAGACGTGAATTTGCTGTTTAGTTGCTGGATACTTGTTTATCCTTCAAAATTCTTTGAAGATGCCTTTTGGGAAGAGATTTTAATCAAAGGTTCATTGCCCTAAGTTTAAGACCAAATGAAATATTCTGTTATAAAGCTATATGGAAGAAAGGAAAATGCAATACCAGACTGGGAGAGAGGTAAGAGAGAAAGGACTTAGAAACCGGACTTGCATGCTCTGGAATTTACATTATAAATATCAAAGGCTCTGTCCTTCCCTACCTTTAACAAAAAGTGTTCACTGAGGATTCGGTGCAGAGTAGCAGAGCAGTGTACCGTAACGCCATACCTATCCTAACTGCAGATGGGAGAGGTGAGGTCCTAAGTGGAATGAGGCTTTTCACTGTTCAGCAGCAAGCGCTTTAATTGGAGAGTGAGGATGAAATGAAAGAATCCTTACTATTATCTTTAATGACTCAAATATTTATGTTATTGTCACTAGGCCAAGTTTACATACAGAGGGACTGTGCCATAGTTATTTTCTCTGACCTGGTAGTGCATGTGACACAATGTGGCATGGATGTTTGTGTCCCAGCAGCATCCTGTCTCCTCCTATGTGCAGTAATGCCATCTCTCAGCCCAGCATAGAAATGTGCTTTCTATCTCCTCTCTTCATATGTGGACATCCCAGGTTTTGGGAATATTCACAAGCAATGTTGTTGCTGAAAGTACAGTTCAGAGCCTGTTTACATAAGTGTTGAAGCTTAAATTTTAATTTGAAAAAGCCTGTTCTCGTAATTGTTACAAATGTAACATCAATCTAAATGATTGATTGTTGACAGACTTTGGCCACTTGTTTTTATCCATTATTGTTGTTATACTGTTCCAGGATGCCTCAGCAGGTTTGCAGGGCTTCTGTTTGGGAGATGACAGTCCTATCATCAACAAACATTTGATGTCACAAGCGTTTTATGATGGAAAAGATAACCTGTTCTGGGTTAGGAAATGGAAATGTATTTCATTCATTTTTGTCAACTGTCTCATTATTCCCCACTCATCAGAGCAGGTATTTAATTCTGAGAAATAGCTCAGCAGGTTTTCCTCCCTTTCATGCCTCTTATAGAAAGACTTTCCTCTGATCAAGTATGTGCATTTTGGTTTAAGTGTCAATCTGTTGTAGTGCTTTTCCATGAATCTGTTCGTGAAGAGTCTTGTTTTTCTCCTAACTGTCACTATATATTGACTAAGACAATGCATTTTTAACAAATAAATGGAGGGTTGGGGGGGACGGAGTCACAGGGTGAGGTATGGCAAATACTGAACATTATCTGTACCAGTGTAGTACAGGTGACTGATTTTTCAGTCATAATATATACTGGTTTGTATGACTAGTAACGTCTTTTGACTCTCTAGGATACATATGAAAAGGTCTCTTCTCAATGCCTGTGGCTGCAAAATTCTGGTAACTTCTAGATCTTCTGTTCATCTCATGTAAGAATGAGGAAAAGGGATTTTTCTTGAGCTTCTTTATCATTTTGTACTATTTCCTGATTTGGTGGCCAGCATTTCAAAGCAAAGAACTATTCCATCTTATGCTCATGCATTGGACCAGCACCAAGGTGCCTTAGGGCTGAAGAAATATAAAGAAAGGCTCAAGATGCCTCTTCACATACTCTTATTACCTTAGTTGTACTTCAAACTTTGTATCAAACTGTAGGAATGAGCCATAAATTTTGCAGTGGTGTTTATTGTGTAATAAAATACCAAAGAAGGGGACGATTTAAGCTGTTATCTTCAAGGTGTGACTGTTTTTTTGCTTATGCTGCAGTAAATCAGGAATGTTGCCAGGGACATGAATGACATTATGCTAGTGCATTACTACTATGAAAAGGGAAAATATACAGAAAATTTGAACAGTATCATTGCTATGAATATAAGATACTTACTCCTTTCGCTTATTTAAGTGTTCAAAACAATGCAAGACGCAAAAGAAAACCTTTATAACTAGACAAGAAAAAGAAGTTAATTTGTTGTTAAGGCATTGGTCCTCAGTTGTTGCAAGTCATCCTTGCTGATGAAAAAAAAAAAAACAAATTCTTCTGACCTAGACAAGATGAAAACCTTTCCCTATAACTCATGTCCACAGATCATTGTAGCATAAACAGGACCCCCACTTTTGAGCATTTCTTCAGTGGCCTGTGTAATTATATAGAGCTTTTTTGACTGAAGTTAATCTTTATTCTGAAAGTTATGGATCTCTCCTGGTTTTTTAGATGGTAATGTAGATGTATTTTATATGAGAAAATATCTGCACATTTGCTTTGAACTTAAAAGTCATCTATATGAAAGAGATTTCTTTTTCTTATTTTTTTACATCAGACAGAAAAAAAAACACAACTGAGAATATCATTGCAACTGTGGAAATGGTTTCATAAAGCCTTTCAGTACCATCACATAGCATGAAATTGTCCCAACACACATACTGTTTCAGTATAGGTTAATACTAATGGATCCATACTGTCACACTGCCAGTAAAGCAATATTCAACCTCAACAGTAGGGGAGTGATGATGCCTTTATCTCTCTGAAAACAGCCCATAGTCAGTAGGAGTCTAACGCCAAACTCTGTGAGTTGCTATTCGAAAGTATTTTTTATCCAGAAGTGACAGACAGAATTAGCTTTGAAACCTGTTTCTGCTGACCTCAGAGGAGTAAATTACCTTACTCTTAGAGGAAGTATGACTCACTATCTGACAGTTTGCACAGCATTTGCAGTTTTCACCTGCCTGGGGAAGACTCATTGAAATCTGACAATTATTGTGGCATCTTTCATCCAACAGCCGAGCACTGTTCTTTGGCCATGATGCTAGAGTGTATGTACAATTTTAGTACATACTGTTTGAAATTTGTTGTTTCTTGAAGTGACCACTGAAGCCATTAACCCAGCAAGAGAATTTTTCCTAGGAGAAAATTATTCCGAATTAGTTCATAGCATTTTATTTGAAATGGAAATATTTATTGTATTTCGCTTACACAAATGTACTTATAAGAATGAAGTTTTTCCAAATAGTTACAGGTGGGTTTTTTAGTCTGGAATTTTACTAACAAGAACTGAGTACAAAACTCATGGATATGAATATATCAATCATTCCCCAAATATCTCATACAAAAATCTTAACAGGATTTTTAAACCTACAAAGTGAATAAGTAAACAAAAAAGTATTATGCGGATCAAAATGAAATATATAATTGTAGATAAGATGTACATGTTAAGACAAACCATGTTATAAAATAAACATTTCAGCATGAAAAGTTTCATATATTATCATATATTACTTTTGGATGCATTGTTGTAACACAGATGTTATTTCAATGTGAAATCACTTTTAAACTGTATAGCTAAAATATATCAAGATGTGCCAGATCCTGAATATGTACATTATATGTTTTGTAAATTATATATTCAGTTCTAAATAGCTGCAAACTGGAATCCAAATCACACCCAGGTGTTTTTTCCTCACAGGAGTGTGTGTTAGATCAAAAATACCATTTAGTGAAAATTGGAATTAAACAGGAAGCCACGTTAGCTATCATATTTTTTACATATTTTTATCAGACTTCACAGGCATAAAATATATGGCCAGGTACAGCATATTATTGTAAATCTCCTTACACCTTCTGTGTCCGACATTTGTCTTTTATGAGTTGTCCAATGTACAGTATATTCCTGTTAAAATCTTTTCTCACTTCTTTTCTGTGTAACATTGTTTTCATTTCTCATAGATCGCAAGTGCATTTATTCCCTATTATTCAAATGTTTATGATATACAAGTATTTGGTGACAATTAAGTCCAGTATTCCTGATTATGTGACAGAACAAAACGAGTGCCAGATCCCAATCTGTTACAGATCAGCATAGCTCTGCTAAAGAGACCTCCAAGTGTGTTTGCTAAAGAGATTCATATTTCTATTCTTACCTTACTTAATATATCAGAAATGTTTCACCACAGTTAGGTGTCCTTTATATGTTACTATTCTGTACTCATACTATCTGCTATCATAAATGCAATGGTTAATAGTTACCATTTTAATGTGCTAAAAATGTTTTTCATTTGAAACTCCTTCTAGTCATCCTAAAGTTTCCTTTGCTTAGCGAATGGATTTATGTTTTGTTTGTTTTGTATGCCAAACTATAACTTAAATTTTTTATGTTGGCATTATGACTACAAAACGGTGACGTGCATTATGACGTGCAAAACGATATCCCTCGTAAGTATTTGCTGTGTGCTAGTGTCTGTGGAAAGTGTAATAGACACATTTATTGCCACGTGATAGCTGGAAGCCTCTTTCCTAAGGACAAGCATTTCAGGCACAAAGACAAAAAAACCCGTTTTCTGATCTGGATGGTCACAATGAAAAAATTATGGTTATCGCAATATTGCACCATTACATTGAAATGCAGATGCCTTTGACAAGAATTTTCTATAAAAAGGGAAGATTGCTTATCTGTAAGGTGATAAACGATTCAGGTCTTTCATATTCACTGTGACCATCGGTACACTGAAAAATGAATTGAAGGAGCAAGACAAAAGTCTACCTAGCAGTTCACGTTCAATAATATTAATGAGTATTGTTAAGTTGAAAGACTTCATATGTTCAAGTGCTAATTTAATGAGAGATATTTTTGGTTGGTTTTTTTGCTTGCTTATTTTTAATAGGAGAAGAATCCCTGCATGGATTTTGATGTACAACTTAGAAATATAAATTATTATAAGTGGTAGCAGTATCCTGATTAAAATGTTGCCTTGTTTGCTTATAATCCTCTTGATGCATGGAATAGGACTGTGATTTGACAAAACAGTACATTCAGTTTGAAAGTGCCTGCTGCTTGATAAGGAATGCCATAGTTATGGGATTCAGAATGTTGAACTGACACAAAATCATTAAAACAGTTCAAATTTGTTTAAAATATTTTGATAGGTAGCTTTGTGAAGGCAAACTTTATGCCAAATTAGATATCACTTGAACTTTATATCAAATCAGGTATTGTATGTTCTCACTTATTCAGCATAAACCAGCTTATGTTCTGAGGCCTGATCTAGATTCAGTCTGCGTGATTGAACGATGTGTCTGTGCCTCACTGGTATTAGGAACCATGACCCAAATCTCCATTTTGAATTTTTCTTCTCGCTGCTGCAATTCTGGGGCTCAGGTCTCAGTGTTCAAAGACTAGATCGCCATCAGGGATGCAAGAGAGGACATATTTTGGGACAAAATGTAATTGGATCCTACCTCTGCACCAGTCTAACATTTAAATTTCCCTAAATCAGTTATTCAGAATACCTTGTTTATCTCTGAAATTAGGGTTTTTTTCCACCGAGAAACAGAGTGATTTGCAGAAATATTATACATAACCATCCTTATAGTATTATATGCATGATTGGGATAAAGGGTGTTAGTCATTAAACATTACTAATATCTGATTCTGAAATCAAACAAATAATTATGCTTTAATTTCTTATCATCATTCCTCAAGAAATACTTAGTTTTAATTGTTTTACTCTTGCATTTTTACTACTAACACTTGTTTCACTAACATGAAATTTCAATTTCATCGTTTCACTTGAAAATCTGAGTCAATTCAAGAAGCCAGAAAATAGCTGAGATACCTCAGGATGGGACGGAAGGGGAGGTGGGAGTGGGAGGATGTTTTCTGAGAATTTTTTTCTGGAAAGAGAACTTTTCAAAAAGTGTATAATCAATATTATATTGGGTCCCTCCCACCAAAGAAGCTGTGTCAGGATTTAAGCTTGTTTTTAATAACTGCTGTATTTTCACGGCTGGAGAGTTTCAGTTTGGATTTGAGCTTGAGTATCATAGGAGAAAGAGGAAATGCATTAAACTCTCTTCTTTTGGTTACCAACTGCTTAGAAACAGTACATTGTATCTACAGCTTATCTTATAGTTTCTAACAATGAGCACCTTTACATTTTGATCAAACTGTAACAGGGCTATATAGTCTATCATTTATTTGACCTAGAGGAAGGAGTGTGTTTAATATCACAGACTTTTGTAATCCTATTGAAAATAGAGAGGGAAGAAGAAGGTAAGGTTATATTTTATAGTGACTGAGAAATATGAAACATTTTGTTCTCTGCCCTGGAATGTTCATAAAAGCACTGTAGTGACAATATCATATAGCCTTTTCCAGGATGGAAGGAACAGAAATGAATGTTCTGCCTTCTGGCGAGAACAATGGTTATGTGTTTTATCTGTCAAATCTATCTGTATATGCAATGCTTCTAGAAACATAGTATCTGTGTACTAAAATATGTGAAACCTAAATTAACAATTCTGCAAACCAAAGTCATCATGAAAAAAGAAAATTCATGTTCTGAATTATATGTGTAGTTTCTAGGAAAAGGAGGAACATCAGAGATGTTAATTTTATATCCATTATCTAAATATTAACTAGTTTTTAATGTGTGTATATAATATAGATGGTGTCCAAAGATGAAATTAGCTTTTTAAAGAAACTATTAAATAGCTCAATTTTGACAGAAGGTATTGCATATTAAAAAGTATTACTGGATTTCTTCCAGTAAATTAAAAGTTTAAATATAAATGTTCCAAACTGTTTGGGAGACTTTACTTTTTTGAGTTTATGTTATGTTATTGGCCACAAATAATATCACATTTTCAAATATTTTGAGAAGTACAATCAGTATTATCCAATAATTTAACACACTACCAACAGTTAGAAATTAAAATCCATTTCTAAAATGTTTTATTTTAGAGAAAAAAACTAGGCAAAGAGAGTATTCTTTCGATATCATTCAATTGGTTGAATCAAATTTACATTTATTCATTTTATAAATAAAATTGATTTAATAAATTATAAGAAAGTTTACTCAAAGCTGCTTTTTAACTTTGAAAACTGTTTGTCTTTTGTGTAATATAGATCTGCTCATAACCTTATTTTCTCAAAGTGCATCCATAAACTAACAATTCTTGTCCTGGTTTCTTCTTAGTAGCAGGTATAGTGCTGTGTTTTGGATTTAGTATGAGAATAATGTTGGTAACACACTGATGGTTTAGTTGTTGTTAGGTAGTGTTTACACTCATCAAGGACTTCTCAGCTTCCCATGCTCTGCCAGGTGCACAAGAAGCTGGGAGGGAGCATAGCCAGGACAGCTGACCCAAACTGGCCAAAGGGATATTCCATACCATATGACATCATGCTCAGTGTATAAGCCGGGGGGAGTGGGTTGGGGGGCAGCGATCGCTGCTTGGGGGTTGGCTGCGTGTCAGTCAGTGGATGCATCACTCATTTTGTATATTCTATTGTTGTTGTTGTTGTTGTTGTTGTTGTTGTTGTTGTTGTTGTTGTTGTTGTTATTTTCCCTTCCTTTTCTGTTCTATTAAACTGTCTTTATCTCAATTCATGAATGCTACTTTTTCTTTTGATTCTTTCCCCAATCACACTTAGGGTGGGGGAGTGAGCGAGCGGCTGAGTGGTGTTTGGCTGCCTGCTGGGTTAAACTATGACAATTCTACATCTGTATTTGGCTAGACTTATGTTCGTATCACTTCATTTTCTCATTTGTTGAATTAAGACAGATCACTTAAGAGTGGCCTTTTACCTGATATTTTCACAATTTGATTAAAATTCATGTTCTCTATCTTGCATTACTTCTAGCAACAACAATCAAAAGCAATTTTGGACCTCTGTATAGATGGATATATTTAATCTTTTGTTAGTATATTTTCTGGTGATAAACACTTTGTTATTTTCAGGATTGTATTTAACATGTCAAGGATATTAAGCTCTATTATCAGGCAAAAGGAACTAACTGTGTCTGTGAACGCATTACCTTATCAGTAATCATTCTTAAAGGATTAGCTCACCCGCATAGATTTCAGTGAACATGTGGATCATTAATCAGCTTTGTCTTAAATATTTTAATTATTTTAATTTTCAGTTGAAATTTCCTAGCAAAAAGGAGAAAAAGTCATACTGACTTCCAACATATATCCTCACTATCATTTGAGACATGTGATCCACTGATCTATTTTGTAATTTCCTGGTAGTATAAATATAATAGATGATGGAATTATAATTCTGATCACTGTGTTAGCAAAGGCCAGCACTGCATGCAATAAAATTAAGGCAAAGACAACAGCAAAAAAAAACCCTGTCACAGCACATTGAGCTCCTCGTAAGAGAAATACAAAATACTGTATTGAAAGACTCAGATGAAAGGGTGAATGAATGTGGGAATAGTGATACTCATTTGTGTGCAAATTCTATATTAACGTTTAGCCTTTTCTTCATACTAAGTATACTTTTTTTGTTGCTTACATTAAATATCCATACAAGAAAGAGTGTTAGTTTATTTTATTTACATTTCTGTCATTCTAAATATAATAAGCTTACAGTCAGATGGTATAATATACCCGTAAATGTCATAAAATCATAACCTATCATCAACATCTATGTGGTTTCGGACAAAAATAGGGAGTAAATATGAGAACAGTGGGTTTTATGACACAGTCTTATTATATTGCTGAAATGGCTGAAACTGTTTGGAACAGAGGCACCTAGATTTTACCCAAAGGAGAGGCACATTCTCCACTCACTGTGAGACCAAGGACATGAGTTATTTCTATAAAAAGGAACAAATTATTGAACACCTTCCCATAGGTCAAGCAGTATGCTATGTTTCACTGTCACATGCACTCTATGTAGCTGTGGACTACAATTAGAGGGCTCTAGGAGCTATATTTATTGTCATTATTGCCATTGAATGCCAAAAAAGTACATGTCACTGCAAGAAAATGTGTTTCTTGCCCTAAGGAGACTTCAGTTTTTCTGTAAATGGAAAAAGGCCAGTATTAGGTCAGACCTGAGATATGCTTACTTTGGGTGAAAATTCCATATTTTTTGGTGGGAATAAGAAGGAGTGACCGCTACCGGAGGTTGTTGCATACAAGTGGACTTTTCTACAAATTTCAGATGTAAGAATAAATCAGTGGAGGGCAGAAATGAAATGAGAGGAGTATTTGAAAATGCAGGATCAAGATAACTTCTTAGTCTGTAATTTATCATATTACTTTTGTTAGCTATGTGGTATGCTATTTTTTCTCATATTTAAAAGAGTTATATTTTTCTCAGAGAGTTTATTTTCCTTCTCACTTATTTAACTGATCTCAGTCCACTACTAGAGTTTCTCATTAAAGATGACTTTATGAAATAAATGTTAGCTGTTTCCTTTGCTCCCAGTCTATTAACTGCTAATGAGTAAGGGAGGGTTCTAATGTCTAAATAATGTCTAACATCTAAGCCATCAAAACAATGCATGAAACAGTCAGTTTCTAAAGACTACAAATGTGATCCCTCTGGTAATTTGCAAACTTGGCAAAACTAATTGGCTCATAGACCAAATGCCATTTTGTGATCAGAAGGGACAACAGTTACAAGATTGCTTAAGAGCATCCATACCACAGTTAGAGAAAAAGGTAAGTGACAGAAATACTCCTCCAGCCACAGCTTCATACCACTAGAAATTAGGTTTTTAAAAGGAAAAAGGGATAGGCTAAACCAGGGCGGGGAGGGTGTAACTGTACACAAACACAACTATTTACAAACTACAAATTAAATCTATTACAGAGCAGTAGAAATACTATAGTGCAGCAACTTCTGCAACTTCTACTTTGATCCAATATTAATCATTATTAATCAGACTCATTCATAAAAGTGATTGGATTGGTCTATCTAGGATGCTCAAAAAAAAATTGTGCTGATGATTGCATGCAAATAATTTTTCTGTCTGCCCAAGTGCCGAATCCTTCCCAATCAGAAGTGACAACTTCAAAGGAATACTTTAACACAAGGGTAACATATTTGACAAAAGAAGTTGAGTTGTACTCACTAAAACGTTGTGACAGAGGAGCAGAGTTGTTAACTTTACTGCACGAACAAAATTCCATCCAGACTGTTCAGCTAACTGAAACAAGAGTCTATTGAGATGGGCTGTGTTTCATGTTTTATGTGTTTTTACTATTCAGAAGAACTTTCTAATGTGTATCTTTATACTGTTGTTCTTCTGTTGGACACTATGATGATCTTAAGTGCAACAAAAATTCCTTTTTCCTGAAGAAATTATTTACTACGCATTTTTACATGAAAGTAGGCATTTCTTAAAGCAGGCTTATCATAGTTCTGCATGTAGTCCTGACAGTGGGAGAGCTGCTATTTCCTTAGCAATATTAAACCTACAGTGCTGGGTTCCTTTTCCATAATTTTAGCATAACAGCAGGATGGAGACATTAATTTTCTGGTAAAACCTTTAGAAGTTTAAAATATGCCTTCTTCTACAGGTTGTGAATCTAAATCCAAATGCCAGTGCATGTTTTGGTTTAAATTAAGAAAAACACAACGTAAGAATGGTAATTTTCATTCCTTAGCGTGATATTCCTTCTTTTAATCATTGTGAAGTTGTCACATGAGTTGTTAAACAGGTGCTTTGTTTCATGCCCGCACTGCTAAGTTTTAGCCTTTTGTTTGTATGTGTGGTCATACAGTACTCCTTGTTCAGTGTTATTCTCAGGCAAAGTATGCAGGAGGGAAAAACCTCCTACGCTACCATTCATTACTTTCCATTATGCAACTCATTCCATTTGTTCTTTTTGCTTGTTTAATAATACAATAAAAAATAGGTATTATGATTATGTCAATCTGTACTTTTATGCAATATCTGATATTATACAGCCAAATTATCACCCATTACTAATATCAGAAAATGGTGGCTTTAAATGTCCTCCTTATTAAATACATTTTCAGACTTTTTAACTTCTTTCTGGAAGTATACATGATGGCTAAATCTGCATATGTCTGGGTGAGAGAATGCCACCTAGAAACATAAACACATTTCAAATTGGAATACTGTGCTATGTGACAAAAAAAGAACATTTTCTAGGGCCATTTATTTTTCTTATGGGACTAACTAAATGTGGTGTGGCTTCAGAGCCAGGGAATTAAGATCCGATGTTCAGTACACACAGGAGGACCTGGAAGTACCCTTGACATAAGCAGGAGTTGGGGCACAGAATCTGCTGTCTTTAAAAATAATCCTACAACAAGAAACCATACTCCAATGCAATTTCCATTTGTGTGAGTGAAGTTTGGTAAATTTAACACCACCAAAAGTGGTGATTTGGGATGGGGGAACACAGAAGTAAATGACACCCAAGCCCTTTGTCTTTCATGGTGCCATGCTATGTTGAGGCAGACCAGCATGCTGGCAATTACCAAATGATAACAGCAAATATTCTTTTTGCATGGTCACAAGTCTTTGAGTGTCTTCACCGTTTACCTTGTTAGGAGAATGGCAGCTTGGATTGTAGCACACTGAACACAGCATGCTGTCTCTTCCTGAACTAGCAGAGATCGCAGGGAAAGAGTATTCCCTGTTTTGTTACATTTCTTTATCAAGGGAATCCCCTTTACATTGGATCCCTGGGCAGCCACCAGCTGCAACAATGTACAGCAACAGCCTAGATTTAACACAGACATGTACAACTTTTTTCAGGCTGTACTTTTTTTCCCTTACCAAATTCCCAGAATTATCCCAGATGCGACATTCTCTCTAGCCCATTCCTTATGGGAGGGTAGTGATTAGTCTAGCTGATACTGTTGTTATAAAAGCAAGCTTCTCCACCTACATTAGTAATCTGAGCGTGTGGTATCTGAGTGAATAAATGGTGTTCCTTTCCATTCAGTAGGTTGTGTGAAATACGGGTGATTTTTCTCCTCAATTTTTAAGGTGAAGATTCCCACAAAAGACATCAGTCTGACATATATCTGCAATAGCTGTTGTATGTGCTGGAAGTCTGAACAAATAAATGAAAAGTTTGAAAAGAGTTTGAAATTTCAGTTCAGGGACTGAAAGATTATTTTTAAAAGTCTTCCTGCATTTAAAGAGAGATGCTCTTTAACAGTAGATTTATTCTGCATTTTTTATTAACATTTCTTTGAGCTTTTGCCAGCTTATAGGGAGAAAAGTGGGGAAAAATTAAAGAATCCCTATGTGAACACACAGCTGTTTGATAGTATCTATACTTAATTTTGAGATGTATTATTTAATCCCTTGCATACCTATGACTTGTATGATGTATCTAGAAAGGAGTGTGAAGTTCTGACCCTAAATCGTATCTCGTGCTCTAGCTACAACATAAGTAACGTTACACCATAATACATATACACCTACAGTGTATATGTAATATAACTGCAATTATTGTTCTTGAGATGAGTTTAGAGTCTGGTCTGCACCTCCTGCATTGAATAATCATGATAAGGCTGCCAAGACCTGTCTATATGGCTGATCAGTCAAAGCAAATCACCTTGACAATAGGTTATCTATGAAACTTCATGTGGGTTGTCTGTACGCTTATCTGGTATTAAAATAGAAAACAAGCTGGGTTGTTTTTTTTTTGCCTTTTTTTTTAGAATGGCTATAAATATATTTGCAAAGTCTCAAAAGAGTATTGACATTTTTCTTGCAAACTAAGCTTTTAAAGAAGCACATTTTCAAGTATTTCAAAAGTGAAAACATTCTTCACTTCAGAATTTGGTCAAGTACATTTAACAATGATCAGAAACGTATGTACATCTTCCCATTTTCGAGCTGTGATTCATCAAGCTTCAGCATCATATTAGGCAGAAATCTTTTGCAAGACTGAGGAAATCGACCAGAATAAATCAATCAGGGTTAAAAGAAAAAGTTTTTTAAATTTCTAGCTGTTTCACATGGAAAGATGACAATGTCTCCTCACTCTTTGATAAAGAAAGGATATTTTTTATTGCATTTAAGCTTTCCAGCTTGCTTTGTTTTCCCCAATAGTTTGCTTTATTTGGCTCTGGAGCCCACGGCATTAGGTACATGGAATATACAGAGGTGAACTCCCATGTTAGCCTAAACGTGTCACCAAATTTAGACTATTCTCAAGTGGGTTCATTAGTGTGTGGAAATTTAAATTTTTTTCTTTCCTACATTGCATATTTCCAAAACCATAGTTTGGCTGTGATCACAAGATTCACAGTGAGGAACGCTGAGCAGGAGAGAGAAAAGCCTTGTTGGCAGCTTGCATTGAGACTCAAATGATAGGTCACTTCCCTCTCTCTCTCTCTGCTTCTTTCTGTCAGTGGTATGGTTATATACATACAGAACAAATCTTGCAGCTACCACATGTAGGTGTCTATGCTTCCACCCTTAGAAAATATGGATTCGGCCCCTGAGTGGATTAATGCCAGGAGAAGTCTTGATTAATTCTCTGCCACCTTCCACTTTTTCGGGACTCTAACAGAGCTAGTAAGTTCTACAAAGCATCTTTCAAAAACTACAGCTGAAAGGAGAAAACGCAGCATGTCTTTAAAATGCACTTATGGCTCTTCTGTATACATAAAGATACACAACTGTACATGTACCCAGCCACATATATTTTTGCAGAAGGGAACAAGTAACTTTTATGGATCATGCGTTAGATCTGCGGTTGGAAATGAGACTTCAGGACTAAATTTCATCAACTAATATCTTCTCATTACTGATACGGATTGTGAGATTTGTTCCCTGGTCTTTGTCAATGACAATCGAATAACCTGGATGTCCAAGAACCACTTACTCTTTCTTCTTCCTTAGCCTTTCTTCTAGACAGAATATCAGGTATAGTTATTCTTACTGAAACAGGGTAAAGTGCTTCAAACTGCAGGAGTTTTATTCTTACAAAATTCCAGCAACTTCTTCAATGTTGCAAAAGATTTTCACCTAATACAGTTCTGCAGCTGAATGAATCACAGCTCAAAGCCAGGTGGCATATGTCTTGTGACTATACACTCTCATAAATACAGTACAGCAGAAGCCTAAATGGAAACATATATTTTTGAAACCATCTGTTCTTACAGATATCTGCAACAATAAAGAAAATAAAGGCTTTAAATGTTGCTATGCTGTTTTAAACCTTAAAGGCATTTCCTATTGGTCTCTTCTTTTATTCTGAGAAGCTCAATTTGTTTTACCTGGAAATAACTTAGCTGCCATGTTTGTTGCTGTTCTGTTTATGAGCTTTGGAGAATCTGACTATAGCTGGTTTGCCTATATATGAATATTTATAAAACAGAACCTTTTTCATGCTGGAAAGCGCTGGGTTGCCCTCTGGTGAATGTAGCTTGTCTTTGATGGTACATTTTATAATATCTTACAGGGTGAAACCATCCCTTAGTGGCTTATTTGTTTATTTGAGGGAAGTTGTGTGTGATTTGTTCAAAGAAAATACTGCAGCAGCTCAGGCACAAAGCTGATAATCTTTAACTGTTGCTTATTTATTTAATTGCATCACATTGCTCTTATGATATCTTGATTGTAAAAATTCTCAGTTGGAACAATATTCCTAAACTTGTGTTTTTAGATAATACCCCTTAATTGGTGCAGTCTAATGTTAACACTGATAAAAAAACGCTGAATTTCTTACTGGGGTTGACTCTGTTGTTTTGTCAGGGTTGTAGTCTTTTGTCTCTTGCAGCCAGTGAGTGCTGCAAAGAGTACTATTACAGTTTCATATCCAACAAATCTTGTCATGACTGAAATCTAATTCATAAGATTACAATATCTTTACTAATGCTGTGGTCAATATTTTAACTCTGTTTACAGAATTTCTGTAGTGCCTTGCAGTGGTATTTGAAGACAGAAATTTCTTTTAAAGTGAAATAGAGATGACAACTCTCAGAAATTCAAGATATAAACCAATATATGAAACTGAACCTCAGTGGCATAAGCTGTCCCATTCCTGAAGAATGAGCAGAAGTGACATAGGGAGAAACAGCAAACAGAGCTACAATTTCTAACCTAGAAGGTCAATGTTAATCCATGGACACCTCTGATTTATCTGAAATACTTAAACTTATGTGCCACATACTTGGCAAGCAATTCTGCTTAGGCACCACGTTTTGGGGAGGAGGAAGAAATGGCACAGGCATCATACCTAATTACGTGACTGGCATGTTTTATCTGTATATAACTATCTGACAGCATATATTTGCAGGAAGCACGTTTGCTCCGTTTTTCCATCATGCCTCATTTTCAGTAGAGTGATAGAGCAGGGGACGGTGGCTCTTGACCGCCCTGGAAAAGGTATCAGCCCCTGAACCGAGAAGCATAATTGCCCTCTTCCTCGGGGCCAGAGGCATGCGCTGGAAGAAAGATCTTTCTGCCCGAGTGTCTTCTCCCAGCAAAGGGAGAAACGAAATGTCACACCTATTATCCGAGCAGTGGAGAGTGTAAGGAAAACTGGCTGCTTGGTGAAGCTGCAGCCGGAGTCCCAATTACTGAATTAGGCTGAGGGGTTTTTTATACTGTTGGCCCCGCACTTGGCTTTCATGCTGCACGCAACAGACCCCAGTGCGGGTGGGGTAATCAGGTGTGACCGCAGCATGATGCGCTGCAAAATGCGGTTGTGAGCCTTCAGGGGGGATGGAGAGGGACAGGTCCTAAATCAGCCTTTGCTTTCAAAACCCAGAATTCATTTCTATTGCGTTTGGGAGCAATCATCCTGAAGGAGGTGGAATTGCAGGGCTGCAGCGGATATCTGGAACAGTGATGGAGATCGGAGGGACGCCTGGGTGCACAAAAAGCCGTGCTCTGCTTCAGTGGTGTGTTGTTGGTGGAAGAAAAGGTAATCCAGCTCATCGAGAACATTTAAACCAAACAGGGATTTTGCCTATTATTTCTCAGCAAAACTCAGTGAGCCAAAAAGTACAACAGAATGTGAAATATAATATGCTATTGTTTTATCAGGAAAGTAAAACTTTTTGGGAAAAGATTTTTCCACTTCTCAGGTGAGACCAGGTTGTTCTCATCCAGATGCTTTACATCCAAATGATACACTTTTTGGTGCATGAAAAAAAATTGCATTGTAATACTGTTAATTAATATTCACAGTTTTCAGCAGGTGTGCTCACTTCTCATATGACAGTGGGACGTTCTGCTAAGTGCTGTGACATGACAGCAGCTGTAATGAATGGAGCTAAGATATTAAAATTTTTTAAGCAGCAATGGTATTCCAGCTGATAAAGAACCAGGTAAAAAAAAATTGATTTATTTAGAGTTTCTAAGACAGGTAAACATCCAAAGGAGTCCATCAAGGCACATTACAAGTGATAAAATGGTTAATGGTGTGTCACAGCTTACTATACTTCCACATATTTCTTTTCATTTCCCTCAATAATATGTAGTATATGCTCTATAAAGCATCCTTTTTAACCAAGTCCCCTTTTAAACGTATGGGCACTTGAGGAACACATAATAGAGAAAGAGGGTTTTTTACCTGAGACATGATCTGGGTATATGAAATAAATCCAACATAGAAATAAATCCTATGACAAAAAACGGTGAAATAATAAAAATTAAAAATATTCAAAATCTACCAGAATATTTTTAAGATTCTTGATATTAAATTATACATTTTCTGCAGATCACTCTGTAATGCTTAACAGAAAATGTTTATGTGTGATATTGCTGATGAAGTTAAAAAACGAGTTATGGAAATATGGAAAAAGGGAACATAAGAATCATTAGGAAAATTCAGTTATATCTGATCAGCTCATCAGAAGTAGTTTTCCCTCATCTATAGATTGACAATATTTGAATGATTTGGGAATATGTGGGGGGAAAGATGAAAAATTATATTTTTAGTTTAATGTTAAAATTATTATTTCTCCAAATTTTAAAAAGTCAAATATGTTTCTTTTTTTGTCATTTATCATTGACCAATTTTTCAATTCTTATTCAATTAAGGTGAACAAAAGACAAGTGGCGTAATGCAACTGGCTCTCATTTATCAGAACAAAAGTATATGTTTGAATTCTTTTGAAGTCTAAGAGTTTCAAACATTTCTCAAAAATAAGCAAAGAAATATGTATGCATGCCAAAAGGGGTAAAGTTACTCCATTCTATGGAACTGCTGAATATATAAATATTTTGTCATCTAAAATGAACAGTAATGGAAATTCAAATTATTTGTAAAAAGACTATCATCTGGAAATAATTTTTTGGTTTTTTGGTTGTTTTTTTTTTTAAAAAAAAACCTTCCTAACTTAATAAATAATATTAAATGTCTTATATATTGGGAAAAAGTTAAATAGCGACTTGAGAGAGACACAGGGAACAAAATTCAAGTAAATACTTTACATCAGCCAGCAGTATTTGAAAAAATCATCACCAAGTCAAGTCCCCCTATCTTTTGCATATGCACATTTACTATCATTTAATTTAAAGACAAGTCCTACTGAAATAGCTCTGCTTTCAATTATTTTCTAGTAAGGCAGGAGCTAGATGCAATAGAAGATGATACTAATGGAAGTAAAATAAGAAAAGGCTCTGTTTGAAGAGGTGTGCTCCATCTCACTAAAAAGGAGTGTGCTCCATCCCTGTGCCTTACCTTTGGGTATCAAAGAGTAAAGCAGGTAGCAGAGCAATCGCTGTTACTACAGAATAATAAAAAGAGTGTTTTAGCCTCTGTATGATGTTCTAGGCAGAAAAATTACAAACTTACTCCTACTACTTCACTGGTGGGTTGAGCAAAGGACAGATCCTCTTAGTGGTTTGGTATTACTCATATTTTGAAATTATTCTCTCACTGCTTTCATAGCTTCTAGTTGGTAAGTTAAATATATGTATATATTAGGTTCTTGTTAGGCAAAAATGGGACATTAAAAGAACTGGAAAGGATGGATTTTGTGCAAAATCACATAAGTGACTACAGTAGATATAAAGGGTGATATTCAGTGAAGCGAAAATCACATCCTATTCTGAGGAAGGGAGGAAATGCTTTCTTTCAGATTGAGCCTCTGTTCTTAAACTTAGTGAAAAATGCTGTTTGCCTCCTTTACTTACTTCAGAGTTAAAATACTAAGATAATACTTCCTTTTCCTCCACCCCAGTTCTTGCAAAAGTGCTGTCATCCAAGCACCTACATCAGATTTTTTTCTTTTGCATGACTCAAGTACGTAAAAAGAAAAAAGCATGTATTATACACTTTTTCTTTTATTTTCTCTTTTCTTTTCTTTTCTTTTCTTTTCTTTTCTTTTCTTTTCTTTTCTTTTCTTTTCTTTTCTTTTCTTTTCTTTTCTTTTCTTTTCTTTTCTTTTCTTTTCTTTTCTTTTTTTTCTTTTCTTATTAGATTCCTTTGCTTTTGGGGGAAAGGAAATTCAAGATATTGTGACACATCTCTGCTGGTTCTTCAAGGCAATTAATTTTTTAAACCAAGAAGAATAATAACTAGCTGGTAGAAACAGTAACACTACATTTTTCAGTGTTCTTCTTGCTGCTACTGCTTCCCTATTTTTGCTTATTAAAGTAACAGTTTAGTAGTAATAGGGTGGTTTTGTAATGTATCATGGTGGTCCAGTTGCTTGAATCGTTGTTACTTAGCCATTCTACCGAAGGCTTAAAAATTCGGTCTCCCCTTGCTCATTGCCTCTACTGAAATCCCTGGATATCCTCTAAAAAACACACTTAGAGGAGCAAAGCATATGGTCTCAAAACCTTCAGCAGCAGGTCTAAATGTCCTCTAAAATTCAGATAGCTCCCCAGTTGTTTTTTAAATTCAGTTCCTGATTATCCTCTAACATAAATGGACAGACAGATTCCACGTCCCAGAAAAGTTCCTTTTTTAGCATATGATTGTTCTCATGAAGCTCTTTAAAAAGGCTGAAATGTTTGTTTAATTTTGTTTTGCCTTTCAAAGGGAATTTATGAAGCCAGGGATTGTTAAGCTGAGTATTCACTAGCTGACATTTTGAGCTAGTACATCAGTTTCTGAGCTATTTTAGAGGCTTCTATACACATTCCTGTATTTCATTAAATATCCGTCATAAAGAAGCAAAAGTAGAAGTAACTAACTGTTACCTGGATACCATTCTCCCACTTATGAAGAAAAATATAAAATCTTAAAAGAATGCAAAGATCTCACTTGTGAGAGACAAAGTTCTCCAAGAAAGATATAATACTCCTTCCTCTATGCCTTAGTAGTGCTCATGTCTGCAGCTGCAAGACTATATAAAGAAAATTATTTTAACTGCAAGTTCTAGCTATGGGATGTAATATGGTGATTTTATGATGCAGAATCAGTGTCCTGAGTAATCAGGATGGTGCAGTAATCACTGATGTGAGCTATAACATAAAAGATTTTCATTTTTGTGCTTCTTTTGATATAAATTATTTATATTTTGTTGTTAATAACATAGCTGTTCTATGAGAGTTATCTCACACCTCATCTCACACCCTTAGCTTGAGGACTCAGCTAAGAACTCCTCAGTACTGCTTTATTCTGTTTAACAAACAATGAGTAAAAGTCCTCACAATTACTGTTTTTTAATTATTATTTCTCCAGGGAGGAGGAGGCTATAGAAAGATAAATCGAAAATAACTGGAAAAAGCCATTTGCTTTCTTCTTTATTTTATGAAATTGTTTTGTTAGGTATTTTTAGTTATTTTTCCCTGTAAAATTATCCTCAGTATGCTCTTAAAATAGAGGATATATATGTTTAATTTTATTTTGGCTTTAAGCTTGCAACCTGGAGCCAATAACTTATACAGCACAGTTTTGTAAGCTGCCATTTTGCTTTAATATAAAAGTATGTCATCAAGTTTCATCAGATACAGTACCTTCAGAGTCATTTCTGCTAAAATTATCCTTTAACATTCTTTTAAATCACAGCTGATTTCTAGCTCTCTAAATTCCCATTTTTGTCCTGCTGGAAAGCTACTTGTATTCTATTATTTATTTCCCTCCTTTTAGAACTGTACTAATAAACCTGAAAATTTACGTGCGAGTTAATAATTTTTGCAGTGTTCATGAAGAAGCAGTACCATAACTCAAGAATACCATCTCATATTGTATTCTTCTACATTATATGCTGCTCTGGTACAATAGGCACTGAGAGTAGAAATTGCACAAAAAGGCGCAAGCCATGGTGGCAGAAGGCAAAGCTGGTTTTAGTCTCTTTTATGTCCTAGCGTATTCTGAGCAGCAATACACAAAAGTCTGCTCTGAATTTCACCTGCTGCTGTTTGGCTGCCAATAGCTGAAAATGACTGGAGCGCTGGGTGGTCTAGCCATACACAAGAAATTCCCCAGATTTCATTCAGAAATTATGAAGTGGGTCCTTTATGTTACTTTTCTTTCCCTTCTACTGCTGATGGCTCCATGCCATCCATCTTGCCCTTAGCTAAACTGCTACCCAACACCAATGTCTTTAACATGCAACCAACCTGTGAGCTTCATCTTTGTTCACCTTGTCATCTGTTATCTGTATACTATGACTACAGACACTCATAATGAATTTAACTGCTGCATTACAGCTCTTTTCCAATCAAAGCCAATAGCAAAATAGCCATCAGGAAAACGCCTTGCTTTAACGTGAGACACGCTTTTCTCCAAATGTCTGTGTGAAGTATAATTACTTTGTACATGTCATGTTCTGAATATCATTGCTGGTTATTGCCTTGTGCTGTCGGCACTTTTTTTTTTCATTTCCTAGCTTGCTTTAGTAACACTGAACTAACAGGCAGTGAGAGAGGCAGAATGAACGTCACTTAAGAGATGATACTTCTCTACCCCTCCCTGCTTTCAGCAGATCGGTCAATTGATTTGCCAGAATGCACTGGGGTTTGTCAGGACTGTCTTCCTGGCAGCTGGGATTAAGGAAAGCTGTTGACGGGACTGCTGCTGTGCTGCTTTTACAGCTTCTGTGATTTGAGTGGCCACAAAAGGAATATCAGCAAAAAAACAGTCTCAGTGAGCTGAGGAACAGAAAAGGCAAAACACAGGGCAGCATATTTACAGGTTTAATAAAAAATTTCCAGAGAGAAGACATGTGGGTGGTAATTCCAGTGTGTCTTGTTATTATTGTTGGTTTTGATATTCAATTTCTTTATTTCTTTGCTTATTTGGGTGGGGGAAGGAAATAAGTGTTTTGGCTTAAGCTGTTTCTTCTGTCAGCCAAGAGAGTAAAGAAAAAGGGACTCCTCCCATCTGCAGGCACAAGCAGATCAAGCAGTTTGACACACCTTTTCAAGATTTACCTCTGCTCATTTCCTCTAGCTTTAAACAAGTCTGATGCAAATGACACAGCTTGTTCACACTGAATCACAGTTAATTCCTTTCAGGGGAAAAAAAGGAAAAGAACATCACTTGCACCCCTCAGTGAATTACAGCCATTGTTTTTTATTTCCTAGTGGGTAATTGAAGGCTTTTACAACTAGAATAAATTATTTATAGAGTCATGAAAAATGGATTAACTTTCCTGAGTGCTTCATTGATGTTTTAGGCATTATATTATTCCAATTAAACTTATATAATCTACAATCAATGAACTTCTTTATTTTAGAGAATAGATTATAGTGGAAAATAATTTGTTTAGTCTCTGTGAACTGCCTTATTTCCACATATTTTATATATGTAATCTCTGCAAGGAACAAAAGAACTCGAAGTGCTATTAAGATCAACACAAATAGAAACTTTTCCTTTGTTCCCAACGCCTTCAGTGGCTGCACAGAAGCCAAGCTTTGGGAAGGAACCTAGGAACTTTCCTGCTAGATTACATCTACATCCATCTAATAAACTGTTCAACCACTTGCAATGGTTACTACCAAATGCCTCAGAAGAAGACATAGAATCATAGAATCATAGAATCATACAGGTTGGAAAAGACCTCTAAGATCATCAAGTCCAACCGTCAACCCAACATCACCATGCCCTCTACACCATGTCCCTAAGGGCCTCATCTACACGTCTTTTAAATACCTCCAGGGATGGTGACTCCACCACTTCCCTGGGCAGCCTGTTCCAAGGCCTGACCACTCTTTCAGTAAAGAAATTTCTCCTAATGTCCAATCTAAACCTCCCTTGGCGCAACTTGAGGCTATTTCCTCTTGTCCTATCGCTAGTTACTTGGCAGAAGAGACCAACCCCCACCTCGCTACAACCTCCTTTCAGGTAGTTGTAGAGCGCGATGAGGTCTCCCCTCAGCCTCCTCTTCTCAAGGCTAAACAACCCCAGTTCCCTCAGCCGCTCCTCATAAGGCTTGTGCTCCAGGCCCTTCACCAGCTTCATTGCCCTCCTCTGGACACGCTCCAGCACCTCCATGTCCTTCTTGTAGTGAGGGGCCCAAAACTGAACACAGGATTCGAGGTGCGGCCTCACCAGTGCCGAGTACAGGGGCACGATCACCTCCCTAGTCCTGCTGGCCACACTATTTCTGATACAGGCCAGGATGCCGTTGGCCTTCTTGGCCACCCGAGCACAATGCTGGCTCATGTTCAGCCGGCTGTCAATCAGCACCCCCAGGTCCTTTTCCTCCGGGCAGCTTTCCAGCCACTCTTCCCCAAGCCTGTAGCGTTGCATGGGGTTGTTGTGGCTGAAGTGCAGGACCCGGCACTTGGCCTTGTTGAACCTCATACAGTTGGCCTCGGCCCATCGATCCAGCCTGTCCAGGTCCCTCTGCAGAGCCTTCCTACCCTCCAGCAGATCAACACTCCCGCCCAACTTGGTGTCGTCTGCAAACTTACTGAGGGAGCACTCGATCCCCTCGTCCAGATCATTGATAAAGATATTGAACAGGACCGGCCCCAGTACTGAGCCCTGGGGAACACCGCTCGTGACCGGCCACCAACTGGATTTAACTCCGTTCACCACAACTCTCTGGGCTCGGCCGTCCAGCCAGTTTTTTACCCAGCGAAGAGTGTACCTGTCTAGGCCGTGAGCCGCCAGCTTCTCTAGGAGAATGCTGTGGGAGACAGTGTCAAAGGCCTTACTGAAGTCCAAGTAGACCACATCCACAGCCTTTCCCTCATCCACTAGGCGGGTCACCTGGTCATAGAAGGAGATCAGGTTGGTCAAGCAGGACCTGCCTTCCATGAACCCGTGCTGGCTGGGCCTGATCCCCTGGTTGTCCCGGACATGGCTCGTGAGCACCCTCAAAACCAACCGCTCCATGATCTTCTCCGGCACCGAGGTCAGGCTGACCGGTCTGTAGTTCCCCGGATCATCCCTCCGGCCCTTCTTGTAGATGGGAGTCACATTGGCAAGCCTCCAGTCGTCCGGGACCTCCCCAGTTAACCAGGACTGCTGGTAAATGTTGGAGAGCGGCTAAACGGAAACGTGCAGGAGATCTAATGTATCTGTCCCCAAAATTAGGTTTATACAGTTTCCTAATAGTTACAGAATTTTTCAAACTCAAATATACCTTAATTAGCTATCATAAAATCCATTTCTGTATGTTTTGTGTACAGTATGTATGTTTCTCATCTGAAAATTATAGAATTTGATTCCCAATTCAGATCAATGCATATCGATTTATCTCAAGAGAAGACTTGGCTAATTAAAAATAAGTGGAGTGTTTAACTTCCATAACTAAATTAACTTTTAAAAATTGATATAATCTTTATTCATAGAAAAAAATTAGTTCTGGACACTGAAGAGAGCATGGAGATGGGAGGATCTTCAGTTAAATGCCACTGACTGGGAATGGTATCTGTTACCATGTCAGCAATTATCATCAAGTCTGTTAGGCTAGCTCTGGATGGGATCCACTAAGATACTTATTCCAACCTTGTTCAAGTTACATCGTTTTTACCACGTGGATCTCAAATTTTCCTATCAAAGATAATTTTTATACTATGATAACTTGTCTTCGTGTTTGAGCCCTGAGATATTTTAGATAGGCAAGGGGTTTTATTTCTGTTTTGGTGAATCATGCCTGGGTTATCCTGAATAAACTGCTAAATGTGAGAAACGTGAGCTAAATCCTGGAAAATTCCTTACTAGAATAACAATAATTACTTTTTCTGGTAGAACTTTACAACTTCATTTTACAAACAGACATTAAACACATAATGATACTATCATTTAAACCAAAAGATTTTCTCTTGTGTGTATAAGCTTATTTGGTTTACTGCTCCTTTTCAAAACTCTCTGCTGGTTTTCTACTTCCAGAAGTGTATAAGATGAGCTTTTGCTGCAAAGATGACAGTAGGAAGAAGGAGAGGTTTTGAACACACTTTTTCTATAATTCCACCATGAGAGGAAAACATTTTTTTGTGATACTTTTCTAACTTTAAAATTAGCTATCATGATGGTTTCATTGGGTTAGCACCAGTGATGCATTTAGTCTAAGAAACATCGTTAATTTACAAATGTGTTTAATGACTGCATATCATTCAGCAGATTGTCTTTGTTATTTTAGTGGGAAAGTATCAAAGCATTCCTAAATTTGTAGTTACAGTTTTTCAGTAATACAGTCTATCCTTTTAAGTTGCTCTAAGCAGGTATAGTGAAAGGTGAAGTCCTTTTTTAAAGAAAGTCAAGCAACCTTACATTTTAGATAAAATGCCTGCAGTTTCAAGTCATTAATTAAGTTTAAGACAAGCATATAACTTCAAATTGTTTAAAAAAAAAAACCACATTGTCCTTTCTTCTTTACAACTGCTGGAAAGGTGTGTCTTCCTGTCTTCAAGTGTTTTTGGGGAAGCTTCTTAATCATTGCCAGAGAGCTAATTGTCAGCTAATGCAATATTTTCACTTTTATATGGCATTTACTATTACTATCTGGTTGTAGCTTGAAATAAAGGCCCTCCAAAGAAGATTTCCAAGGACTTTTTCATAGAAAGCTATTTCATAGAAAGCTTAAATCTGAATAACAAATGGTTTCATAAATGCTTTCAATGCATGAGTAAAAAATAGAAGAGCTTTTGAAAGGTAGAAGTTCTAAAAGCTGTGTTTCATCCCTGCATATATTAATGTGAGATCTATTATCTTTTCTGAAGTTTGTTCATTGGTGGCAGGAAAAAAACATCATGTGAAATCTTTACTTGGTTAAATAACTCATTTTATTAAACTGGGAACTACATTTTTACCTCCCACAAACCACCCTCCTCTTTCCCTTCCCAGCAAAATACAGATAAGCAAGACTAATTCCCCATTTTACACCATAAATACAATATTCCTTGAATGAAAAACATTTTACCAGAGTCCAAGAATTTTTCATGTCTTTGGAGGACATTGCCTACAGTTTGAACAGCATTTTGTCTTTAAATCCCTATAGGAAAGTACAGTAATGGGATGACTCTGTTCTGTAACAGAGGTAGAAGTATACGATCAAAACAGATGATGAATTTTGCTGCTTTTGTGCAGTGAGGAGCACTAGCAGAGCTCAAATGGGACTGAGAATGCAGTGCAAAAATTTGCTAAGGTAATCTAAGACACAGCTAATACTAAAATGTGTGGTCCAATTACACCTCATAACCATTTTCAACAGCCAGGCATTCCTGCCTTTTCTTTGAACAGCCCAGAAGTGGAACACATTTGACTCCACAGTGAAAACCAAACAGGCATAAAACAGGTTTTGGATTTTGGGTTGCTTTTTTGTTTGTTTGGTTTTTTTGCTTTTGATAAGGGTTAGTTTTGTTACCATTGTTGTCCCTATTTCCCTGGCTCTTCAGGTGTGCAAAAAAACTGGCTGAGTGCCAAAGGAAGGGCTCAGCTGTATCACCACACTCACCCTGAATGTCTTAGACTTATATTTGTTTAGTTCCCACATTACACTGATATGATAAAATTGTCTTTTAAAATTAATACTTGTAGAATAGGTATCCATTTGGGGTGGTATAAATCTTTTGTCACCATCTTTTCCTATGTCAAGCAATGTAAACTATACTGCCTGCCAATTTTTTTCTTTTCAGTTTTTTTTCCAATCAAAGCTGTATTTTACTTACATAAAAATGTGGTGAAAAACATATTCCCTCCATCCTGTCAGACCAAATTTGCTCTCTGGCTTCAGATCTCATATGCTGAGTTTCATTTTATGACAATTTTTTTATAGACTAGTTATAAATCTTCGTGAATGGAGCATTTATAATGAAAATTCTACTGGGCCAGGAAATATTGGCCACACTAAAGATCAGCAGAATTATAAGAGCAACAATATTGAACAGTACTGATCAATCAGCCTCCAGTAACATCCCATTTTCAAAAGGCAGTATACTATCTCCACTTTATACACTTTTTGTCAATGTAAGTAATTTTTTCCTTCATTTTGCTTTAGATACTCTAATATGAAATTAGATATTCACTATTTTACTTCACCTCTGTAGTATCAGTAGAATTGCATGAGGAATGTATAGTGTTTTGTGGAATAGTGTATCCAAGGGGAAATTTCAACATGATTTGAAATGCAATAAATATTTAACAGTGAGATATTCCATATCATCAAAGTGATATGCAATGTATAAATTTGCATTTTGGCATTGCAGTTTTTAGTAAGATGCTTCATGCTAAATCAGGGCTTGATTTTTTCTAACAAGGTATCTGATAAGATCCATGTTTTGACTGGGAATTTAGTTTGGCTGTAATAAAAATCTAACAAAAAACATTTTAAGGAAGGGAAAAGTGAACAATGAGCTAACAAATTGGTAAACCAAGATTATAACATTGTGTACCTACCTATTTTAAATTGCTCTTGTAGATGTAATTTTCAAGGATGTAAAAGAAAATTATACTGGAAATCTATTTATGCACAGAGATCAACAACCAGTTGACTCTCATAATGACTTGCTGCTCTACACAGGAATTAAAAGCAAAAGATGACAGCAAAGTGTGTAGCTTTATCTACTTAAATACAGCAGAAAATCATTACTTGAGACAAAGTAATCGAATCCACACAATTTTATCTATCTTCCATATTTGTTTCTTTTTTTACTAGCTTTATATTCTTCCCACTTTTCAGTTGTTCCAGGAGCAGGGTAATTTTTCTGAGTGTTTCCTTTTGTTGGTTTGCTATGTCCCCATGATGCAAAGTACTGTAAAGACTAAAATAATTTTCTTACTGCAGTTTTCCTTAGCTGTTTTCTCTTCCCCCACACTTTAGCCTTTCCCATATGTACTTAGGATCAGAGCATTCTTTCCTTCTTATTTCTTGCATTTTGCCATCATCTTATCATTTGTCAGCATTCTTATACAATTCAAATGTTCCTTGAAGTGAAAGAAATTGTCATTTGCAAGATTTTCTCCTCTACCATCATCTTTTTCTTTCCTTAGTATTACCAACATGGAATGTCTCAGTTTCATGAAGTTTCTGTTCAAAAAACTCATTAAGTTTTGAGCTTGAATAGGAAAATGAAACTACCTGCATTTTGTATAAAAATGCTTAGTCTCTGTTTACATCCGTGGTAAATGAAATAATTTTACTTTACTTTGGACAGGCATAAAATTCAGGAACAGAGTTGTTATTCTCACACTAAACCTCACTTATACAACTTATGTGGAAATGTTTTATATTAGTTTCTGGTTGACTGAGCCTGTGGTTGAAAGGATAAATTAGGTCGGGGATGCCAGCCACCTTGTACAAAGTACTCAGCCTTTTCAGGTGGCTTTGTTAGGGCACTCATCCAAGATTGTATTTAGAGTCTTAAGTAACTTGTTGATCATTTTGACACATTTCAGTATTAAACTGCACATGTTTCCTCTCAAAAGCCTTTCTTCAAGGTTGTGATGCCTGTATCTTTCATTATAAAACAAAATCCTTGACCATAGTCACTTCTCTAACACACACAAATTATATCACCTGTTTAATGATTCAGAAAAAACTACAACTCTCTTAATATAGTGTGCCAGTCAGGAAGAACAGCTGAATGTTTTCTTTAACTGATTTAAAACAAGATAGTTTGTTTTCTCTCACAAAGCGAAATGGCTGAAAATAAAGTATTCCATCACATCACAAAATAGTTTGGGTTGGAAGATGGCTCTGGAATTGATTCATCCCAATTGCTTGCTCAGTGCAGGGCTAGCATAGATCAGGGTTGCCTGATAAATACTTTACAATAGAAAAACTAAAAATTCAAAGTATCACTGCAGAAAATTTCATTTCTGTAGAATCTGTGAAACCAAATTCAGAAACCCTTCTTTCTGAGAGTTTTCATCTGGAAAATTCTGTTTGTTTTGAAGCACAGTTGGACCTTAGCCTAATTTTGTGATAAGTGAGAACATGATTATGCCTCCTTCAACTGTGTTGGCATAGTTAAGGAGCTGGACTCAGAACAGAGGAAGTGAGGAGGCTGGTTTCATATTGCAACATTAGCACAAGTGTAAAAAGCTGTAAAGATGAAATCAATTAATTTCTGTAAGTACCACTGCAGTCCGTATACAGAAGACAACATAAGAAAGCTAAGTACAAGCTTACTGTCTTTATCTGCATGTTGGCTTGGAGTACAGAACTAAAAAAATTGCTACTCCAGTCAGATACTTTCTTTTATTTAATCTCCCTGTAGTTCAGGCATGCAGGCATACAATTACTTATTACAAATAGAAGAACACAAATTGAAGAGATATAATATGTAAAATAGATTATTTTTCCCAAATATATGTCATATTTTGGCTGCAGGTATATGGGCAGAAAGGGGAAAGACTATTGGGTGATATGAGACATGTGCAAGTAACTTTCTTTTCCATCTCCTAGATGGAGATGTTAGGTAGCAGGTTTATATATGTCTCCTCCCTTTATAAACACACAGAGGCATGGAAAGCCGGTATTATGAATAAAAAGATGGATTACTAGGAAAAATCTCCAATGGAAAAAGATAATCAATTAAAAGTAGAGGGCAAGGTAAACCTATTCATTTTTGGGAAAGATGTGGCTGATGTTCTGATATTTCTACCGCAGGAGCTACATCAGCTTGTGATAGCCTAAGTAGGTAATATACAGTTTAAATCCAATAGGAGAACAAATGTTTAAAAACACTGTCTGGAAACACACAACCGCAATTAAACCAACCTGAGCTTTAGTCAATACATTAATTTTAGTTATGTGATTCAAGATACTGATTTTAAATACTTGTTATTTTAGGTAGGCATACAGGTGAAACAGCACTCATTTTTTCTGTACATAATATTTACAAGCAATTCACATTATTCATAGATATTGAAACAATTATCACTATTGCAAAGCCCTAAGGACACGGATTTTCTTTATGTCAAAATATTGATGTGTAAATGTACTCTTCACAAAACTCCAGCATTCTTGTGCCAAAATTGGAATGTTGAAAACTTTTCCTTAAGACTCAGAAATTTTACGTATTGTAAATTTACTGGTTTTAAACTGCCAATCCTGCAATCTTTTCTGCATGCACATGCAAAATTTCTTCTTTTCTAGAGGAGGACTTGATGACAATGCCAAAAACCTTTAAGATAAACAATAGTCTTCCAATTCTGGGAAGTGACAGGGTTCTGTAACAAGTATATTTTACTCACTTACTAATCTTGATGCTGGCAAAAAAAAAAAAAAAAATCATACATTTGATTTCAAATTCTAAAGAAAATTAAAATGCCTTTTAATTGAGAATAAAAATGAAATATTTTAAAATGTTAGGAGGGGTTTTTTTACATTCTTAGTATATTTTGTATATGTTTTATCATCAATTTAGATTATTTTTATTCAAAATTTTTCCTAGTAAATAAACTAATCCATTTTCTTAAACATCTGCCTCAAACATTGTGTTTCCTGATATTTTCCCTTCAGAAAGATAAATATTTGATGAAATGAAATACAAAATTATTTTAGAAAATACAAAATTTGGAGCCCAGCTGTGCTCCCTGGAGTTTTAATTCCAACTTAGTTAAATTCAAGGCAAAATTTGTATTTCTTTATTTGGAACTGAAACAGGCCCACAGTTTCACTTTCAATAAATATATGGAAATCAATATGCTGTAATGTAGTTTATGCTATTTTTCAGTTTCCATCTGCTGCCTTCCATTGCATCTTTTTGTGAGTGACAGCATAATAATTGCTGTACCGATTAATGCCCTTCCAATCCAACTGCATCGTTACTGCAAAATAAATGTTTTGCTTTGTAGCAGTTTATCCTGCTATGAAACTTTGCTTTAGTTATTCCAATCATCTAACAGCAGAAAAGGAAAAGCTGCTTTGTCATCAACAGCTCAATAGAAGACACTGTATATTCAATACAGAGAGTTGGCAGAATTCTAACCAGTATCAATTTATAAATAGAATAACAGCAATCATTTATTTTCTGCCTTAAATGAAAGTATCTTTTTTGATTAAAGAATAGCCACTTAACTGATTTGAGATTGTAGTAGGGCTTTTTTTGAGGAACATTTCCTTTATCCAGAATAAAATGTGGAGTCTCTTTCTTTGCAACAAAAGCTCTTAGAGGATAAAAGCTTCCATCTGAAATAAGCAGTCGTAATAATTTAGTTTCTTGCAGTAAGCGTTTCATTTTTCCTAGCGGGCTTTCAGTGCATAGCTACAGTGCCTTTCCTATTTTGTCCTGTTTCTTGACAAAAATGCTGCAAAGAAAGAATATTAGAGGTTGAAACATCTCGAGGTGTGCTTCCCTCGGTACAATCTGCGGGCTTCCTCTGGTATAAGTAGGAGCTTTCACCACTGTTGGGAAAGTCCTTAAAGAACATAAATCTAGATTAAAGGCTGGTACTAGTTTTGTGAACTTTTCTGGCTGAAGGGCCGCATTTATTGTCCGGTGAGAATTGTATGAGGAAACGACATACAACTAATTCCTTCCTACTAACATTTCATTCCTGAAACATCTGTTAGTTAATTGGGTTTTTTCCACTTCCTTGCACCATCCTTTGTGGAGAAAACCTCATCGTCTCTGTTTCACTGGTTTCCAGACTGTTCTGTTTATTGTGAACAACAGAATTTTCCAATGAATATTTCTAGAAAGAAAAGATTGCTTTACAATGCAACAAGTGACTCACTTTATTTGGTCTTAGCTTGCACTGATTGACTCATATAAATTTCTTTTGATATTTTTCTGTGTTTTTCTATAACATTTATAGAAACATCTATAGCAATCACAGAGCTCTTGTCCTCATGATGTCTCAGAGCACTCCCAAGTACAAATATACGAAACATAATACTAATAAAGATATCCAATTGGCTTTAATTTAATGACTTCAATTTTGTGCTCATAATCTTGGGAATGGAAATGCCAAATTTTATTTTCAAAAATGAAGTTTATTATTATTATTACCTAGAAAAATAAAACTGCATTAGAAGAACATCATTTTGTTTGCAAAGTCATCTGTTCAGAGGTTAAGAAATCCCAGATGAAAGCTTGCTGTGCAGCTGCAAATGTTTGCTGTTTTATTTTACCTAATGACTATCTAATATGAGGTGCATAAAAGGCCTGCAACAGAAGCTGGTTCTATTAGTTTTTAATCATTGTACTGCAAAAATATACACTTATATTAGATCTTGTATTAGGAAAGCTTAGTCACAGGGTTTCAAAAGTGATCCTGAATCAGAGAAGTGAGCAGTCTGGTGGCAACGGCATTCGCCTGCATTTGGTTGCATATTGCTCACAAGTCATCATTCCCCAAACAAACTATCTGGCACCAAAGCCAGTCTGAGAATAACCCTGCCATCTCTTACCCTTGGCTGCTTGTTCCTGCTCCTCGGCTGTGCCAGTACAACGATTTGTAGGGCTCTTGCAAACCAGATGACCAAAGTGCTTCAGTCTACAAAGCAGCCTTTCAGTCGCAATGGCACAACTGAGGAACAGTGAACAGCACTGTGGGCAGCGAGGAGAAAGGGAACATTTTCAGCTGATTTTTCCATTACAGAAAGTGTAATGTCAGACCTTACCCACAGGCAGAGAGGAATTTTACATAGATGAGTGCTCTAACCAAAGAATATCAGATGAGAGAGTCCCTTGAATTATTGTGTTGGAAACAAAAAACGTGACCTTTTTTTCATTTAGAAAAGAAAAAGGTTTAGCACCTGCCTTCTGGTTAAGAGTTTGAATTCTGAATCCAAAAAAAAAGAGAAGCATCTCCCAAGAAGCAGCAGTAAGGGAGCTTGTAAAGCTTATCTCATTCGCATGATCTCTTATTTTCTTTTTTTTTGTCTTTTTTTCTTTTTCCTTTTCATTTAGCTGAGTACTGCAAGTTTTCTCTTAGAAGTTGTGATCGATCTACTTATATGTACATCAATCACTGTTGTTACTAGGAAACCATTGGGTTTTTCCTCTAAAGAATCGTTATAAATAAGCACCATGTCATGAAATAAGATCCTTGTGAATACTGCCTCTGCTTGCAACATAATTAAGATCAGGAAAAATCTAATTTTGGTGTAATTTGCCAGGTTACATTAAATTATCTTGATGAATCATTCATACCTAATTACTTTGGACTACAGCTTCATTGTATTCTATGATCCTGAGAGTAAATTTAAACAAAGGATGAAGTAGGCTTAATAATAGCTTTCCAAAGTCCTGTCCTAGAACAGGAAAAAAACAAACAAGCAAACAAAAAAAAAAAACACAACAAAATGTTTCATATGTAAGCCACAAGAAAAGACTACTGGTGTCTTCAGGTCACAAAGTGTGTGTTAATCAAATTCCTCTTATGCTGACTTCAGAAGAACTGTAGAGAAGAGTTAGTTTTGTATTCTTGAAAACAGCTGTGGTATCAAAGAGCTGCAAAAAACCACAAACAGCATTCTTCTTCTCTCTTAACCTTTTAAGACCCAAATATGCCACAGAAAATACTGTTGAAGCAGGACATTTAGAAAGCTGTGGAACTTAAAATTCTTTACTGCAAAACCTTTTCCTGTATCTTCAGTTTCAAAAGCCTTACTGCTGACATAAAGCGTAACTGTACCTAAGACTTCATAAGGCTGATCATCTGTATGAGTATTAAAATAATATTTAGTAGAAATGCAAATAAAAGAATCAATTATCATTTAGAATTTCCAGTATGGGATATACTAAATTTTAAAAAAAGGTGAACAAATACTTAAATTTTGGAAATGTACTACTTAGAAGTTATAAGCCAATCCGGAACCATTGGACTATTTAATTTTGCCACCATTACTTTTGATTAGTTTTATTTAAATATATTAATAAAGTTCATTGTTTAAAAAAAAAAATAAGTTGAAAGTAAACATATTGCATAGAGCCATTCTTTCCTAAACTCACAAATTCTCTATTACCCATAGCTTTCTCTTTTCATTTGAAAAAAGTCGTCTATTCTTTTTGTTATTATTCCATAGATTGATGTCATACTGTTCAGCTTGAGCTTCGACCATGTGTCTTAGATCTCTTGTCTCTGTTGAGTGTGTCTTTTAATCTTTTGGATCTGAGACTCTCTCTCTCCCTCTGACTACATATCCTAGCAGTTAGGGAAGAAGAAGTCACTTATCCTCACTAACCCCTTTGGTTACAAAATGGCTAAAATCAGCCCTGTTGTGAGATTTAACAGCTACAAATTTTCTTTTACAGAATAGTAAGGGATGTGCTAGCAGCTGAGGTATACCTCCAGGAAATGGAAGACCTGAATTTAATTTCCTTTTTAACCTTAATAGGTTCAAATTCATCTTCTATATTCTAAGAAACTGCCTTAATACCTTGGTTAGAAATTAGTTTACTAGGGGCACTCTTCATCACTGTATTAAAGCTTCACTAGTCTACAGAAGTGAATTTGGAATTAATTATATGACATACAGCACATGATACAAATAGGCCTGAGTTTAGGGAACTCTCTTGGTTGGCAAGTGTCTTTACTGCTGCTCATTGTCACAGGACTATTTGTGTGTTTTACATTTTTTGGATAAAATACATAAAGAGAATGGAGGAAAATTGTACCTTGACATATTTTATTTATCTTTATTGGTAAGAAAGAGAAAAATTTTACATAGCCAATCACATGGCTAGATTAGCAGTTCCCTATGGCCCTTAAATTATATATGATTCTAGCTTCTGGGTAAAAAGAAAACAAGACCTTACATCCTTAGAAGGAAAAATGCCAGATTTGGAACACAAAATTAAAACCTATAATCATGCCACTTTCTATGTTTAGATTTGCATTAAATAAAAAAAAAATCTAACTGTAATTGTGATGCAAATCCCAAATAAAAGTAAAAATGTATGAAGGCCTCACTTAATATCATAGTTAAATGTTGGTCAAAGCAATAAAACTTTTAAGACTATTCTCAAACTATGTATTATCCATGCTTTTGCTTTGCAGCTCAGACCTCATAGCCACCATACATTTTAATTCAGTTTGATGCAAAAGCTTCTTGAAGCAGAAAACATTTAAACCTGGCATCTCAGTCAGGTTTTGATAGCCAATGTCAATTTAACCCAATGAATGAATTGTAAAAATACACATACAAAATTCATCCTGCTTGGTCATGCTATGAAAGGGATTTTTATGACCATTAACGTGCCACTGGAAATTCAATCTCTAGTTTTATTGTCTTTAGTGTCACTGAGATGTACCTTTTATTCTATTTTTCATTTAGTTGGTGGGTTTTTTTTTCTCTCTTGGTCCCAGTATTGCTCTGACAGATTCATTTTCAGGGGGATCAAGATTTTTTTCATGAAGCAGTCAGCAACGTGTTATAGCTAAACTTTTCCAAATATAAGTTAGGATGAAGTTTTGCCAAATCCAACCAACATCATTCTTGGTCCAGCACTACTGAGGCAGTCTAGAAAGCTGCTAGCTGAGCTGAGTTCTTCAGCGATTGAGTCTATATTCTGTCAATTCTTTAATAGCTCTGTGGTTGAAGGAAGAATAAGATTTTGCATTTCTACATATAATACATGTATTAAAGATATTTTTAAAAGCATTATCCAAAACCATTTTAAAGCCAGGCTTCAATATACATTTCCAAAAAATGGAGAATATATGTTGCATGAAGATACACATTTTGGAACTTAACTTTTTGTAACTAATTAAATCTCAAGTTCAGAAGGGAATTTTGAAATAGGCAAATGATTGGGATACAGAATCAGGCCATAGGAGTCATCTTCTAAGTTTGGTCATTGGCTTTTCAATGGCTTTTCACACATGGTTTCTCATCTCGCTGGTTGCAAGTAAACAAGCCATGTTTATATGCGATTAACAAGCCTGTCTGAGGAAAGATCTCGCACGTCCTTTTCCCAACCAATGTTCTGCCACTGTATACCACCTTCAGTATAGCCGTATACCACCTTCAGTTCATTTTGAAATGACAATGATTCTGTGTTTACCTGACAAACTGGCTTTCTATTTGAAACACAGTAAGTACATGAAGCGGCATTTGTGTGACAAATCCCTTTGAAACTGCTGGCGTTACTTCCACCACTTAAGCAGTGCTTCAGGTAAATAAGAAGTGGATTAGTACTTCATCAGCTCTAACGAACAAATATAACTGAGATTTATAGAGTAGGAAATATATAGATATGATATTCTGAAATTTAAAAAAAAAAGAAAAATTTCTGCCCCTAAATTATGCCTGTGTTAGGTCCGGGATCTCCTGCCTCAGGCACAGGCAAAACCCTCCTCTGCAGCCCCCGCAAGGCCCCATGTGGCACGTCTGTTTTCCGGGCACCCTGGCACCACAGGGCAGTACAACGTCAGCCTGTCAGAGCCCACATCCATGGCGAAAGGCCTCAAGTAAATTAAAATTAAATTAAAGCCCAGTTACATCCTTTGTGTCCATGTCCCCCCTCGCAGGTCACAGCCTCGGCTCGGCAAAGGTGTCCCGGGCGCAGACGTTTCCCAGCTACCCCTCGGAGCAGGGCGAGGAGCACCAGCAGTCCCTCTCGCTGGTCAGCAGCTACGCCTTCAGCTACGGCTCGGGCCTGGTGCAATGACAGCCGGGGGCGGCCGGCTGAGAGAGACAGTCGAGCCTGGAGCCTGCCGCCAGGGCCGGGGAGCCACCAGCCCCCTCTGCACCCACCATTTGCCGTGAAAACTGATGCCTACGAGCTCCAGCCGGGTCACCGCCACGGCGGAAACCTGGAGAGGCGGCTTCCCCGAAGCAGAGGCTAAGTCTTTATTTATTTATTTTGCTGTTCCTTTTGTCAATACGTTCAGGACGGAGGGCGGGGGGAGGGGGATGCGTTCGTGTTGTGAGAATGTGGTGGAAACAAACGAAACTGTGTTGGTGTGAAGGTTTCAGCATGACCGGAGAAGGCCCGTTCTGGGGCTCCATCGCGATGGCACATTCAACATCGGGGCCTTCCTACCCGCCTCCAGCAGCAGGCTGGCCCATCTTCAGCCATAATGTTTTTAGGTCCTTGCCACAGCCCACTGATTCCCACTGGAGTCACTGAAACGTCGCCGATTCAAGACGCAGCGTCAGCACTGCAGGGGTCACCTTCAGATCCAAGCAAGTTCGCTCATTACCCTACAGGGTGGTCAGGTGTTTTTTGAGCCAGATGCCAACAGATACCGGAGTAGCAAGCTAATACGGTTTGTTGGGAATAGAGTTCAATGCGTTAAGGTAAGGTTATTGCTTGGTATGGCTCTAATCTTAAATTGCCAGGGCACAAATTCATCCCTTACTAACAGGCGCATAATTCTCACGACATTCCTGAGAGCTGTGAACATCCATACCAGCACCACAGTCTCGCCCTCAGAACTGCTGTGAAGTCTTCTTATTTGCAAATTATTTAGGTAACCTTGCCTGCAAGCCTAACTTTAAAAAGCAGGAAAACTGTTCTTCAGACAAATAAAAGTGGGCTGCATCCCCTGCTGGTGACTGTCTGTGCCACGGCTGGGCCAGATATGGTAGAGCAGAGCTCTGGTCTTGTCTTTCTGGTCAGCCTTACTTTGATTTTCTCCGTTTCCTTCTCAGATTTCTGTTTCCGATGCACATTGTATCTTGTATGATCATGTGTCAAGCATCGGTTTACTTTGAAAAGGAGGATGAGTACATCTCAATGGAAATTTTCTGTCTTTGGAAGACATCTTTAAAAAATGAATTGTAGTAGGTGTCTTTGTAATCAGTAATGAGGGAATAAGTTGGAAGGCATACCTGTAGGTGGGGAAAAGTTTTGTCTATCCTGAACATTTAGATTTTTGTAAGTAGTATCGAATATTTCAGTACTTCTCACGATGCCCTAAAATGTTTGAAATTGTGGGGAGAAAAATCTGCCCTCTTGCTATGATCTGAGCAGCCTTGTGCTCTGTTCCCAGTGTGAAACGATTGCCATGATTACCAGAGGGATTTGTCTCGTTAGTTGTTTCTCAGGACAGGCTGAGGAAGCATATCAAGGAGGAGACACATAGACTTTTTTCCAGTGAAACAATCAGTTTTATGTACCATAATTTAACTGAAAAAGTGCTGTTGGGTCATTTTATATATGCACATATATATATATGTATTAAAAAGTATGGAAGAAACTTCTGCTTTTGACTAAACATTTACTGATACAGTATGTCCAGCTTTTCTCCAACCATTTTCCAGGCTAAGAGACCTTGCAGACTTACAGCTTTCTACACCTCAGTGAACAGCTGCTGAATAAAAAAGCTTTGTGATCTGCTTGAATGAAACACTTCTACCCTACCATAACCAGCTTTATTTATTTTTCCTCTTTTTCCCTGTCTCATTCACTACCTCTTTTCCTTCTCACAGTGCTGCCATACTCAGGAATAGAACAGCTCCCTACAGAGAGTATTTTGATGAGCTAAAATGAAACACTGCTCTCCCACGCTGTCAGGGAGCTGTACCTATGGTGCTCTCTGAGCAGTACCCATCAAGGAAGCTTCATTCACACTTTCATTTAAGAAAAAAATTTGGTTGACATTTTGCTTTGGGAAAATTTCCAGTTTGCAAATGTTGCATGCAAAATGTGATACAAAAGAATAGATACTCTGCTGGTGTAATTCCATTATTCAATGAAGCTTTGCCTTTTGAGGAACTGGCCAGTTACTTTTATTGCTATGCAACGCAATTCTTTCACTTGCCCTAAAATTATATATTTTCTTTAAAATTCCTTACATTTAGTTTCCAATACGTTCTGCAGATTTCTATGCTGCGTCCACGTAACTATCTCCCTCTGTGACTTGAATACTAGTCATTTAATACTTACATATTCTACGTAGTCCAAAAGTGGGGAAAAGTCAAAACAGGACAGTATCAGAACTGCTTTATAGTTCCAGTGCCCGTATACTTATAGAACCTATCTAAACCCTAAAGCTAGTGCTTTAGCTATGTTTAGATAAAAAGCATAAGATGTATATAGTGTGCTCTTTCCATTTCCTGGGGAACAGTTGCTGTCTGTCACAGATGGTTTGGTCTTCCTATACAGTGCATGAATATTGTCTAGTTAATGAAAATGTAGATGCTATTTCCAAACAAAACTCAAAAAAGGGCGGGGCGAGGAGGGGGGATTGGCCACGTATAGGAGTTTTACTAAATATTTTGCTCTCATTACATAATGCAACTATCCTCTCAACTTATACATTTATAAACATCTGTGAAGTCCCATCTTGTAGCAATAGGCAGAAAACTGAACTCCAGGACAAAGCTGGAGAATGCACCCAACAAAAACCAAACCTGACCTATTGGGAACATATTTCTTGTAGAGAGTAAACACAGCCACACTGGAAGTTGAAAATAAGGATGCAACTTCACAGTGTACTGTAACACAATCTAAGAAAACTGGGCACCTGAAGCACAAAGGTATTCAGCAGCCAGTGGATGTTGCCATTAGTGCCACTCCAGAACAGCAGATGATATCACTGTAACATCTGTGTATTCACATAGCTTCCAGAAATGTTCCTCAGAAAAGCTCCATGAGAACCAGGCCGGCGCTGCGCCAACAGTTTGCCAGAAAATTCTGTTTCGCAGAATTGCTTTAATTCCTGGCATATGCCTGTCAATAATCTAAGTGATTCCCCACTGAGACTACTTTGTACAGCTCCTAGTGCTTCCGCCAGAAGGAAAACTCTCTTTTGGCACACGTGGTAGAGCTGCCTGCCTAGAGACTACAAGGGCCTTCAAATAGGCCCATGGTACCCCATGGGTCCCTGTTCAAGTCTCGGCTTTTTTCATGTGCAAGGCACACAGACAACACGTCTACTCCTGACCCAAGAGGAGCTCTCCGTTTTCAGCTAGTGAGCTGTGAAGAAACGGAGGGCAAGAAAATGTCTTCAGTGGCAACCAGGTGCAACTGGTACAAATGGAACTTAGCATTAGTACATTATAAAATAAAAGAAATAATATAAGGCTATCGCTTTCATTTTGATTCTGAGGATGTGTTATGAATATGTAACTGTAACCATGACTTAAATTTTTAAAAAATGACCCTTGATAACAATATATTCATCCCTATGAACAAATAACACACATCATTATTAAATATAGTTACTAATATATGTTAACTGTGAATATTATAGATCGATGCATGCTGGTACTTTTGATTTTGTAGTCACTTGGTGCAGAAAAGGAGAAATTGAAGGAGACTGGTAATAAATCATCAAATGGTGCTAAGGTATTTGAGCAGCCCCATTTCTTAAACAGCTACATCTTATTACTGGTAGTTTAAAACATCTGTGAGTGTACTCTTTTGAAACAATTTTGCCTGTCTATGTAAAGCAAAAAGAAAGAATATGTTGTAACATGGAGTTTGCTGTCTTACTGAGTAAATGTTTAGGCTTTGCCTTCTGTGGTAGGCTCTGATTCCTCAGAGCCTCACATGTATCGGTCCATGCAAAATTCTGTTCTTGGGGTTTTTTTGTCAATTTTGTTTTTTTTCCCCTAAAGCAAGCAAGTAAAACTTGGAAATGTATTGACAAACCAAAGAAATTTGTTAGACAGCAACAATAGCAGCTCTCTCTTGTTTTGACAAAAGTCTGCCGTGACATTTTGGGAAAATACTTCATTTCACAACATGTGAATAGAAATCCTGTTGAGAAGCAGCAAACACGTTTCTAATCAAGTCTTGTTCTAAGCTAATAAGACTTTGCTGGAGGAGGGGTTGAAATTAAATATCTGAGGTCAAAAGTCTTTTAAAGTGCTCTCTACAGCAATAATTTAAGTACAACATACAGCCTTCAGGCACCCATTTATTCAGGGGTTGCTAAGTGCAGGTAGTCTGTGAAGATCCTTACTTGTTCATGGCGAAGAGAAAAAGAGAGCATTAATCAGATCTCTGTATTGCACTTACCAGAAAAGGAATGAACTTCATGATTGTTCAGTTCTCCAGTCTAATAGGCAATACTATGAGGAGTAGTGATTTTTGAGATATTTGACCTCTAGGAACTGACAAAGACCATCAGCCTGTGGCATATAAACCTCTACTCAGACTTACCTCACCAGCCACATTTACTAGTTTTCAGCTGGTAACCTAGAAACTGCAGGGTGGTATTCCATGAGAAAATATAAGTATCTTGAATATTAGTGGCTGTGCTTTTTAGCATGAAATACAGCATTATTTACAACTGTTTCTTCCTAAAAAGGAAAAAGGAAGGTGTTTCAATTAATCTCTTTTTTAGTGTTTAATATCAGTGTATTTTAGCTCCTTTTTATACCTGCTGCAAGGGAATAAATGTGGCTTTTATCCACATACAGAATAGAGTGGACTGTGCAGAAAGTGTGAAAAGCTGCTGTTTGATTACAAGAACAGATCCAACAGCACTGAAAGTTTCATTTTTCCACACGTCATCTAAATACTTGTGACTCTTTCCAAACCAACTTCTTACACAACCTGTATATATTAGAATCTTATATTTTTCACCACAGACAACTGGTTGGGGTGCCTACCTATGTTTTGTAAGTAGAAGATAATGACTGTGCAACACCATTGTAGTGGCATAACTTTAAAATCAAAGGGTATAAGGTTGGATATATTAATTCTGCAGATACAAAGTCTTGCACTCCATAAAGGGTGCTGTGTTTGTTCATGATATAAATAAATGCTCTTCACTTGATTTTAGATAAAAAGGTGTGTTATATTGGAAACACGTACAGACATACTGGAATGAAAGCAATGTCAAAGAATATTGACTAACCTGTTGTAACAAGAAGTTTGTCTCTCTGTCCAGGCCCTTACAAGACAGTAAAAGGTGATAGATGAAGGTGCTGTGTATTCAGCAATTATTTAAATGGCATTATGCTTAGAAACCTCAATATTAGAATCTATAGGTGAGCTGGTTCTATTGAAGAAAATGGAAGTTTCACTTTGCAAAGATGTTTTTCGCATCTTTGCATACATATACAGCTTGACAGATTTTTATGGATATGATTAAAACAGATACGAAAGTAACTGAGGTTTAAGTATGATTAATTATAATTAAAGCATTTTAAAATGTCAATATTGTTATGAATATTGCAAGTTGTAATGGAGAAAAGATTTTCTTTTTAACTAAATGCAAGATCAGAATATAATATGCTCTCTAACACGAAGGAGTTAATCTTTTTAAATCTCATACTGAAAGTCTCAAAGAATGGGTTTCATTGTTTTTTTTTTCCTTCAATACAGAAATCTTTGTGAAGTTAAATAGATTTACCATGTTTCCTTACAATCCTGGGATTGGCAAGTGAATGGATACATTTTACAGTAAATTTTTTCCTGTAACAATATTTGACATGAATGAAGTTAACCCTCATTTTTAATATAGGCTACACGTTGTTTTCAATCTTTTTTTTAAATTGTATGATTGCAAGACTGCAATGGGCATAGAAAATAGTACAGAATTAATCAGCTGTCTTGGCAATTCCGTAACAGTAACAAAAATAAAGGTTTCACTTAAACATTTATTCTCATCACTGCTCCTATAGATAAAACAGAATAAATGATGTAAAATAAGCAATCCTTTTTGATGTTAACTGTTGCATTTCCTGAATTTCTGTAAATGACAGGCTGTGACAGGAGATACTTATTTTCCAGAACTGCTTTTTGCAAGTCGTACTGATTTAAGATGGTTGCAAGGAAAAACAGACAATGCAGAAAAAAAGTATTGTGACTTCCTACGGAAGTATGGCATATGCTCACCTTTTATTTCTTTTTCCTTCTTTGAAAAACATCATTATAGAAAGGCAGAGATGTTTTTGAAACCTAATAAAAAGGAAATGAAAAATAGAGTAAGAAATCAACAAAAATTCAAAAAAGATTAGGAGAATTTAGCAGACATTTAAGCACATAACAATGTGTTATGTTGAGTGCAAAAACAGTTTCCTGGAGCATTCAACTTCTGACTTTATCAGGAACTGGGAACAATATTTTGTGTTTAATCCAACCCACAGCTCTAAGTTGCTCTATAACAATGGACTCAGGAGTGCTGGGCTCATTTTCCCTAATCTGGCTGGAAGAACCACGTACCAGTTCAGCTAACATGCATTATGCAATATAGATGCTTAAAAAATAATATTTTGCACAATGCATCACAATTGTTATCACACGACTTTGGGGAACTTACTGCAGCCAGATATTGCTAAAAATATGATTTAGAATATTTCAGAGCTGATCAAATTCTGGGTAATAAAAGCAACATCTGCATTTATGATGCATAAAAATACATACATATGTGCTCAGCCTTTATGCTTCTAATTACAGAATGATCTGACAGAGTTCTAGTGGAAAGTTTGTCCCATACTACCGTTGTTGGGCAAATTATGGAAATTTAAAAGAAAATAATAAATGTCTGCTTCAGACACTTTCATTTCAGAGGAAAAAACTGTATTAACAGAGAGTAATTTTAATACATACAAATATTCCTAACATACATTTCTGTCTTCAAATACACATATAGACATCAACACAAATGGAGAAAGGTATTGAAAAAAAAGAAAAAAAGGAAAGCTACTGTGTATTTTTTTGACTATACCTTAGTATGATAAGCTATTGATCACTTAAATCATGTTATAAAACTTACTGGTTAATACTACAAATGAATTATTTAGTGTAACAATCTAATTAAATAAACTTTTAAGAAAGGTGTTAAATATCCTTTAGAATCACTGAGACACTTTTTTTTCTAAAACTACAAAATTTTCTTTTTAAGTAAGCATAAAGCTAGAAGAAATATGTCAGCCACTGCTAGTAATTCATATTAGTTATTTTATATAATTACACCAGTTAGCAATGTGGATAGTGTGGAAGGAATAAACATATTATTCTTTTGAAACTTGCCTTAGATAACTTTGTGTATTTCCTTTGATTTTTCTAGCTTGAACATTATGTCCTAAGTTATATGTAGGGATATATAACTGCAAGACCATAAGACAAATAGTAAGGTAAATCTACAGCTTTATAAATCTAGCCTAACCAGGCTCAAGAAACTAGTCAGAGCAGTGGCCCAGTCCCGTGGCATGGTGGCAGCCTGCTCCAGTAGTCTCTGAGCTCCCACAGGTGAGACTATCTCAATGATCCCAAGGGTCTCTTATTTTAAAGAAACTGTTGGCAAACTCATCACGTGTTTGTCCCATGGTTATCCAGATGCTCAGGCTCTTCTCATCGCTCTTAATGCGTTTTACTCTTAGAAAAGAACTAAAAAAAAGAGTTATGCGTAAAAGCAGAAACAAGGACACTCTCGCTGGAGGAGTGCCCTACTGAGCCCTGCAGGCTCTCCTTAATCCTTAAAACATAAGTCGTTTCTGTACAGGAGCCCAGCTTCAGGGGGAAGAATGGAAAGGGCAGGGGAGAGGAGATGCACATCTGATGCATGCTGGGGGAGACCTGGGCCAGGGTCTTCCATTTTCTGGCTGATTTGGCAGGTAAGATGCTGGATGAACTGATTGTGGTAGCAGAAACATCCAGCATTTCATGTGACAGTGAAAAGTCTAGTCTAGCTTAGTGTTTTGAAGACCACTGTGGGTCTCTAGCCTCAGGGTGGAATCCTTTGCACTGGATGTCAAAGGGACAGTGGCCACCCTGAGCCCACACATATCCTGACACCACATCCCAGCGAGGAATGGCAATGGAATGCCTTGTGCTCTAGCCCAAAACAGTTCCCCAGGAACGTGTGGGTATTGGAAATGTCTTTTCAGTTGCATTACTTACACCTTAAATAATACAGTCTGAGAACTTGACATACAATTTCTGCTCCTGGGGTCCACAGTCTAAAAGAGCATTTTAGCACCTATCTTGTAGACAGACAGGGCTGTTTTTGGAACTAGCCCTTAGTGTCAGACTTACAAAGCTGTTTAGGGGATTAACTCCTATTGAGCATCTAGGCTTTAAAGGAAATAAGTCTTCTTTCACTTGCACTGGGGAATACTCACTGAGGCAGAGTTTCAGCTACTGTAAATAAATACCATTGATTTGAGCTTTTGCATAGCTCAATAATATAGAAGGTTTAGAGGAGCATGATGCAGATATGATTTAAAAATAGATTATAAAAAAATCAGAGCCCTGGTTCCCAGATGTATTTATGGTTACACAAAAATCACCACCACCCCTCCAAAAAAAAAAGAAACAACCTAGAAATGAATCTGATAGTGAGATCAATGCTCTGAAATCTTTTCTTTTTCTGAAGTAAGGTTTCTTATTTGGATATCTCAGGAGTAAGCTAGCATCCGTCTGTCACCAAATTAACAAATGCTGGTAGCACCTATACTTTAACTATTCTGCCTGCTTTGTTGCCTTGGTCCTCTCCTCCTGTCCCCTAGTTCCGGGATAAGACCTTCATAAGAGGTAGGTGGTTAAGTTGCTCAGCACAGCTAGAACAAGCTATTTCTGAGTGTTCTTGAAAAAATTTAGGTGCCTAACAGGAAAAGTTCCTGGGAATTTAGGGTAGGTGGAGGTCAGAAAGAGGCTTAAGTGCTGGACTACCCTGTCTAACATGGGGGTTTGGAGGAGTCCAGCTTCTTGTGTTCCTTAGTGAGTCCAGCCCTTAAAGCAGGCTGTTTCCTCACAGAAACATTGTTTTACCTCAAGATGCACAGCCAGGGAGAGCAGAATGAGCAGTATCATGGATATATTATAGAGTCAGAGAAGCTCTTTGAGGTAAAGGAACATATCTGAGATGAATAAAGAAAGTAACAGGAGATAATGTAGGTTACTGTTCTAACTTTCACCTTCTTTCATAGACTGTGAGTTCAGTATTTGCCCTGTTGATCCAAACTCTGGTGACTACCTCTCCTACATTCAGAAGTCACAGCAAAGACTAATTACAAATATTTTTTTCTCTGATTTCTTTTTTGAAAGAGAGCTGAGTCTATACCCTTTAAAGACTTAGTAGTACTATTAAGCATGGAATTTTCCTTTGAACATGGAATTTAAACATCTATCTTTTCACCCATCATAAAAGACGAATTTTATTATTATGGAAAAGAAATCTGTTTTCACTTTTCTTAAAATCTCATAGATTCATTTTCCAGTTACACAGAAGGTAGTGATTTAAGACTTTGTGTTTTTTAATGCAAACGTGCTTTATTATGTTTATTTCCTTTCAGCAAAGTTTCTAAGGCCTTAAAACAACAAAAAAAGACAGAATTATCTTACAGTTTAGATAGTGTGCTGAGCTGGTTGCTATCCATAGTTGTGTCATGTTTCTTATTTTTTTTTGCTCCTATTTGGGCAAGCGGTACAGCATGAAATAACACAGTAATTGTTCAACACAAAATTTCCAAATTACAGTTGATGAAGTTCACTCAAAAGGAACTAAAAGTTTCCAAAAGAAAAAGGCAAATCTATGGACAATATTGAAAATAAACAGCAATAAACAATAGTTTATACTATTTTAGACTGGAAAGCTTATTTACATAATCCAAACTCTATCACAGCAAACAGGCTCTTGCTGGGTCCCATCCTGCCATCAACTCATGAAATATTTAATATCACATTTCAAATTACACTTTTGGAAGTTTCTCTCGTGTGTAGCTTACTAGTTTTTAAGCCAATGAGAATATTGATAAGTTTTGGGTTGTTTTCTTTTCGGTTTTCATTTATATCAGTCTCATGTTCAGCTGCTGTTCACTGATATTACCATGGTACACAAATGAATCTGTTGTTTTGGGTTTGTTTTTTGAAAAAAATAATATATTGTTCTTATTATGCTATGTGTGATGTGATTTTCCCTGTGGACTATCCTGGTAGAAGTAATGTGTCTATGGAATTTGAATTAAAACAGATGAAATACCTGCAAAGGTGTGCACTACAGATTTTTTTTTTTCTTCCTCAAATCTCAAAAATAAGCAATTATTTTGAAAAGACAAGCTAAAAGTACCAAGGGAGGCAAGAAATAAGGTCATTACCAGAAATAATCAAAACAATCTGATATTCCAGGTACTTAACCTCAACCTCTCCCCCTTTTTTACCCTCAGTAAAGTAGGGATGTATTTTGACTGTCTCTACAAGCAGTGAAACAATACCAACTTCTCAGCTTATGGATATTTCTGTATCAGGGTTCCAACTGAGAACTTCAGTGTAACCAAGTTCATTACATTATCATTTTGGCATTTTAATAAAAATGGGATCATCAAATAAACGATCCAATGCTACAGGGTTTTATTTGTAATGCTGTGCACAATTTAGAATTATCTGCTATAAAATTTGATAACTCAGGAAATAAACCAACTTATTGATAGTACAGGTCTGTGTATCCTCATCAACTTCACATGCAAGCATTTATATATCTGAAAACTTTCAGTAAGTGAAAAAAAAAACATATCCCTTGCAATGTGTATGTGTCCTTGTTCAGGATTACACAAAACCAAAATGAGATGTTTTCTAATGGTATATGACATTGTAAACAATTTAAGTCTTCAGTACTAGGTTGAAGGACAGTTTGGTTTAGGTTTTTAGATTTTTAGCTGAAGTGTAGGATAACCACATGACACTATTATTGCTCAAATAGTCCAGAGAAGCCTTGTGTCCACATTATTCTCAGAAGAACCTAGACTCCTATTTTCCTGTGCACGTGAAGAAAGCTTTCCATTGGAGAAGGCTACGCAAAATGTGCTTTTCACTGTCAGGCTGTTGATGCTCCTTTCTAGCCAGCCAAGTGGAACCAGTAACTGATCTGTAGGCAGACTCATGATGCCTCCCCCCAAACCATTTCAAAAAAATAACCCAACATATTCAGCAACACTTTTACTAGTGCTTCAAGAGAAAAGGGAAATCAAGCATAGGTGGGCTAGGCACAGAGTTTGTAGTATGCAGACATATATGATTATCAACCGTCATGGTAACACCTTCATCTACTGGGATTTCATCCTCAGTAATACAGCAGATTTGTAAAAGACCAAAAGATGTGTAGATCCTAATTCTCAGGTCTGCCTTCTAGTTCTGTTTGTTTAAAGATTTTTTTGTCTGTTTGTTCAATTTCTGTGTGGTTTCTTCTGTAGATTTCAGCAAAATATATACATATGCACACATACAACTACATATGTATGTGTATTTTTTTGTAAATGTTCTCAATCACGCTTTTTTCTGCTTTGCATCATTTATTCATGTATCTTCCATGTTCTCATTTATTTTTTGTGCAACTAAACCTTATAATAAATTATTATTAAATATAACCTGACAGTGACTGAGTCTTCATGTTTTGTTTTCTCCTGGGCATGGGGGGACCGGTGGGATGGAAGGAGAGAGGGAATAGAGCAGGGCTACACTTCTGTTCCATCCCCAAATAGAAAGCACTGAAATCATTGTGGTGAGTGGCAAGAAGCCTGTAAAAACATACAGCTGTCAGATAGCAAGCTTCTGTTCATACTTTTAAATCTATGTTCAAGGATCCCTTATATATTTGCTTTTGTCAGCTGAATAGTATTGTTTGCCCAGCAGCAAAATAATACCTCCTGTGTGGAAAATCATGGATATTTATTGTTCTACAGAGCTCTAGTCTGAGATGCAAAAAATCATGGATGTAGACAACATCAAGCACATTTTCTTTCTCACACTGTCACACAGGCTTCTCAGACACATAGATTTCTCAGACCAAATTAACTTTATGTAAAGGTATGCAACTCCATTCTGCATATCAGAGCTGTTCTAAAATTCTTACTTAAGAGTACACCTACGGGGTAAAAATGTTTAAATTCAGCAGTACAAATAATCTTTAATTCTACATATAAATCAAAGGATACATTAATGTTGCAGGCTACAACACAACACAGACACACCTGGTGTAACCTGGCCCAGGCTGGCTGTCCAGCCAAAGCAGCCCAGGCAGTGCTCAGCACAGCCAGTTTGTCCTTCCACGTTTTGCCGGCACAAAGAAAATAAAGTCTAAGCTGCAAATATAAGACCTGTGCTTTGGTTACTTCATTCTTAAGAAGGAATCTAATGGTCTTTTCTTAGGTTTGTGTGAGACATTTTTGCAGTTGATGTAAATCTCCTCTTTTTGCCTGAGTGCTGATTCTTCTCCTCTTCTTTCTGTGTTCCATGTGCCATGAAAATTGGATCTTCCATAACTGTTAGCACACTAGAACAACGTTAAAAAAAAAAAAAAATGTTGTTGTTGAAGGACTTTTCTCAAAACAGCTCCAATTTTGATAAAAGGAGAAAAATGGCAAATTTTCCTCATATGCTGATTTATTATTGGGAAATAGTCACCATCAGTCAAAATATTTTTTGTCTTCTCGCTTTCTACGAATACATTTCAGGTTCAAGTCATATGAAAAAAGAATTTGCATTTTGAATATGTTTCCCAGATGTCCCATATAAGGTGCCTGGTAAAGCACCAGTGGAATGCCCCCTTCCCCTCAATGCACACTTCAGGTACATAAGTAGTCTTCTACGTCAATCTTAAAACATTAATTACTCTAATGGTATTAACCACACTAAGAATTAGTCATGTCATTAAAACAACTTAATGTGATGGTGCCTTGGTCTGGCCTGGGAGGAAAGATCGTTTCTGAAGCAAATGGCTAGTTCCTAGCCTATGATCACCCTCGGAAGAGCTTCATTCTGGTACAAACAGTGACCCGAGTGTCAGAATGAGAGAAATGGAAACGACAGGACATCAAAGGGCTTTATAAGGACACATCTACAGTGGAGCTCACTGCTGGATCATACAAAAGTGCCATTTGAGAGGAGATAGGTGGAAAGCTAGAGTCTCACATAACTGTGAGAATGGGGTCATTTCCTTAAGCACCACGTCACTTCATACCCCAGCTTACAGTATGAAGAGGCAAGGCAGAAGCAGTGAAGTTGCCTCCTATCTTTCCACTTCTAAACTTCAGGCCTTGAATAGGATTATAGGAGGGGAAGACTCAGAGCTCCAAAACATTGATTGTTACAACACAAAAAGAAAGGAGAAGCGCTGAAACAGCTGTCCCAACTAATTATAGTGAAGCTGAACTAGAAGAAATACATAAAGACAAAGGGTATCACAGGTTACAATTTTTTGCCTCGGTTTTACAAGTAGTGAGTTGAGGAAAAAAGGTATTAACAATACACAAATAATCTAAAAGCTAGCAAACAAAAAGAGCTAATTTGTTAATAATATGTAACACAGTTGGGTCTCTAAATGTAGCTGTAAAATATTAAAGAATATTAATCAAAAAAGATGAATAACGATAATCATAGTTTAAGATTAGACTATAAGATTCAAGGAGTATAAAGATCAGATACAGAAGAGAAAGATGTTAAGAAATATGCAATACGAAATACTAGTAAACTCCAGCTGATCTTACCCGGGTCTGAGTAGAATACAAAGCTTTTGATAAGGCCTCTGTGATCCTCTTCCTCTTCTTTCTGATGACACACATTCAGTCAGAAAAACAACGGAGGGAACTGCACCCTGCATCATAGTATAGTCCAAAATATCTAATTCCAGCATACAAGAGATAATGCTGGTATTGCTTATTTTCCCACTGAAACCAATAAAAATCCAAGTAGTCCTCCTCTGACTTGCAAACTGCAACATGCATGAGATTGGTAGTGTTTCATAAAGGCCCAGACAGAGATAAAAAGACCTTCTGATTCAGGGGCAAATACAGTAATATGTTGCCAGCAAGTTCCAGCAGCTTCATATATTGTGGTAGGGGAAGAAATATTTTTTCTACTCACTATTTCTTTTCATTGGAAGCAGAGATTCTGGATCAGGCCACTAGCGTATATTTGGCAAGGAATACAGCAAACTTAGATAATGGTTTAAACTATTAATCTGGATCCAGCTGTGAGCAAATTTGGAACACAGAATTAAAAGACAAAAAATGCTAGAAGATTTGGAAAACCTCAAGATGTCACCTATCCTGTATGCGCAAGATAAGAACACCCTATGCCTAGGCTTATGTTATTCCTGACAAGTCACCCTTGACATGAAGTTTCAGCTAATACCACTGTAAGCATGTAGCTGGCCAAGGAACTTGAGTAAGCCATTTGTTTTTTTAATGTGAAAAAAGGGGAAAAAAAATGGAAAATGTCACTTTTTTCACCATCGGCTGTACAACTGATTAGTTTTTTTCAGTTTAAAATTTTGTCAAGAAAATTAAAATTTCACCTCTATCTTTTTTCTAGTTGATTCTGAAGGAGATAATAAGTTGAACTGTTAACACCTTCATACTTACCTGCCTCAGTATATCAAACAAATTGGTTTGTTACTCACTTTTTACGACAAGCAGTGGTGATGCAGAAGATCAGTAGGAAAACTAACAGTAAGATGGCAGCAGAAATTCCTCCAGCTATGTAGATAATAAACCATTTGGGATCCCAAGTTGCTAAAATACAATTGTAATAAATATGATAAGTATTTTGTATAAACCAGCATGAACTTTTTATGACAAACTAAGTTGAAAATCAACAATTATGTAGAGACAGTATTCCATGACAGCTCATGCTCAGTATTCAGACCTCATGACCATTTCCTCATTTCTAAAATGCCTTTGTTATGCTGAACTAGCTCTTACAAAAGTTGTGACTGGGATGACCAAGGGTGAGTGAACACAGCACAGTGGTATGAAAAAAACAGTGACGCCTTGTATAATCCTTTCCTATCTCCTTCCCTCCCCTGGTAAGAAAACAGTTCAACAGCATACATAAGTGACTCAATATATGGATAATAAAAGCACCCAGACTACTTAAGTGAATGTTCTTGGCATTGTAAAGCTTGTCCCATAAGAGATACCTAACAATCATGCAGTACTTCCATGGGCAACAAGACATTTTTCAGAGTACCAGGAAGATCATCCCAGTGTCCAAGAGGTTTTCTATTCAGTACTGCATAGTTGTATCAGTTATTTTCTGCTCTAATTCAAAAGGAAATCTGTTCACTTTTTAACAAATATATTTCCACATAAATTTCTCCCATTATGATCGCCTTTTTTTTTTTATAACCCAGTACTGTACATGCTTTGATGATGGATATCAGGAAACCTACCCTATCTGTTCTAGCCTAAACAAAAATTATAGAATTACAACCAAGGCAGGAAAAGTAACATTTATAGTAGTTTTGCTTAAACTACTGCACAGTTTAAGTGCGTAGACTTCTTCACTATGGAGTCACATCTTCAAATGAAGCTAAGGAGCAACATATAATAACTAAAAGGTAGAGACAAGCAAGAAGATGGCCTCAAGGTATGGGTCAATATATTCTTGTGGTGCTCAAGCTTGTGGAGAAGTAATGTAATCTTATTCTCATTTTTTAGGTAAAAAAAGATGGAGAAAAAAGTAGTGATAAAGTCACACAGGAAGTCCACAACACAAATCCTCAGTACAGTTATCATGCATTTAAAACACTTGTGAATTTTTCTCTTGTCACAATTCTGAATTTGGTTAGTGGTAGCATTAAAAAAAAAAAAGGTGTGTTAAACCACAGAACTTCAAGTCAACTTTTTGCAGCCCATCACAGTGCCCTGCTTCCTGCTTTTCTGTTGCATCTCTGCACTAGCACTCCTCAGACTTGAGACTAATAGCACAAAAAGCAAGCAAACACGAATAATATGTAATGAACACTTCTGTACATAGCGTATTTGTGGCTAGCAGCATCAGCTACCAGGACACAGTATCAGCTATCAGGACACATCTTAGCCAGATGATCTTACCAACTTCTTGGCCACAAACTTGTTTCTTGTGTTTCAGATACAGACTAGCAATTCATTGGTGAACAGGGACTAAAAACTGTCTTTAGGTTAGTCCCTCTTTAATGTTCTGCTCACTGTACAGAGAAAGATAATATCCGAAGATGAAACCACAGCTGCCCAAAGAGCTTTGATTCTGGGTAGACAAGAAAGTTACATGCTCAGTTCATAGACAAAGGAAAACTATCAGTACCACTAACAATACTGAGCCATCGCAAGATGGCTTTTCTCTCCTGGATCAAAAAAGTTCACAGCTTCTTATCTGGGTATCCTGAATACCAGTTGAGACTTACTCAGGTATTACTTATTCAGGTATTAATACTCTTTAGTATTAATATGCTCATTGGAAAGGATAAAAAAAAAATACTGATCACAGAAGAGTCTTATCCTTGAATTCCAATGTTATTTTACTGGAAAGAAAAAAGAAAGAAAAACCTCTCAGAAGTTTGTGCTGCTGAAGTATGTGACATAATAGAGAAGGCTGCCTGATAACAAAAATTGATGGCTTTTGTATTATAATCACATATGAAATCACTCTGCTTCCAGCATGTTTTCAACTGCTGTGTACTTAAAATAACAAGTTAGTGCATACAGCTATGTCCAACTTCAGGAAAAATTATAATGTCTTTTTTTCCAAGTGTTTAGCTACCCACCACAGAAAATCATTATCTGTGACAATAAGTGCTTACAGAAATAGGGAGAAAACATCCTGTAAGCAACAAAGAAATTTTAAGATTTTAGCTACTCTGTTAAAAATCATGTGTTTAATTATCATCAATCATGGCTGAATCTGGATAGAGTTCCAGATTTCAGCAGCATCCCCATCCTGCAGTCTAAGCACTCCAGACTTCATTTTTCTTTTCCTGAAGTTTCACCTTCAGTTTTATCTGGCCAAGATAATAATCTCTGAGTTAATGACTTTGAGAGCTGAGATTATCAGCTGTCAGTTAGATTTGGATGAGAAAAATCATTAGATCTTTTTTTTAGAAGAAAAAACTCAAAGCCCTTTTGCCTTTTCTCATTTGAAGTGAGCAAAGCCTTCCTGAGGCATTTGTTTTCTTTAACTATACAAAAACCTTTATAATTACTGACTTTAACATAACATTCAAGATTTTGCAGAAACATGTCAGAGGCTTGTCATGTGTCTCTTTAGTTCTTGTGTTCTCATCAAAAGGGTTATGCTGACGGGAGGTTATTAAATGTATTCTCAGCATCGGTACAATTTCTGTTAAGTATTAGACAACGTGTCCCTCTCTCACCCATCTTCGTAGCTTTGGCATTTTCTCTGCAAGACTCTGAAATTTTTTTGTGTGAAGGCTTTCGACCTTCAGTGCACTGACTTTGGTTTTGAGGAGGAAGCACTGATGGGCCAGACAGTTATTTGTTCTAACAAGAGGTTTGAACTACACTGTAAAGATCTTCATGTAGCTTGTCACATGCCTTGCTGGACTGGCATATGTGGTATGCTAACTAGACATCACTGAAATAGTTTTGCCCACAGCTGAAAGGCAGAAATCCATACAAATGCATTCATGACCAGAGAAAGGTGGTTTGTTGAGTAGAGACCCACAGACATGGATTGATATTTTGTGTTCATGCTGGATGAATTCATGAAGGAAGAAGGGAAGCTAATTTCACTCCTACTCTGATTCCCTTCATCCCCAACTGCAGCGTTACCTTCTGTCTGTTTTCTATGGCACAGAAGTACTGCTGTCTCCTCCCAGCTCAGAAGGACTGCATGATAACCCTCAATGACTGGACAAGTAGTCTCCTGCTTTTCGTCTAGGTGCTATGAAGATCATACTGGGTACTATTGAAGGACATTTAAAGGGCAATTTAAAGGCACAGTCAACATGGATTCACAAAGGGAAAGCCCTGTCTACCCTTCTATGATAAGGTCACCAGCCTAGTGGATGAAAGGAACAAATGCCAGATTCTGCACCTAGAACGGAGTAACGCTGGGCACAAGTATAAATTGGGAGAGGAGTGGCTGGAGAACAGTCCTGCAGAAAGGGATCTGGGGGTGCTGGTCGGCAGTGGGCTCAGTATGGGCCAGCAGTGTGCCCTGGCAGCCAAGAGGGCGAACCGCATCCTGGGGTGCATCAAACATGGCATAACCAGCCGGTCAGAAGAGGTGATTATCCCTCTGTATTCAGCGTTGATGCGGCCTCACCTTGACTACTGTGTGCAGTTCTGGGCCCCACGATTTAAGAAGGGTGTGAAGGTCCTTGAATGTATCCAGAGGAGGGCCACAAAGTTGGTGAAAGGGCTAGTACAAACCATAATGCAATTCTGACCCCTAAACATACATTTAAATACAACTACTAATCAGTTTTTCAGATCTAGTAAAAACAGAGTGCAACACAAAATGTTTTGTTTTTTTTTTTTTTGTCTAAGAGAGCTTGCTATCCCACTTTCTGCTAAAGCAAGAAAAAAACCCTTATTAAATCTTTCTAAAAATGGCTAGGTCTTCAAGATGGAATAAGCATTTCTTTTCAACCCTTCTGCTTTTTCTGTTCTTTCATATGACATTTCCCCTTCTTTCCCAATCATCTACCAAAATAATGCAGGGATTTTAAGTCTGTTTCCTTACTTCAAAAACATGCTGAAAAATTAAAATCTAATCAAAGGAAAAAGCATGGTAAGTAAAAAACAGAAATGGATTCAGATGTGGAATCTGGTGACATAACCAATCTCCATATTAATAGAATTTTTAGAAGGAGAAATATGGTGAAGAACACATCAGAAATTAATCCAAAGTCTCTTGAACACATTATATAATTATGTAATATTCAGCCTCCTGTTTCTGTAAGTGTTGTCCAACAAAAGCTACACTAATTTACATACACATATTGCTTTATGTGTTCCAGGTTTTGAGGTCAAAAAAGATTTGCAGAAGACCCATTTCAGCTGGAAAATCCTGTTACCGAAAAACAACAATCACAATATTTAGTGGGATAGAATAGACAATGATATTGAATGGATCTCATGGTTTTATTTTCACTGATGTTTGAAAAACGTTAAATGCAGCATGCCAACTTCTACTGATACAACTGCAAGAATATTACAGACTTTCCCAACACTTGAATACCTATTCCCCCCCTCTCTCCCTTTTTTCTTCATAGGAATTCCATGCTGTTTCTTCTTGCAAAAATACATTCACCTTTAGAAAAGAAGAAATCTGCTTCTTTCTACTGTACCACCTCTTTGAATTAGTGGTTTTGGAACTATTATCAGTTCTGCAAATAATCCTGTGATCTTATTTCTACCTCCTTTCACCCAGGATTCCTCCTCCTTAAAAATTCTTGGTGTCTTCTTGACAACAGCTTCTCAAAAAAAAAAAAAGAAAAAAAAAGTTTCTTATCTTTCCTCTTACTCTCTCTTAACATAAACAGAGTTTTCCCTATTACTGTTTACAGTGCAGCTGCCCTCCCAGCTCCTAGACTCAGTATTTCAAAACATCTCTGGAACTGGGCAAGGGGAGAAGATTTGCAGTAACCATGCAGAATCACACCAACAGACTGAAAACATTAGAAGAGTTTGGTAGAAAATCCAAGCTAGAGTGTGGCTTAGCTGTAATGTAAAGCCAAAGAAATGAATTGACTGAACTGATAGAACATACACAAAAAATAGCATAGCAAGTTTCTGTCACCACTTGGTTTATTCAAGCCACAACTGTTGCATCAAGCAGAGTAAGTCACTCACGAGTTTGTGAGAGATTTCACTGGTTCTACCACAGGGTGTGGTAGGAGCTGACGTCTGGCCTGTTGCTCCTTTCCCTTTAGTGTTTCTCCATATCTCACTGGAAATATTAATTACATGTTATGAAACAGTTCCAAAGGTTAAAGAGAAATAATTGGAAATCCTTGACAGTTCAATTCCTTTGGAATTAATGAAAATTCAACAAAATGTGTTTCATAATATGGAGTGAGGGCTTAAAAGGAAGACAATGGGGTGTTTTCTGAATGATACTGTACTTCAGCTTCTTCAGGGTTTCAGACCTTTTTTTCTCCAATAAACAGGCATAGCTATGCTGGCATTGTTAAAACTAAAAATGTTAAGTAGGATTTGTTTCAAGAGAAAAAAAAGCATGGAAACTAAACTCTTTTTTTGGAGAAGAAATAGGTTGTGTAGGGAGGACTGACAATTCTTAAACTCATTGTATGTTTTTGCAACTCGTGCTTTCATTTTGGTATAAGAGGCATTGCACTTGGAGTAAACAGAAAATATTTCTATTGCTATACAATTTGGATATGCTTGATTATATGAATATAGTCAACATTTTGAAATTTAAATGTTTAAAATTGTCAGGAGAGGAATTTTTCTCTTGATAGGCCTTTTCTTTTCATCACATTCTGCTCAGTTTCATGGATTTTTATGGTCAAGTATTCAGAGTAAAGCAGGTCAGCATTTTTTTCCCTAGCACATTCTCCACTTCTCAATAACAATATCACAGGTCAAGCATATTCTGAAGTTTCACACCCCATGCCACAGCTCTTAGTACTGCCAGAGAGGGGTCTACTAACATTTATTACCAGCAACAAAAGCAGTACCCTCAAAAGATATCAGAAAGCTGGACTGAATGCTGCAACAGGAGAACTGGTGTGGTACAAGCACTGCATCTTCAAAATGCGTGCCCTAGAGAAGAACCAAAACTGAGTTTTTTTCAGTCATAATAGAAAATAGAAATAAAGGGGAGATTCAGCTCACAGTTTGAGAAATCTTTTTTTAAGTGTCTACATATGGAGACCTAAGCTCCCATTATAATCAAACTGTGACAACAATCACAGCAAAACCTAGAGAGCGTCTCAACTCCCCCTGAAGAAACTCCTTACATGAATAAGGTAGAGGTCATTTTACAAATTTTTACATTTTCAAATGAGAGTGCGCTCTTTGCCTTCATTGGAGGATAGGTGTCTCCCCCAGAACCCTGCGGTGCACTGTGCTAATGGGGAATTCCTCTTGTGGCTTCTTTGGGAGAATGCCCACCTCTCCCTCCAAACTCAGACAGTCTCTCCTCTTCCAGAGCATCTTCGTCCTAACATCAAACCAGTTTCTCACAAACAGGTCTAAAGTCCTATGATGAGATCAGACAAGCTTAAAACCAGTTTGTTTCTGGGGAAACAAGATTAATTGTTAACTTTGCTATCTTTTACATGCTGCTAATTGGAATGTGGTATTTAAATAAATTCTCACTTGTTATTGAAGAGTTATTTTATATGGGTAAAAGTGTTAATACCTCAGAAGACCCTATTGTAAAAAACATTTACCGCTTCCTCCTTTACTTACCAGCCACAGTAAAACTCATCACATAGGTTTTGTTTCTTCCAGTAGCTACGCAGCGGTATGTTGCGAAGCCAGAGACAGTAACGTTTTGAATGATGATCATGGAGTTTGCTTGATCAGAGCAATCCACCAGCGTACGCTCTTTGAAATCTGAACCAAAGCTTTGCTTTCCTGACGAGCTGCACAGAACAATGGTATCTATCTGATCTGCTTTAATCCTTTCCCACATTACTTCTTGCACTGAATCTCCAATTTTATAAGGGCAAGTAAAAGCGACATTTCCTCCTGGCTTGGTAAACACAGGATTATTTTGTTTCTCAGATACTTCGAAAGCATCTGTTGAAAAACACAAAAAAACAACAAAAAACTGCTTATATTTCATTCAGTGGAAGTTTAGTATCAAAAAGTCCTGTATGGCAAATATTAATGAAATTGACTTCCTGCAGAAAGATATTCATGAAATATTGAAAAATATCATTTATACCTATCTATGACTATATTTTTGTGCACATTTAGACAAAAAAATCTTTATGGAACTGTGAGGCTGCAATGACATGTCCACAAGGCTACTTCTGTACATTTTGAGTACATGAATGTTTTATTAACTGTTTCAGCAAATATTCAACAGCATAAATTATGGGGCCAGTCTAATTAAATTTGTGATAGTCTTGTTCTGCTTTCACACTAATTATGAAATGAAAATGGTTTGATGTGACCCTCAGGACATGCATTAGTAAATTGTGTTACCAGACATTCCAGCCTATGAATTACAATTGTCCCATTCCCAAACCTCACCACTTAAATAAAAAATTTCTTAACCATTCGTATATGCTACTTGGGAAAAACTTGTGTGATAATCAGGCTGTGGTATGAAAGGAGACTTCCAGACAAATTCAAGCCTTCCACCACATATAAACCGTAGATATATTATACCTTGAATAATTTTGACTGAAATTCCCCTGCTCTGAGTTAATGTTTTTAGTAATAGAATTCATTGTTTACAAATCAAGAATTTTTTTTTTAAGTCTTCAATAGAAAGATTGTCAATGTTTCTGATATTGAGAGCATTCAATAGCCATTTGGTTTCTAAAGTCGGCTTTGTAATGCATATATTCATAAGTTAGGACTGACATTGTCATCTTTTTGAAGACTTTAGTGTTGAAAAAGATTAATGACTAAACTGTTTTTCCTACACTGTAAAAGGACTGATCTTTCAAGCTGTTCAATGAGTTTCTTTCTTTATTATATGTCTTTATGTCAAAAAATGTCACTAGTGTATATTTTTAATGCATTTACCTCTATGTATTTTAACAACTGGAAGCAAAGACAGAAAATTAAAATTGTATAGGAAAAAATGACAGTCATTAAATGCATTAAAATCTGTTTTATAAAAAAAGAGTTTTAAAATGAAGTAGCCAGATTTATGAGATGGGATGGTTGCAGTCGCAGTCGAAGTGGAACAGAATACACTATAGGACTGAGCTAGATTTATATCCTCCTGGATATAAAATTTTTATCAAAAATCTAGAGGGAAAAATGTTGGTAAACTGTATTACTTTGGATGCTGGTAGTGGCAGGGTTATCAAAATTATAGGTACTAGAGAAATCATCAACACAGGGTGGTCTACCTTCTAAGCGAGGTGCAAGAATAATAGGATCTCATGGGGGCAAGTATACTACCCTAAACCTAGGAATAAGTGATTCCATTCATGTTGACATGATGGAAACTTCATTGTGGAAGTCTGTGACTTCTGAGACTTGTGCAGTCTCTATGAAACAGTGAATGAAAAAGTCTAGCCCGCAATTCTTTATCAATGGAACACAGCACAGAAAAATTACATTCCCTCTGCCTTTGGAGACCAGAAGTATGATTAACACTTTGAAATGCTGAAAGACAAAATTAACTGTGTCTAATGAGTTTATCTAAAAAGAATTAATATGAAGAACTTGAAGATCCATGTAGGCTGCAATCAAGGAGACAGAAAGTTAATGATAGACAAGGACAGAAGAGAGAGAAATTCTCTAAACTAAACAGAAGGTACAACACAGTGAAGCTAATTGACTCCTTGGACAGCTTGCCAAAGACAGCTAATTTTCTATTGCTGAAGACGACTGCCAAGGCTGGGTAATTATTTAAGATATCATGCTAGTTCCGGCAAGAATTTACACATGGAAGTCTAAGTATTATTTAAATCAGACTACTATGATCAGACCCTACACTTGCAAAGGATGTTCCTTGTAGTGCAGTCCCTTAAAAGTCACTACACTAGAAAAGGTAATCTTTTTTACATCTAGCAGATTTAGGTCTGCAGATCCAGATTCATACCTGCTAGGGAAGAGGGATAAATGAAACGATAATTGAAACCAATTCTCTCTCCCATCATATTCTTACAGGTCAGATCCTTTCCTCCTGTCCCACTTTCCAGACCACTAACTTCCATCAACTGCCTGCTTTACAATAAACTACACATTCTTCCCTCAGAAGTGTTGTCTTCTTCACTGTGCAGTCTTTGCTGTCTTCTTTTGCTATGAGCAAGCCCTACTGCTACCCATGTTCTCCTTAGGAGCCTTGAAGTGTCCCCATCTGCTCTTGGGTCCATCATTGCTGTCCTATTCATTTCATGCCAATGTTACCCTGAACTCCAAGTGTTTCTCCTATCTCAACATGCTTATTAGGGAAATTATGGGGATGATGATGATGATACCTCCCACCTTCCAGAGGATAGTGAGAACTATGTACAAACAGCCACATTAAAATAGAAACAGTTTTGAGATTCTCAGATGCTGTACGTTCTATCATAACCATTTTCAAACACAGACATCATGACACATTCTATTTTTTTGCATTGCATGTGTATTTTACTTGACAGCATGAAGCAACATTCAGGCATTTTCACTCTTGATGAAAAATGTAAATCGCTCCCCTGCTTACCATACAATACCTTGCACAACTTAGAAGATTATGTAAGGCACGAGCAGTGAAGAATCAGGCCTACGTAGTTCTAATTAAATCTTCCAAGTACACTAAAGTGTTCCAGGCTTTTGTTTTAAGCAATTGTCCCATTTTATTTTGACACCAGCATCAGCATAGTTCTTTCATCCTCCCTCTCCTCTGCTCAACCACTTTCTTTATTTAGCACCTTTCTGAACACAGTTTCTTTGCTTTCAGCCCGTACGCGTGGGATGAGAACCTCCCATTCTGAGAAACACTTCTACAGGGAAAAAGGCATACCCACATGCCTTCACCCCCGCACACGCACAACCCAAGGTGGCACACCATGTGTGAACATTTCAGAAATACTAAAAAAATGTATCATTGCATCTGATAAAAATGGACTTCTGCCCGCTGCTCATTCCGGCCACTGCTGCCTGCTCTGCTCCCTGTCACGGCCACGTAGTCTCTCCTCCTGGACAGAAAGCAGGAGGAGGTGACAGCACTCACGGTAGATGCATTTGTCTCTGCTTAGTAAAGAAGAGCTCTGTGTTTAATATCTTCCCTGCATCTCTTTTGGCAGGATGTTATCTCATCATATTTTGCAGTTATACGTACTTCTATCTGCTTCAGGGTTATTGGACATTTAAAGGAGAAAAGTGTAAGCTTTCGTATTTTTAAAAACATAATATTTCAATATTTTTCTTGGAAAGCAAATCTCAGAAATATAGAAGTATAAAAGCATGTAAACCAACTTCCCAGGACTTAAAGGATAAAGAAACGAAACCAAAATTCTGCAGCAGGGAAACTGATGAAGTTAAGAAATTCCTTTTGGAGGGAAGATAAAATAATGGTGTAATCTTTTTTTTTTCCCTTTTCCCCCTGCCCTTACTACAAGCAATTAAAAGTCAAAATGAATATTACGTAAACAGTTGGTCCACATTCTTTTGGGTAGAGATTTTCAGACTTTCTACTTTTTGGTTCCTGTCCTATCCACTTCGTTTATTCCTTTTGTTCTTTTGGTTTCCAATAGGATTAGCTGGTTTTGTTCCTTCAAAGGAAGGTTGCTTAGATGCCTGTACTTGTTTTCAGCTAGTTTATTCATTTTTAAAGTCAGTATCCATTATATTTTACTTACTGTTCACTGCAAGTTTCACCAGTCGCAGATTTATAATTTCACACAAGGTTCCAGAGTTTCACTCTGGACTACACATAAATCTCATGCATTCCTCCTGCTTTAAAACCATATACAAAGGAAACAATATTCATGCTTCAACATCAGTTCTGCAACTTCAGCAAGGCAAAATTCAGCATAGTAAAATAAAATGCATTGAAACACTCTTCTGGCTTAGCACGTCTCTGCATCTCTGTTTAGGCTTAAAGCTTAGCAGAGGGTAAGTGCTGCCAGAGCTGGTTCTATACAGACACACTTACATCAGCTGCTGCAGGCAAGCGCAGACACTGCCGAGTAACAAATGCGGGGAGTCACAGCCCACGCTCAGCCATCCCAGCACACAGGCATTTTCCATGTGCTCCCAGGTACCACAAGGTCAGGACAAGCTCGTACTGCTCAGACTGATGGTAACAGAGCTACCTTCAAAGTAGCTACCCTTAGGAAGTAATGCTCTCCATCAGAAAAAACTAATGGCCTTAGCAGGTTTTTCAAACCTGCGAAGCTAACTTAGCTCTACAGCAGAGACAGGTTCCCACTTGGTTTGCTGAAGCTCCACATACAATCAAATTCTTCTTCCTCTGCTTATAATAAGAAGTGACAAAATAAATTGCAGATGAAAAGGAGGCTTAAAATTTTATGAAGATGAACTTTCTCTGGGGTTCTTCTCTTCACCAAGAAAATCAACTTTCAGATGAGAAAATATTTCAAGAGTGACCCCTTCACCCTTCCTGAATAGGCTAAATATGGAATTATATTTAGCTCCCAAACTAATGCCTTCCAACTGTATTACCACATACCACACAATTCTGTTGAGTTTCTAAAAAAATGATTTTGCCCTTTTTTGGATGAGACAGGGAAACATGGATGCATAGCTATTAAATAAGTTGGAACAGTAAAGATCTTAATTTCTAATGAGCTACTGACACCAGTTCAACAATCAGACTCAGAAACCAGCAGTACTGCAGTGTCTGAAAAGGATGTATTTTTCTAATAGCAACTCTTTGGATCATAAAAGTTAAAATGAAAGTATTTATACTCCTATACGCTTAAAACACCCCTTTAAATATATATTAAATTATATTGTGACAATTTGGTGAATCTTTCTGTACAAATTATTAATTCTGCATGACGTTATAAACACTTAATACAAAATTGTAAATCACCTCCCAATTCCAGTTTGTTTTTGTATATTCCATTACTCTTTGTTGTTATTTTACTCTTTTAAGCTGAACTTTAGTTAACTAGAGTGCAAGGAGAAGGAGAAGCCAAAGAGAGAGAGAAAGAATACAGTGCTAATAAGAGTGAGAAAATCATCCTCTCTTCAGGTATGAACATTCATGAACTTCCAGCAAGGAGAATTTGGTTGTTGGGGAAGAAGTAATCTGATAAAAGTATATAATGGATTAAACCAGGATTCACCTGAGGGAGAGTCTTGAAGCTGTAAAAGGTTAGAATGTCGAATTTTCATCTTCTCCAGGAATTTCATCAGTTCAGGATGAAGGGAATTTACCAGCAATAGGAGTTCGATGAGCAGACAGAAGGAGTGACACTGGATACTGTGCTCAGTCTTCATTAAGTGTTAATGATCCATATTATTGTCTCACAGTGGATGAAGAGAAATGCTGTACTGAGAAACTGCATGTCACAGCACGCGTGCGTGTGCCTGTGTGTGCTTTTGTGCCTACGGGCTCATATCTTCCACAAGGCTCCTGAGGGTCGGACTTCAGGCAGAGCAGAGGATATCATGTTTTAAGCCACACAGAAGAAAAAAGGCAGGGGAGAGGGGACGGAAAGGGTGTGAAAAATCAAACTGGCTCCTAAGGACAACTATGGAACCAATGTTTCTCAGGAGGAAAAAGGAAGGGTGCCAAGGTGATGGACAGGGTTCACACCCATGCTTCCCAGCCCCACAAGTGTTATAATGCCCAGGAGTGCAGCCTGAGGGTGCACTGTGGGGAACTGCTGCCCTGCATCTCAGATCCTGGTTATTACTTTTAATGGATTGTTTTATGGACTGAAAATATATTGGAGAAGAAGAAAATATACGGTTTATTTCATAATAAGTTTGTTATGCAGCTTGGTACCAGGTAAGAAAATGGAAGAAATCAATATATCATCAGTATTTTTTACCGAATGTTTCCTTTCCATTTCTTTTTGTCCTTATTAAGTTATAAATTATATTCCTGTCTGACAGGCCAGCTGAAAGAAAGGTTCATCATTAGACATATAAGCAGCACAAAGAGGTTCTGCAGAGGGGAAAATTTCAGAACTTAAAATATTAATCACCTTTTAGTGATTTCCTTTAGAGTACTTGGAAGTTTAACTGTATGAATCTGTAATTCCTTTTACCCTCTGTTTTTCACTTACTTCTGTTCATTCCATAACCTAACATGTATTTCCCCAAATAAAATATTATTTAGTCTGTCCAAGATAAATTAATACTCTCTATCTCCTTAATTTTGAATATTTTAAAGCTGTCACTGTGCACTTTCCATTTTCCCCTACAATTGCATCCTGTAATGATTTCCAAATTCCATTATCTCAAAATTTCATCCATCACATTTACACTTTGAGAAACAAAAGCCAAAGTTATAAAACTCTTGGATCTGGATTTAACTACTGGATGTCACAGCAGTTATGGTAGATACTAGAGACAATACCATACTTAGGTTCAATTTCCCGGTGGTGGCTGCAGTGGCATAGAATTAGGGAATAGTAGCTGAGAAGATGAAGTATTTTTGATTTAAAGAGATAGGGGAATACTTGCCCCCAAAAGATTTTTTTAAGGTACTACATTCAACTCCAGGTCAGTTTTGCCTTTCCTGTCCTCTATGCAATAAATAATCAAGTGTACATTGCCATCGAATATTGTTAAACCACTGTCACATTTACCATTGAACTTTGTTTATTAAACATATTGCTGTTTCTTTCTTATGAGTGAAGTGCATCTCTCTCACTCCTTCTGCGACACAATGCACTCCAGAAACCTACCAGATTGATTGTGCCTTGCTGTGTTGCTCCTCTACAGATACCTCCTCCCATGAGGACCACAAAATGTGAAGCTTCTTCCAGTTGTCTGATGAAGGCCTCACCCTGATCAGGCAGTCAATAGCAGACACCCACCACAACATCACCTATCTTGATCTGCCTGCTAATCCTGATCCATGAGCTCTCGCTGGCAGAATTTCTCACATTCCCACTGCTCTCTCCCATAAAGGGCAACTCTCTTTCCCTACCATCTCAGCCTGTCCTTCCTAAAGAGCCTGTATCCAGCCATTGCAGCAGTCCAGTCATGTGAGCCATCCCACCATGTCTCTGTGATCCTAATGAGATCGTAGCCCTGCAACTGCACACAGAGCTCTAATGCCTTGTTTGTTGTCCATGCTATGTTCAGTGATGTACAGACACTTCATATGGTCATCCAGTCATGCTGATACCAGAAAAGGTATGAGAGCTTCCCCACAATGTGTACCCTCAGCATTTCCTTATTTATGTGGACATACTTGGAATGGTCACCCTTGTGACCTGACTTGTTTTTTTCAAGGTGTTTCCTGTCCATATAATCCCACGCCATTTGCTTGTCAGCCCAGTCCACTTCCTCGCTCACTTATGGGTTGTCATCTCACTTGCCTGTTAAAGCTCCCCTCACCAGCCTTTGGCAAGGACACTTTTTCCCCACGTGCTCAGGTGGATCCTGTCTCTTCCTAGCAGTCCTTGATCATCAAAAAGGTTCCATGGTGATAAAGATAACACCTTGTTGTTGACAGCAACCATGCAACTGGGTCTTGACCCACAGAATCCTTCCCCTTTTCCCAGGGCTTTTCCCTTCTTCAGCGGGATCAAGGAGACACCGCCTAAGCCGCCCATGTCCTTGACCACCACCTCCAGCATGTAGTCATGCCTGATGTTCTCCAAGTCTCTCCTGGACTCGTCTTTGGTGTACGTGTAGAAAAGCAGCAGGGGTTAGGAGTGGGCAAGCCTTGGCAGTCTCTCTGCAGCATGCTAGAGTCTACCCTGGCAAGCAGCAAACCTCCCCAGACAGCAGGTTGGGTCAGCAGATGAAGAGATGAGAAGTGAGGGTCATCCCCAAATTATCACACAACAGCAAGTCAGTTAATAACTATAGTATCTAGTTGACATGCAATGCATGTACATCAAAACAATGCTCATAGGAAACATATAAAACAACCCTTCTAATTTTATCTTATTTTGGTAAAAACACAGCAGTCCTCATGGGTACTGAATGTTACAATTTTTTCCTTAACATAGCATATTCTGATGCAAACAAAGTAACCACAAGTACATAACAGCATCATTATTCTTAGTAACTAACTGAACATTCAAAATGGTAAGGAGTAAAAAGAAGAAAAGAGGAAAAAAAAAAGTTTTAAAATACCCAGTACTGAATAAAAGGATCTGGATGCTCTGATTGCTAGCCAAATAGAATCAAAAACGTTACCACATTGTCTGTTTCCAAAAGACAAATTTTCTTAGGTATGTCAACAGAGAGTCATATACAAGATAAAGGAGGCATTATTCTGCTTCATTTAGCAATGGTAAGACCTTAGATGGAATATGGTGTTTTATTCTATGTATCTTATTTTAATAAGGTTATATACAAACTGGAGAAAGTTCTGATGAGAACAAGAATGATGAAATTTAGAATCATGAACTGAAAAGAAAAGTTAAAAGAACTGTGTTTGTTTAGTACAGAGGGATGACTGAAGGCTCACAACATTCCTTTTTTTTTTCAAAGGAAGGACTACAGTGAGTAAACTCAGTATTAAAAAAGAGATATCTAGGTTAGATATAATGGGGGAAAAAATCTCCTTGTAAAGCTGGTTAAGTGCTAGAATGACTACACAAGAGTATTATGCATGCATTTTCAACATGAGAATCAGTCAAGGATGATACAGATATGCTTATTCTGCCTCAGAACACAGGGATGGATGAGATGAAATTCGAATGTCTCTTCCAGCCTGAGTTTTCCACAATTCTATAATTCCTTCTGATCTAAGCTTTTCCTGCAGGTTGGTTTGTTTTTTTTTCCCCTTGCCTTTTATACTTAAGGGGCATCCAATCCTCAGTTCATCACAGAAGATAAAAAGTAAGAAAAGCAGCATTTAACAGGTCAATAATCACAGCAGAGGTATGAAAAAGGCAGCTTCACTTGCCTCCATCCTCTTGCTTTCTAATTAGGTGCTGACAATGTGGTTGACACTGTGTAAGATACAGAGATAGTTCTTGCTCTGGAGAGCTCAGAATCTAAGAGCCGAAGAATGAAGATCCCTCAGGATTAGTTCTTGCTTCCATGTGCTTTAAAGGGCTGATAATTTTTCACTGTAGACCTATGAATCACATTCTAAATTGGGACAGAGTTAAATAGAAAGCAAGCTATTTCAGGTGAATAGGGACTTGAAAAAAAATCTATGCAACGTGCTGCTTTTGGCAGGCAGAAGAACATTAATATAGAAATAAGTGTTGAGTGGCATGGATATCATCACACTAGCTAAGAATAGAAAAGCTCTGTCTCTGCTATCACAAAAGAGGTTGATCACTCTATTTAAAATACGGGAGTACTTCATGGTACATCTAGCATTTAAATACTCTATTAATGAACTTCCATTCTTATTCAGAGTTGCTAGCAAAACATATCACCTGAGCAAATGGTCCGTTGTCACTGATTGACAGAAACACAAATTTACTCTTGAATTAAAAAAAAAAAATTAAAAAATAACAATTACCTGTCATATAACAACAGAAAAAAAAGCCAACCAATTATGCAACTCTGCATAATTCACATTATGGATGAAAAGTCACTACGAACATCAAAAGAGTATTTCTCATTCTATTCAAAGCATAGCATGGGAATTTTTAAGTCAAAGTAGTCCTTTTTTAACACCTAACTGAAATAAAACTCCTGAGAAAATAAACATAAGTTTCAAAATATACAGAAATTCATGTTAGAATTCAACAGTTTTGAAAGGCAAATAAACAAACACAGGACAAAAATAGTCCAGGTAATTTTAACTACACTTAATTTCACTCTTTATGTAAATAAACATACAACACTGCTCTGCCATAAAGGCCAGTTTTCACTTATTCGGTTTATATATCACATAATTCTTTACTACTGGAGACTTTTGACTTTCTATCTAGGTGTGTAGCAAAGGCATAGTGTTTAGGAGTAGAACAATATCTGTTTGTGATCTCTCTAATGATGTTTATTATACTCTATATTTTAAGTTAAATTTACATTGTAAATTTGTCCCTTGTGTATTTTAAGATTGCTAATCCAACTTTAACCGATTGAGTTCTGCATCACAAAGCTCTTCACAAGTTGATTTACTTTGCCTCTAAGACAGTTTTTGCCTACACTCAATCGTCTCTGCTTCTGTTAAATTTAAAATAATCAATATTCTAATTATACATGTCAACGGAAACTTAAAACCCCTTAATTCGGGGGTTGATACATTTTGATGCAATGCAAGCTAGAGAACTAATTATTAATAAGGCCAAGTGGTTTGGGAGGATGTGTGAAGCACATGAAGCCAGATGTACTTATCAGCACTTCTCAAGGCAGAATGAATCAGAGGGTAGTTTGCCGTTGCACAGGAGGCATCAATACAGTGGTCTGGCAATGTGAAAAGTATTGCACTGAACTGCAGCTGACAAAGAAATGCCTCATATGTTCATAAAGGCAAGACAGAAAAGGGAAAGATTATCATTATGGGCAGAGACAGTACAAGGCTATAACCAAGTAGTAATGGTAGGTTGTGTATCATCACAGAAGTGAGAGTGCAATAGGAAAAAGTTTTACATAGTGTCTATATAGGAAGCCTAAATTAAACCCATTGAGTTCAGCAAAGTATTGGACCTGGAAGACATTTTAAATGTAAATTATCACCTTATCAATAATTTATTTTGCCAGGTTGGGAACAAGACAGAAATACAGTTCAGATTTGTAGAATTCTTAAGATCTTGATGTACAGAAATTAATGGAAATCATATTTTGGACCAAATATTTGTCTGTTGATCTCATCTTAACCTCTCCTGTTGATATATCCTCTTTATAATACTCCATGGAGTCAAGAATGGCTGAGAAAGAACAGACAAAAATAAGAACTTAAAGGCAAATATGCGTGACAGGATGATAGGACCAGACCTTAATTTCTGTTGAATAAATGATGAAGAGGCCAGAATAATTCCTTAAACTTTTTTTCTGTGAATTGATACTTCATTCAAACTTCAAAAAAATCCCTTCAAACACGAGTAGCTGTTATACTGATGGATTTAACTGAAGAGAGAAGAACCAAAGGACTGAAGACAGGTCTGGAAAAGGATCAAGTAAACAAATGGATCCATGTCTCAAGTGGCCATAGGTAAGCAAAGATCTGGACAAACCAGAAAAAAACAAAGGATATAGTATGAAGAAAAAAGGAATATTGCCAATACCTCTTCCAATTCCTTTGTAAATTAAAGTAATCCAAGTATCCATTCCAAAGTGCTAGAGACTGGAAACGTATCCTTTCCCTGTATACATTTCTTTGCAAATTTTATAATTAAGAAAGAAAGAAAGAAAGAAGGAAAGATAGATTGCAGAATTCCTGCTGCTGCTTTGCTATTGTTAGGTACATGGCTGGCAAGTGGCAAAATGACACAGCCGAGTCCTGTGTTTTGAGTGGCAACCTGGGATGTCAGTTAAACATGCACCTCTGTACACACCTGCCCAATGGACTGACCGAGTACACTGCTCTCTCAGTAAAATTACAACACCTACAGCTTCAAATGTCTTCTCTTCCAGGCAGGAAGAGTATGAAATAACATCTTTTTGATGATCAACAATTTCCGCATGATGTCTCCAACGCTAATGCTTCTTCTAGTAGTAGTGACTTCAGACTTCACTCTCTGCTCCTCACATTTTATACTGCACTCAAAATCATTCTTCAGACATACATGTCTAAGCAGTGTATATAAGAAACTACAGATCATCCTTAAACAGTTCATGAAGAAAGGTGAGATAAAACTACTGACTATTCCTACATAATCCTTGCATCTTATAAAAAAAAAGTACAAGGAGTTTTCTCTGAAAGTATGAGGGTTTTTTACTTAGTGCAGGAGTAGTTGTGACTCATAAAACGTGGGAACATTAAGGGAAAAAAATCCCTTGAATTCAGTTCTGAAAACTGTTGGGTATATCTTCACACTACAGGAAAGAAGAAGCAACAGGTTCATCCAGTTGGCAAATATCTTCCTGTGGGATAACTAGACTATTCTTTGCCGATATATTCATGTGTAACTGTAGCAGAACATACTTTCAAGTTCTTCGTAATTATGGTATAGAATTTCAGCACTGCATCCACTTGTAAGAATGTCCTGTAGCTACATAACATGTGAAGTTTCCAATATAATATCCTGAGTATTATTGCTTTTCTGTCAGTATGTTTCAATAACTGCCAATAAAGAAAGCATGGATAACGCTGTGCAGTCTGCAAGAGTTCTTTCTCTCCTATTTCATAGATGTCATAGGAAGTCTTTAGCCAAAATTTAAGGCAAAAAGAACAAAATATGTCATAACATTTTTATTATATATCCTGACACAGCCCCAGGACTAAGCTGAGACCACATCTAGTAAAAAAAAAAAAAACAATTACTACAATAATTACACCAAAATTTTGATATAAGTGGTGATTTATCACCACTTCTAGGGTCTTCCATCTGCCAGTGATGCAATGAGGATAGTACACCAAGAAAAGACCTCTGTAATGAGAGCTGTAACCTCCTCTGTCTCCTGGGATCTCAGGTCCTTATGACAGCTCAGCCACTGCTTATCCAAGATTAATCTCTTTTGTTTGTTTTGTTTTTTTTTTTCACTTTTGTCCCTGATTGAAAAAGAATCACGTTCACCCCACCCAGACCATGGTGGGGTGAACTGCTGTTCTACAACCAGAGACTAAGCCAGGAGTAGAGTCCTAAATAGAGTTTCTCTAGTGTTATTTTGCCACCTCATACACTGCAAATCTATGGTCACTTAATAGCATCTTTAAACACATATGAAAGAGTGTAACCACAGTGAACTTTTTTTTTATAATGACAGCTTTACTCTAAAGGGAAAAAAAAAGGATGTTGTCAAAATACTAATAAAAAGAAACATGCTTAATGTTTTTCAAATACTTGGTTTCTTTCTTGTCTTTCTGTGTTTTTGTTTAAAAAAGCGAGTCATGACCCCCAAACTTTTTTAACTGCTTGATCTTGTAGTGTCAGGGTGTTGTTAAAACTTAAGTTGCTGGCTCTAGTGACACTGCTGTAATCGTTAAACACTACTTGAAATATTTACTCATTAAGCATCAACACTTGAGGCTTCAAACTATGCAAATGAAAAATGTTGGCAAATCAGAATCATACAAATTTTACTCATTTTGTATTTGTAGTTTTAAAAAATTATACAAAGCACATGGGAAAGCAGAATCAGATTCATGACCTCTGTTTTTTACCAGGAATGAAGCACTAGAGCAACTTTGAACAGTTTGAGTGCAGAAACATTCATTGTTTTTCAAGTCAGCAAAAGTTAATCCAAGATACTTTATCCAAATTTATGTAACAGCAGATATGATTGCCATGTGAAGAACATTTCACCTTATACTTTTATCTAGCTAACAATCTCCATCATAAGTATAATGCCATATGGCATTATTTCCATTTATTTCTGCTATTTCCCTTGCATGGAAATTCTGAAAGCCAATCACATATTCTATATCCGTATTCTGTTGCCAGCTTTCATTGAGGTATGTGCTGCAGATTCCTCAATGGCATACTTACCTACTTAAGTTAGTGCAGGAATGTCTCTGGGTCTCATAGTAACTGGTCAGTACATATAAAACCTGACAATTTTCAATGCCCTGGTAGCGCAAATTAAATTATAAACCATGCTTCAGTTTTGATTGACACAAAAACCTTAATAACATCAACTTAACTTCATCTGTGCCAATTTACGAGAGCAAGTTTAAGTTTGATGTTGAATATTATGTGTCCACAAAGTTGCATCCATTTAAAGGCAGATACAACTTCAGCTTAGCCAACTAATCTTTAAAATTAAAACCACAAATTGCAAAGCATTAAACACCATGCAATTCCTTAAAAAAAAAAAATTAGTCTATTAAATGTTTGTTGATTAACTGTTGTAAACAGAAGAAATGGATTTTGCAGTGAGTTGTTTACTTGTGTGGGACAGTGTAGGTAAATTAATGTTTTTAGAAAAGTAATGTCTATTGGGAATCAATGAATCATAAATCCCAACCAAAGAAAACAATGTAATGGAAACAAAGTTTTAATTACCTGTAAAATGATCTTTCTGGTATGTTGGCCAGATTTCTTTATATGAAAGAATATCAGATTCCTTAAAAAACACTTCATTTTCCAGGACATCAACTCTTTGTGTGTATTAATCCTATAGAACAAGATCCGTGTCCAGTGAAATTATGAGACTAACATTCAGCTTTCTCAAAGCTTTTTCCCTGGTGCAGAATAATAAAACTTTAAAGATGAACATCAGTGTCCTAATTTTACTCATTGAAGACAAAGAAGAAAAATTATACATCTAGTATCAGCAGCAAGCTAAAATACAGGCTGCATGGAAGTGAATTTGAAGTTTACTGTTGATTTAATCAAAGCAAGATGTCATCCAGGGAGTTTAAAATATTTAGTACTGATGAAGGTTCTAGTAAAGTAAGATAAAGCCTGACTGATAACAGTTCTACTATAACTGCTACATAAATAAATACCTTCTCTAAACTCAGGTTTTAATAACATATTTAATTTGCAGTGCAGATTGAAGTAGTAATATTTTATCTTCATTGGTGATACACTTCATTCTCTTCAGATCAGTGTGTATAAAGATCGTGTTTATACACATTTATCAGGAGCTGAATGGGATTGATTGTTCCTGTCCCCAGAAACCTTGATTCTTTAAATGGAAAAGGATTAATTTCTATTCAACATTATTATCTCCCTCTATAGTAGGATTAAATTTATATACTTGAAAAATGGGGGGTTTGCTGTTGGTTTAGGTTTGTGTTTTAACGTGCTCAAACCAAGAGAGAAATCCTACATGCTGAGAATACTGAATCCCACAGTATCATTTAAAAAAAACATACCTCTGATAACCAATCCACTTTTTGTGTGGTTTACAGCGTCCTGAAATCTGTAAGTGGATTGCCTAATGAAGGTATTGGACTGAAGGGTAACATCCCACAGGAAACTGACTGCCTTGTTTCTTGCATCATTTCAGATTAACCCTAGCCAATACATTCAAGAACAAATAGCTGAGATCAGTACTGCCTTGGCCAGGAAAAGGACTAAATGAACTTGCAGATCTCTACTGCATCTAACTTTTAGGATTTTATAGAAAATAAACCCACTGTGAATAAGGGCTCAGCACTGCCAGAACTCAGGTTGGACCAAACCACATAAGAGATTTCTTTTACCTCTTCCTTTTTGTAAACAGCAACCTGGATTTCCAAATCTTGGCTTGTTTGAATGCAACCAAAAAGTATGTTTCTAATGCCTACAGTTGCATTAATATTGTGCACTAAATGGACTGCCAGAGAAAAAGAAACTATGGAGTTACTACTTCAGTGACATTATTCCTTACATAATAAAAAAAGACACCAGAGCAAAGCAAGCATTCAGAGATGCCACTAAAGGAATCAGAGTTGAGGAACTCTGACCTGGACAGCAAGCCTGCCCTGAGAGACCCCGCTCAGGTCTTTCACTAGTAGGACATTCCCTCTGCATGTGAATGACCGTGAATTGTATGGCTATTCCAATGTGCCACAACGGGGAAAATACTTTCAGGTCCAAACTATCTTGTCTAACTAAACAATCTGGGGGAGACAAAATTACTTTTTTCAAAGTCAGGGCAATAACTTGTGTATGGCTTAATTTCTGTATTAATGAGCAGCAAGGTTTACTAATGAAAAGCTAGCAGAAATAGGAAGACAGACTGGGATTCCTATTTCATCAGTGCCATCAACAAACGTGCTGGCTAAAATCAAGTTTCAAAAACCTTCAGAGGTAAAGGCAGGAACAATATACCTTGAATTTTTGAAGTTTAGATATCTCCTACAAGAATCAGGTCCACTGTTTCACTGTAACATTGAAATTACAGAAGTGTAGATAAAATAAGGTTGAAATGAAGACTCAGAAGGATCAGGTTAGGAAAAGAACTGTTATTTTTATCTTCTGGTCTTTCAAATGCTAGGAACTAAATTTTCCTTTCAACCCATTCTTTCCTAGCTGTAAAATACAATAAAATATTGAATGAAGTCTATTTTCACTCTGGAGGATAGGAAAGAGGAACAGATTCTTTCTACATTCACAATATCAAATCAACAAACCAATAACCAAAACTAGTTATCTTTTGAAGATATGTACATAATGATCTTCTAAGGACCAGAGAAGCTTGGTAATTTGCACCAGAGTTGTCAGCTGACCGATGCTGAATAGACATACATGGAAAAATACTAGAAAAGGGTTTTCTCCTCTTACTCATACAGCTGGAAAGGAAACCAAATTGGATGAGTGATCAGATAATTACAGAGCCTTTGAAAAGTACATGGGCAGCTACACAGAAAGTACATGGGCACAACTGGATCTTTTTCTTTCCTTATTCCCTTTTCCATCTTTAAAAAAGTCTGCTTTTAAAGAAAAGGTCTTTTTTCTTCATTTAAACTTCCCTACTTCCCTCTCTTTTGTTGCCACACCATTCCTAAATGGTTATTTTGTTCCTGAAAAAGCAAGCACAGAAGAGCTTCTAGAAAAAAGCAATCCTAGTTTCAGACCGGAATGCCCTCACCATATAACATAATGATAAAAATATGGTATCCTCCACAGGTAGTTATAAGGTTCATCCATGTAATTTCAGGGGTAGCTGCAATTTCATCCTCTGAAGAGATCCTATAGCTTGTTGAAATACTATGGGAATTTTGGCCCAATCGAAATATCACTGTTGCAATGACCATTAGTACCTGAAGTCTGCCATGTAATACCCTGCTGTTGTGCCATGTGTCTGTCTCCTCCAGATCCCCTTTTATCTTTCTGCTTCTCTTAAAATGACCTTTTGTCAAAGTAATACAATTCTTTTCTGTTGTGCTAGTTCTTTTCCCCAAATTACTCCATTTCTGCATGCTATATAAATGAAAAGAAAAATTACAATGCCAGACACTCCCTAAATTGGCATGGATTTCTGTTTTGCATATATCAGAAATTTAAGAAACAATGAGAGATTTACTTACCTAGCTGAATAATTTCTATTACCTTTTCCCAAATTCCATCTGGGTAAGTTACAATGGAGCAAAAGTAAAGACCAACATCCTCCAAAGTGCTCTTGATGAAGGACAAGGACTTGTCTTCCCTGGAAGCATTTTCAAAATAAATTCTTCCATTGTATTTGTCTTCAATATGTATGCCATATATTGGATGCAAGACAGCTATATTTTCTTTATGAGTTACATTAAGTTTCATCCACGATGTCTGGATTATCACGGCTTTGTTTGGATATATGCATTCCAGTTTCACCTTCTCAGTAAGTTTTACAGTTGAATCCACAAACTTTCCTTCCACGTTGGCTAAAGCACACACAGAGGTTCAGTTTTAAGAATTAACATAATAGAAAATTGAAATTATAGAAACTCAGAAACAACTTTGGAAGCACTACAAGCAAAAAAATAAAGAAAAAGTTCACTAAAAAAAACCCCAAACCCTAGACATTATTATTACTTCTAACATATGAATATCATTCAACAATTAAAATTTGTCTGAATCACACACTTGTGAATTGTTATCATATCTGTCATGATGCAATAAAAAAAAGGAAAGATGTTAGCTGGGAATAAGAAAGCAATCTTACTTCCACAAAGCTGGAGAACAACAAAAAGGAGAGCTGCATGGTCCATCTCAAAGAACACTGAAATCAGTGACTGCAGTGCGACAGGGTTTTATTCAGTCTCTGTGCACCATGTGCCCTTCTCACAGGATGTTTTCACTTTTGGAATATGAAAAAGATCATGCACTTTTTACTTTCACATTCTAAGAAACACCAAGTTTGAGGTCTCGGTGCAGTTGCATCAGAGAGACTAAATTCCTATCAAAATCCACCTCAGAGTAAACTTTGCATTACCAATGAACCTCTAGCAATATGCATGAATACTATGATAACTGATGAAGCAGAGATCTTTAGGTTTCAGCAGCAGAAGCAAACAGAATTCTTCCGTGCCATGTATCCAAAATCAACAGAATTTCTCCATTTCTCTGACACTGCAGTTCAACATTTATCTATTATTCAAGGAGTATAAAATCTAAAGAGAAGATAAGACAGTTCCTATATATTAGAGGTCATAATTATGTGACTGGTTATAAAAAGTAATGTCTTAAGGTCTGAGAATTTAATTGTGATAACATGTCATGACCTAGTATTTTGGGATCAAAATTATGCAGCTCAAAAATTCTTGTTCAAAGGTGTAAGAATGTTGAGTGTTCATGACTCATGTTGAAATTTGTCAAAACAAGCCACATTCTTACATTTTTTATGGATTTTTCTCAGGACAATTGCAAGCATTTTTGCACCTCAGCAGGCCATAATTTTGTAGAGCTGCTTAAAATTGAACCAACATGATTGACTTGAAGTCAAAACTAAGCGTGAACTGACTGGTTAAAATTCTCAAATGAATAAACAAATGTAATTTGAACTAAAGCTGACAACAGAAATTAATATTTTAAGTGAGTAATAACCTGCACAAGCTTGAGCAGAACTTAGCATTAGAGCTGTTTAAGACTCCTCCCACAGTGCAACAACTTGTGTGTAAACCAAATCTGTATATATTTATCTGTGTTAAACTAGGCATGTTTTAGGATAATACAACATTTTCAATGTTTGCAATGACTCCATTTTGACCCTTCCTAGTTAGATCTGTAATTCTCCATTGTTATGGTTGCATGTATTTCTACTCTATCTTGTCTAGATTCACAAAGTACACCATCCATTTGACGCCAAGTGTAAAAATCTAAATAGAAGAGAATTGAATTGAAGACTGAGTCTTGCTTTATTTGCATTACAAAATTATTTTTTCAAACCGATCAAAAGATTAACTTACATTAAGCTTGTTTCAGGAAACAGAAGTATTGCTGATAAGAAAAGCAGGAAATGGGAAGCTTCAGAAACTAAATGGCAAATTTTGTATTAGAAAAGAACGGATCTTGTGAATTGAAGAGGTCCAATTCCTGGATGCTGTGCAGCATAGCGGCCTTTAAACCAACTACACAGGATCTATATGGTTCCTGCATTTAAATCTTGAACCTCAGTTGCAAATGAGGCAAAAAGACAAAGTATGTCTCTATCTTGGAATATTATTCTTTATGTCATACTCCATATGTATATAGTAGTTTACAGATAAGTGGTGTTCCACAAAATCTAAAGTGGAGTGAAAAAGATATGTTCATTTTTCTACTATTATTATCACAAATGAAACTTTTTAGAAATTTATTTTCTTTAATTAAAGCTAAGATAAAGTACTTAGGAAGTCTCCAAAATGAAGACAAAATCCCTTAAATGAAAATTATTCTTCACTCATCTGTTTATAAATATAAATTACAAATTTATTGCTCTGAATTTCATGCTTGTTTCTCTCCATCTGGCATTGAAAGAAAAACAGAAGTCAAGAAATTAACGTCCAACCCCACATGATGTCTAAGTATCGATGATATAATATGTCATCTGAAGACATTTATTTGCTGTACAACAGACACAGTTACTACAAATGTCAGGGATTTTTGGTCAGCTAGTCCCAAGAACAGGGTCCCTTGTCACACCTGCTAAAAAAACCAGCCTGCAACCAGAGCATTACTGCATCTCCCTTTAAAGGCTGTGATACAAATCGCCTCCAGACACCAGTACAAGTCCCCTCTAGAACATGGGCAACACACCTGAAAGTCACAAATCAGAAAGCTGTAAGCACTGTGAAAGTTGATTCTACTGGTATAATTTGGGAGTAGGCACGCACTTAAAGTATCACATTTTTGCAGAAGATGTAACCTATAAAAAGAGAAATACACACCATCTCCACCCTACTCTCCTGGGCAATGGACGTATCAGAGCAGGTAGTGTAAGGGAAGATCCATCGTGTAGCCCCCTCCCTTCCAGCCTGACCTCATACCTCCCTTACCTCTAACCTCTGTTTCTCCCTACCTCCCCAGCACTGAAAGGCTGGAAAATCCACATATCTCTGATTATTATCTGTGGATAAGAGACTTTCACAGTCACTCCATTGCTTGAGCAGTTCCTTGGACTCTGCCTCTCTGCTCCTCTGCCCACCGTTCCCCACAGCCTGGCTCTTCTTTCCCAGCAATCCCACTTGCTCTCCATCCTTCGAACCCCAAAGCAAAGGAAGGGAAGGCTCACAAAGACAAACAAGACACAGTAGACTAATTGCTGGCTAAATGCCAATTACAGTTTGACATCAAAAGCAGCACAGTGGAATTTTCCAGCTGAATGTACAACTGTAGGATGTGGTTTAAAAGAAAAAAAAACTAGAAAGAAAGAGCAAAAAAGATTGTGCAGTAAATACAATGGAGATCTACAGCTTGGATTTTAATCATGACTTGAACATACATCTTCGGTGACCCTGGGTGAGTCATTTCATTTCCTGGTGCATTAATTTCCCAAACTCCAATATATAGAAAATATGTAATGAATGCTGCTGTTTCAAAGCATGTCACAATAATCTCTGTAATGAGGTTTTTTAATGGAAATTTTTATAAAACTCTGAAGAATAAGACATACATATAGGGCCAGCACAATATGTTAATATCCTTTTTAATGATTCATTAGTATTTAAGATTTAACAGATAGACCTGTAGCAACAGTGCAGAAAGAGCGGCAAATACCCTTGCAGACTGCTGCTACCACCAGAAAAAAGGCCTCGACTGCGGCAGCACAGTGAAGCAGGAGATAGCTGAAAAGGAGACCGCTCCAGATACCACGCCTTTACCTACAAACATGAGCAACTGGAAAATGATCAGGGCAAAAAGGTTCTCCAGTTTCAATGAATCTCCAATGAAGATAATGAAGCAAATGGGCTGGGAGGAGGGAGGTGTGACTGTGTTTTGCACGTGGTCTGAGCATCTCTGTAGATTAGCTCCAACCCTGTAGAAGCCAGGATAACCAACCCAGATGACAATTCAGTAACAAGTGATACAACTCCCTATTTCTCTATGGGTGAGGGTCCCCCTGTTGCCAGTGCGCTGCCATCAAAGAAATTACCTCTTTTTCCATTCACTATTCTATGTTTCTTTAAGCAGGATGGCTGAGTAGTACAGCTGGATAAAGGCACAATAATTCAATTTCCTTTTTCCTATTCTGCATCTAATCTAATTGAACAAATAAAGCCCCCCAAATTGGGTTAATCTATAGGCATGCCTGATTCAGTAACATAATGGATAGGATTCTTCAGTATGTATTCATTAACCTCAGAGGAGAAGTTAAGTTAACACCAGGTATCCCTCCAAAGAGAAAGGAAAAAGTTGTGAATTAAATACAATCACGTTTTGGGGACATATTGGTAAAGATGAATCAGAGAGGAAAAAAAAGTTGAATCTAAAAGGCTTTCCCAAATGTAGAAAAGTAAAGAAAATATAATTTACATGTTCAAGTTCTCGATAATTTTTTATTGTTAAACATACTGGCCTCCAAGAGGTTACACTATATAAATTATAGTTCCAAGAGGTTACGGTATATAAATTATAGTTCTATGATGAAATGCTTCAACCCCAAACAAGTCAATCTTTGAAAGAGGATATGTATTCAGGAATCTTTATATAAAGGATTATGTTTCTACATTTCTGGAAATGGAAAATTATTTACATTTTTTGGAACTGGACCACGAACTAGATATTCATCCTAACATAACACTGAACACCTAAATGGGTCAGGAAGCTAAAGACTGTTGGTGATAAAAACCACAGCTGTAATATGAAGCCTAGATAACGTTAAATGTTGAGATTCAGGAAGGGGTTTTTTTTTCAGTTTTTTTCAAGGAGATTATTCATGAGTAACAGATGCCATCTGAATATAGAAAAGCTATGTTTAGTGACAGAATAAGCTAATGGTGTGATGTACTAATAGTATCAAGGTCTGCTTAAGGCAGTGGAAGAAACACCACTGCTAAATTTTGAACTAGGCACCATAAAGCACTACTACCGATGACTAACAAGCCAAAGATGTGTTGGTAAGAGGTAAGAATGTTTGTGGGGTTTTTTTAAGTTCACCGTGTAAGTAATGTTCCTTTGATGTGCTCATAGCAGGAGAGTCTGCCTGTGATGACTCGCTCAACTTTAGTGAAGTTTGCGTGTCTGCGTGTGAGGGGGAAATCCTTAGAGCAGCCATTAGAAGTACTCCTCTGTCCATTTGAATAAAACAAAAATGGAAAATATGACAAAAAAGTGAACTGAAGATAATTATGAAGACAATGAAAAAAGCCAAGTTGATGTACTTAAAAAAGAGAGAGAAAACCTCAACAAATAATTCCAAGAAAATATCTAATTAATCATTTATATTTTTATTTACGTGATTGCTTGATGATAAAAGCTATCACCATGCCTTTTTCTTCTGTCTAAACCTTTTCTGTTCAGTGATCTTGACTGTAAATGTTTGCCTGATTAGTTTCAATAAGGTATCAAAAATGTCCTTACAAATATTTTATAAATTCTTCTACTTTTATAATAGGAATGTAGTACTGGATTTCTATTCACATTTTGTTGATAATTAGTCTATGCATTTTCATCCAGTAATAACAGAAGACAGCATTTGAAAGACACGAAAGAAACAAATTCACAAAGGAAAGTAGTAAATTACATTTGAGTCTCTAAGAATTTAATGTACTAATACAGTGTAGTTGATTATGCTTATTTCTATCAATTCAGTTCTTGTCCTCTTGTTGAAGTCTCTTATTTTAACAGTTTCCAAAAAGTGATATTATTTGCAGAAATCTGAAAGTTTCATTTTAATGAAAGAAAAATGAAAGCAGAAAGGCTTCAAGGTTCTCACACAAATCCATTATTGGGACAGGAAGTGGTCGTTTCCGTTTCAGAGCACAGCCATTCTCATGCACCTATTATTTTTCCTGAATTATTCTTTTCTTGGTTCAACTCTACTTTTTATGTCCACCATGCTAAAAAAAATCTGTTAAAAGTCAGTTTAATGAAATGAATGTTGCTGGATTTTTTCTTTTGCTGGCAGAGGCTTACAGAGCTGTTCCTTAAACAATACCCTCAAATACAGCCTGGATGTGAAAACTTCCTGCAAAGGCGGTTCACTTAAGGTTGAGGCTATCCTTAATTATAGGATGTTGTCAGCTCAGACGTGTCTCCAAGAAAGATCTGTAACTTTTATATGGCAAAGAAGCTTATAACTAAAAATGGCCTTCAAAATCCAGGGAGAAATCTAAAGAGAGCAAACAATGCATCTTTTGTATATGGCATCTTTAAGCTTTTTTGTTGATGCATCCAGGACTTGACACAGACTGCCTTTCTAGTGAAGAATGTTATCTCATGCATCTTCTTTTTCCTAAGCTCTTTTTGTGCTCCTTTATTGTGAAAAAGGCTTGGTAAACAGCAAAGTGACAGTTTATCATTTTCCAGTAATGCACATCTCTTTCTTACAAGATCAAGTCAAGCAGCCAATACTGTCTAAAATCTACGCCCTACACACAAAAAAACCAGAGAAAACCAAAACCAAAGGAAACCACCCCAAACACCAAACCCAAATATCCTTGAGGCAGTGGTGATGATGCGTAAAAGCAGAAAATTAGTTGACTGTTTGCCTTGTTCGCTATTTGCAGTTTGATGAGTTCTGCCTATTGCTTTTTCTGTTTAAAAATCAACAAAGGGGTGTGGGGGTGTCATTGCAACAGAGGGGGAAGCTGCTGGCGGTGCTGGCTGAGATGAGCTGGGTACAGCCGGAGGCTGAGACGGAGGTGGGGCAGGAAGCCACGTGCTCGCCACGCAGGCGCTGGCTGGAGGAGTCGGGAGCAGATGAGATGGGGTCCCAAAGCAGACAGGACCCGCAGGCTCAGTGTCAGGCTGCCTTACAGGCTCGGCAGCGGCTGCGGGGGGCTGCTCACCCAGGCGGAGTGGAGAGGCTTCGCAGCAGAACAGGGGGAGAGACCTGCTCCCGGGAGGACACAGGGTTCAGGGGAAAACTTATTTTCAAACTCTCTTATTCAGTCTGTCATACCTGTCAGATTTGAGATTTGTCTTTTTAAAGAGTTACCTTGCTCTGGTTCATTACTTGTGTTCTGAAGAAACGCAGCCAAGGACACCCAGGTTGTACCTCGGTACAGTGGCGTCAGGGAAAGCAGGGGTAGTTCCTACCCAAAGGTCTTGCTGACTTAGCGGTCCTTTACACAGAAAGGGTCGTATTGGGATTTCCAGAGAACTACCTTGGTAAAAATGCATGTTCACTTCTTCTCTTTTCCTCTTTTTGATCTTTGACTTGTTTTAAATGTTCTAGGAGGTACCAACCCAGCCATTCAAACTGCCCCTCGAAAGAAGCATACTTCAGAACACACAAGCAACCTCTTCCCCTACAAGTAGACTGCTTAAAGATTTTCAAAATAGAAAACAAAAAGATATTTGCTAGTAAACTTTTGAACAAATAATGGACTAAGCTCTCCCCACTCTAGGGGGAAAAATGACCTTGGAGAGGGGGATTAAGAAAAACAAAGAAACTATGTAAAAACAATTACCTCCTACCAAATCTTTACATATGTAATGAAATGGAAGAATCAACAAAACCTAAAGAAAAAAATAAAATTCTGTTCTATTGTAATGAATTAAGGTAATCTGTTGGTTTTGGATTATTTAATTTTTTTTAACTCTACAGCGCCATAAACTGGTACATAGGAAATCTAGAACAGATGTTTCTTGAGCATGTCGTTGCTTTACAAAAGTTCATTTGCTTAGGCAAAGCCCAACAAAACAATAGAGCTTTTTCAAGAAAGGTATCACAGTCAACTGTAAATTAATGGAATTAATTTACAAAGGAATATCTGCTGCAATCATTTGTTTTAGTAGAAATAGCATAATTGTACCATAAACTCCTGCCTGATTCACTACAACATATTACATCTGTTTTATGCTAATGTAGTTCCAAGGAAATCAATGATATTTATACTGACGTAAAGCAGCGGTGAGTCATATTCTCAATTAGTCTCTTCAGTTCGAGAAGGAATATCAGAGATTTTTCTTTATTTTCCAAAATTTAGCCTGCAACCATGTTCACAGATTTCTAAGAACCTGAAAGTTTAATTACATCTATAGGGCTTCAGAGCACTCATTACAGAATCATCACAAGTTATTTTATGAGGATTTTTTTTTTAATTGAATATTGTGACTACATAGGTCTTTTGTTTCATTAATGTGTTCATAACAAGAGGCACTGGTCTCTTACAGATCTTTTTTTAAAATTATGTGTGTGATCTATAGGAATCATAAAATGCCTGTAAAGTAGCATACCTGTTCAAAAACGGCTTATCTACTATCCTAACATAACTATCCTAACATATTGATTCTGCTATCAATTAAAAATATTATGCTTTTATTTTTATGATTAGGTTCAACTCCCCTTAGTTGAAATCACGTGTGAAGCCCCTGCCAGTTTGAAATATAGCCCATTTTCAACCATCCAAAGTTAAAAATTGCAGATATTTCTTTTTTTACAATTATGTCTTTCTATTTTTAATTGATTTTTTGTTTCTTTTTCTTAACGTGAAAGAGATTTTTTAAAAAGGTAGTGATCTAAGTATATGATGTATGAGTGCTCAAAGGCTTACCAGAATAATCTGATGCATTAGAAAGGCAGGAATTTAAACAGATAATCCAAGGCAAACCTTGCTAGGATAATTTTAAAGAGTTGGTTGACTGAATTTAGGTTGATCAGAAATAACCAGAGACCTTGGTTTTGCAGGCAGTTCATTCTTAAAGAGCTAAAGGAGAGGGCTCCTCCTGCACACACTGGACTGTCACAAATATAACTTCAGGTTTCAGGTTATTTAAGCTAATAGCCTGGATCAAGATCTCCAAGGTCAAAATTGCATTTATCAACTTCCTTGTAGTACTGTTTGTATCCATTACAAACTATGTGTATTTTGCAATGGGAAACCTGGATATATAGCATTAATATTTTTTGGTTTATTATTTTTCAAAGCATAAAATGAAAGATACACTGTATTGTTATACCTGTGTTTTGTCCCTGGATTCCTGGGATTGAGAGCTTTGTGTGCTGTTTTGTGTTGTTTCTATTGTAGATGATGGTAAATGATATTTCCTGGATGTTATGTTTCAGTCTTCAGTGGGCTTTTTTTTTCACAACTGAATCAACTGTATTTTCTACTAAGCCTGAGATGAATACATATGTGTTCCCCTTTCATTTAAGTAGAAATTCTATTGCTTCAAAAAACATATCTATAATATCATACAGAATGTGGCAGCTGACTTAATTTGTCAAATGGTGAATAAATTCTTCTGAGAACAAAGATACAGATTTCCTGCCATTCTTTGTATAGGATGGATAGCATCGAAAACATCTTAAACAGTTCTCTTTGCTTTTCTGAAAAGATTTTGACAGTGTTAATTACTTCTGCTAACAGAAATTTCTGACACTTTGTATGACCTTCTGTTGCATTTGAAAAAGGCTGTCATGTTTGGTGTACTGATGTATCCAATGAAAACGCCGGGAAATGAAATGAAATGACACGAAACAAAACTGGTGAAGGGCCTGGAGCACAAACCTTATGAGGAGCGGCTGAGGGAACTGGGACTGTTTAGCCTGGAGAAGAGGAGGCTGAGGAGAGACCTCATCGCGCTCTACAACTACCTGAAGGGAGGTTGTAGCGAGGTGGGTGTTGGTCTCTTCTCCCAAGTAACTAGTGATAGGACGAGAGGAAATGGCCTCAAGTTGCGCCAAGGAAGGTTTAGATTGGACATTAGGAGAAATTTCTTTACTGAAAGAGTGGTCAGGCCTTGGAACAGGCTGCCCAGGGAAGTGGTGGAGTCACCAACCCTGGAAGTATTTCAAAGACGTGTAGATGAGGCGCTTAGGGACATGGTGTAGTGGGCATGGTGGTGTTGGGCTGATGGTTGGACTCGATGATCTTAGAGGTCTTTTCCAACCTTAATGATTCTATGATTCTATGATTCTATGAAACAAAACAAAACTTATTGTTAGCATTGTTAGCTACCAAGTAAGGCATTTCCAGTGACTTCACCAAAACATAGATTTTGCTTCTTCTGTGGGGGGACTTCTGTACAAAGAAATTAACTCCTTTTGAATGTGGCAATAACATGCACTGATTGCAAGAGAGAACAGAAGCACAGAACTCTACCCATTGCCCCACGAGGCAGCCAGCCTGACTTCACAGATGGGCGAGCTGCTCGCAGTTTGTCCGAGACAGAAGCTGGTGGTGGGCTTGTGCACCATTTCACTCTCTGCTGGTCAGCATCAGATTATCTGTAACTGTAAAATAGACTGTGCTAGTCCCTGTGAAACCAGAAGAAAAGATAGAAAAGTTCTAACTAAAACCAGAAAGAACTATTATCAGAGCGTGGGAGAATGGCAGAATGGGGACGTTTTAAGCAGAAGAAATATAGAACTCCCGAAGTAGATCATCATATATTGTCGTTATTTTCCATGGAAAAGATCAAAGGCTTAGCTGTGCATGAAACTTGTACCTTTACACTGCCATGGTTACAGTAATGTCATCGTCCTTGGACAAGTGCATTTGCACCAATACAAAATTCTGTTTATTCATCACTTACCGTTTCATTCACATAGAGAAAGTGAATATACACATGGATGTCAACTTTATGTAGTGTGTTTGTAAGAGAGTCACTAATAATATTATTACACTGGTATAAAAAAAACCACCTTAAAGTACTGTAACTATGTTGGTATAAAAACATCCAACATTAAGCTGGTTGGCACAAAATCTGTTGACATTGTTAAGTGTTTCGACTGCAATTCACAGAGTAAGGTTCAACAAAGTTTCTAGAACTGCAGTGGAAAACACCTTAAATAGGTCATTGCTAAGCACAAAGAAAAAAAAAAGGAAAAAAAAGGGAAATAAAGATCAAACAAATGAAATTCAAACAAACTATGATGGCAGAGATAGCTGCTGTTTTCACAAGTGTTTATAGCTGTGGTCTTTTGAACTTATTTACTACAATATCAGGCTATTTTACCTGTTATGCTATTTCTTTTTCTCTCTTTCTCTCTCTCTCTTTTTTTTTAAATGTACAGTTTCAGTTAGATTTCAAACCCTTGGCTTAGCACTTGTCACCTACCACTGTTTCCAGTTGGCCATTTTACCTCTAACTGAAAATAAAATTATGCCAGCATGTTGGGGAGAAAGCACAGAATACTTTAAAGAGTCATATGAAAAAGTGCGTAGGCTGTTAAGGAGCTCTCTTCTGATACATTATTACAAATACACTCTCAGCACAGGATAAGGAGATTTGTTATCATTAAGAGATGTTTCAGTTCAGAGGGAGAATAAAATAATCCACCCTGAAGCTCTACATTCTGGGTGATTACATTTTGACCTCAATTCCTGCTATATTCCATACTGAATTTGTCCATACAATAATGTTTCCCTGCTGGGACCTAGTCCAACATCACCTAAAGTTAAGTTTTTCTATTGACTTTTATGGTCTATGGCTTCTTAAAATCAGTTGTTGTTTTATCCATAACAATATTTTTCCATGCTCATACACTTTTAAAAGCATACTGGATAAACCCCACAATGTTAAACTGCATATTTAACCACATACAGACCTTGAATAATACAGATGGAAGAATACAAACCCCTACAATCCATTGCTGTGCTACAATTTTTTCTCATTTTTATTCTTACAGGATGCAAACTTCCTGTCACTAAGAAAGGCAGATTTAAAAATAAACATAAAATCATAGAATCATAGAATAGTTTGGGTTGGAAGGGACCTTTAAAGGTCCTCTAGTCCAACCCCCCTGCCGTGGGCAGGGACGTCTTCAACTCGGTCAGGTTGCTCAGGGCCCTGTCCAACCTGACCTTGAATGTTTCCAGGGATGGGTCATCTACCACCTCTCTGGGCAACCTGTGCCAGTGTTTCACCACCCTCATTGTAAAAAATGTCTTCCTTAGATCTAGTCTAAATCTACCCTCTTTTAAACTATTCTCCCTTGTCCTGTCACAAGAGGCTCTGCTAAAAGGTTTGCCCCCATCTTTCTCATAAGCCCCCTTTAAGTACTGATAGGCCGCGGTAAGGTCTCCCTGAAGCCTTCTCTTCTCCAGGCTGAATAACCCCAACTCCCTCAGCCTTTCTTCACAGGAGAGGCGTTCCATCCCCCTGATCATTTTCGTGGCCCTCCTCTTGACCTGCTCCAACAGGTCCACGTCTTTCTTGTGCTGAGGGCTCCAGAGCTGGACGCAGTACTCCAGGTAGGGTCTCACCAGAGCAGAGTAGAGGGGCAGAATCACCTCCCTCGACCTGCTGGCCACGCTTCTTTTGATGCAGCCCAGGATACAGTTGGCCTTCTGGGCTGTGAGCGCACATTGCTGGCTCATGTCCAGCTTTTCATTCACCAGTACCCCCAAGTCCTTCTTGTCAGGGCTGCTCTCAATCCCTTCATCCCCCAGCCTGTATTGATGCTGGGGGTTGCCCCAACCCAGGTGCAGGACCTTGCACTTGGCCTTGTTGAACTTCATGAAGTTCACAGGGGCCTACCTCTCAAGCTTGTCCAGGTCCCTCTGGATGGCATCCCATCCCTCAGGCATGTCAACCGCACCACTCAGCTTGGTGTCATCTGCAAACTTGCTAAGGGTGCACTTGATCCCACTGTCTATGTCATTGGTGAAGATATTAAGTAGTACCCGTCCCAATATGGATGACTGCAGGACACCACTTGTCACCAATCTCCACCTGGACATTGAGCCATTGACCACCACCCTCTGGATGCGTCCATCCAACCAATTCCTCACCCACCGGACAGTCCATCCATCAAATCCATACCTCTCCAGTTTGGAGAGAAGGATGCTGTGGAGGACTGTCAAAGGCCTTACAGAGGTCCAGATAGATGATCTTTCCATGTTCACTGATGTAGTCACTCCATCATAGAAGGCCACTAGGTTGGTCAGGGAGGACTTGTGCTTGGTGAAGCCATGTTGGCTGTCTCAAATCACCTCCCTGTCCTCCATGTGCCTTAGCATAACTTTGAGGAGGATCTGTTCCATGATCTTCCCAGGCACAGAGATGAGACTGACTGGCCTGTTCCTTGGATCTTCCTTTTTTCACTTTTTAAAAATGGGGGTTATGTTTCCCCTTTTCCAGTCAGCAGGAACTTCACCAGACTGTCATGACTTCTCAAATACGAAGCTTAGCAACTTCATCTGCCAATTCCTTCAGGACCCGTGGATAGATCTCATCGGGTCCCATGGACTTGTGCATCTTCAGGTTCCTTAGATGGTCTTGAACCTGATCTTCTCCTACAGTGGGTGGCTCTTCATTCTCCCAGTCCCTGCCTTTGCCCTCTGCAGCTTGGGTGGTGAGGCTTGAGCACTTGCCCGTGAAGACCGAGGCAAAAAAGTCATTGAGTACCTCAGCCTTCTCCGTATCCTGGGTAACCAGTCTCCCGTTTCGTCCTGGAGAGGGCCCACATTTTCCCTAGTCTTCCTTTTAGCCCTAATATACCAATAGAAGCTTTTCTTGTTGCCCTTGATGTCCCTGGCCAGATTTAATTCTATCAGGGCTTTAACTTTCCTAACCTGATCCCTGGCCACTCAGACAATTTCTCTGTATTCCCCCCAGGTTACCTGTCCTTGCTTCCACTTTCTGTAGGCTTCCTTTTTGTGTTTGAATGTGTCCAGGAGCTCTTTGTTCATCCACACAAGCCTCTGGCACTTTTGTCTGACTTCCTTTTTGTTGGGATGCATCGCTCCTGAGCTTGGAGGAGGTGATCCTTGAATATTAACCAGTTTTCTCTCTTCCCTCCAGGGCTTTGTCCCATGGCACTCTACCAAGCAGATCCCTGAAGAGGCCAAAGTCTGCTCTCCTGAAGTCCAGGATAGTGAGCTTGCTGTGCGCCCTCCTCAGTGTCCTAAGGATCTTGAACTCCATCATTTCATTGTCACTGCAGCCAAGGCTGCCCTTGAACTTCACATTCTCCACTAGCCCCTCCGTGTTGGTGAGAACAAGGTCCAGCATAGCACCTCTCCTTGTTGGCTCCTCTGTCACTTGGAGATGGAAGTTATCATCAATGCATTCCAGGAACCTCCTGGATTGCTTATGCCCTGCCGTGTTGTCCCTCCAACAGATATCGGAGTGATTGAAGTCCCGCATGAGGACCAGGGCTTGTGAACATGGGGCTGCTCCTATGTGTCTATAGAGGGCAATAAATGGAAACAATACAATAGTAAATTACTGTCAACAAACACCCGAAGTGAGCAGAAATAGTTTTTCTCCTTTTAATGTTAAATGCAAAAAATAGTAAGGAAAGATTTTTGAAACCATCATTATTTTTACGCTAAACATCACTGTTCACTTTCAAGTAATTCTTATTATTCTGGCTGCTGTTTGGTTGCTGACTTTGCCCCTCCCCAGCACAGGGTGCAGAACAAGGAGGGAGGACGAGCCGGAGCCGCAGAGGCAGCCACAGGCTTCGCTGTGCCCCGAAACCTCAGAGCTGGCTGGATGCTCCAGCTTCTGGCGACCTCCTGCTGAACGGCTCCCCTCCTCGTGTACTAATACACCTTTTTGTAGGGATGCTTTGCAAACTTTTAGTTATTGCACAGTAATTTCGGACAGCGCAAGGTTTTTCACTCAAGTGTAGCATTTTTATTAGGTCAGAAACCAGCATGCAGAAGAATTTAATATTTCTTTTTTAAACTTATTTTTAATGCTGAAAACTGTACCTCTTGCAGATGCAAAGGGTCCAAAGGGTCTAAGGAACAGTTTCCTGAGCTGTGGATTACTGAATAGTTGATGTCTTAATTTACACAAACAGATTAAAAATCACACCAAAAGTTTCAGAAAAATTGCAAATTCCAATGACACTGTTTCTATCTACAGGAGAAGCTTGTGTTAGCCCTTGAAACTTCAGGGTTATTTGCCATATATGAAAAATTTTCAAACCTTAGAGAATCTAATCATGAAGGTACTAAAGCTTGTGCATAGTCTTGGGATTCACCAAATTCCAGGTTCAGGAAGGCTCTGAAATTCAGATAAAGTAGTTTTAATTGGACGCAAATCAAAGTGTTTATTCAAGTGCTGTTATTCAACTCTGGAAGACACCTTTCTGGAAAAGTCTCCTGATGGGCAAGAAAAACCGGCTGAGAAGGCGAGTCATGTTCTGCAAATCCTCAACTACAGCGAGTCCTGGAATGATAACCAAGAGGAAAGACAATTTTCCCCTTCCTGATTTGGTGAAATTCACTTTTGAAGGGGAAGCACTTTGAGCTTTTCTACAACAACCTAAATTTGGATTTATGTGATGAGTACTGCTATTCTGATGTCAGTGTGCTGGCTGCCCTTGCCTCAGTTGAGAGTGCCTCAGTGCATCAACTCACCTAGATGCTGACAACTGTATTCTCTCAAGAGAGCTTTTGAAGAGGTTTTTTGTTGGTTTTCTTTTTTTTCCCCTCAATATTGTTCAGATTTTGTTTTATCGTTTGGTTTAATGATTGGTCTCTGAAGTCAGTAGCAGCTGGTGGTGCAGACCTAACACAGGAAATTAAACTGAGGAGACATTATCCTCTTGTTAAACTCGGTTAGCGGACATCTGAATTGGCTAGCAAGTTTTTAATAACACACATTTATTACTCATGGATCTAAAGCAACGACACAGGTGATCCTTTAACTCCCTGTATGTGTAAGACACAGGGCCACAGGCAGTGCGGACATCCCCTCTCTCTCCCCTTCTGCTCTGCCTCCGTGAAGCTCTGCACTGCTACGTAGGGTTATTGAAGGAGTGAGGATAGAAAATATTTGGTTTTAAAAGGCATTCCTTGTTGCTGATAGTCTCAAACATATTTCAACTCCAGATCAGTCTTTTGAAAATATTCTCAATTAGGCAGCATTTCTAAAATTGCCTTTTTAAAGAAAGATAGGCAACACCAGCGAAAAATTGCAGGACGTGAATTATTTATTTTAGTGAGCAAAATCTTGTGTTACCTACATGAAGCACTGGGGATTGCCAGCCTGTATTCTGATGCCTTCAAATGCTTCAAACATTCAACTCGCTAACAGTGTTTCTTGTGTCACGCTAGCCTACACTTCATGTTGTTCTTAGAAGCACTTTTCCTATGGAAAAAGAAGGAAAAGAAAACTAAATTTTTACCTGCTAGTAAGAAGCAAAAGCTCTTACAGAATGTACGTATGGATATGTATTGCTTGTGGGTTTAGTTCTACTCTTTATTAGTCACAAAAATTGCCTGCTGCGACTTAATTAATCCTGCCTGGCTGATAGAGAAACTTATTTCACACACACACACAAATTTTTTTTCCCCCCAAGTATCCTATGAGTCTTTTAACTTTTACAATTTTTTTTCCCCTCACTTCTTTTTCTGTTGTTCTTGGCAAATATTAGGTCAAAGAAAATGCTAGAATTTTATTTTAAAACAGTAAGTTAGCTATAAATTATTTTACAGGAAGCAGTCATATAATATGCATGTTTTGGGGTTGTTAACCTCAGACTTCTCAAGACAGAGTATCAGCTTTGATACTAACAGTCAGAAATCCCCTTATGGAGTGATTCTTTTGAAAGCAGACATGACTTGGCCAGCATTGTGAAAGGAAGTACAGCAGATTTTCTTGACCCTCTCTCTTCTCTTCCAAAAATCCTGTCCAGCTGAACCTGTATTGCACTAAAATCACTCAGTGAGAAAAACAATCAGCTTCTACCTATCCTCATCAGCAATGGAGCAACAATATTTCAGGCACACCTAAACCAGCTTTTCCCTCAGTTTCAGAGAGAGGCAACAAACAAATTGGAACTTGCTTGCAGTTTTTTCCTTCTTACCAGTAAAATCAGAAACTGCATTCAACCAGAACTTTCCTGCTCTAATTAAAGTGAATCGGTAGCCTTTGGCCAGTGTGTCCTTTTAAGAGATGTGGGTGAATGCAGTCTGCCCTGTCACTTTGAAGTTAGGCTCGACTCTACGTCCTCATGGCTTGTGATCTCAGCCATGCAGGACTTGGACTGGTTCTCTCCTAGCATAACTTGAGTGTGAAATGGCTATTGAGTTTTGAGGATATTACTTATTTCAGTTGTGAAATTGTTATGGGGTTTTGGTTGGGTTTTTTTTCCCACCATATACCTTAAAGTTTCACAACATCCAACTAAAATAAAATACCACACATGAGTTGATGAAAGACTGTCTAATCAGCTACATCAGATTCTGCATTTTGAAATGTTTTGTTCGCTACAAAATGCTTATTAAACAAGTATTCCAACATAAACAAAGAATCTTGCTTTCAGGTTAAAGCACTGCATGCAGTGATATGTTTGGGTAAAGTACTTCGAAGATTGCAGCATTGTTAATATGCATAATTTAACATTGATTGCTTGTGATAAATAACTGTCACACCTATTTATTGTGATAATTTCTTGCGTTGGATTTGCAAGGGAAGGAAGCAAGGTTAGCCAAGTTTTCAGCTTTTTGCAGAGAAAAGCATTTAGTCTAAGTTGCAGGGTGTGTCTCTGACAGGTTGAAAATACCAAAAGGGGCTTGTCTGCATCACCCATGCTTTGTAAAACCACAGACACAAAAACCAGATACCTGCTAGCTTCTTGAAAATCATCAGTTGCAGTTGGTAGCAGGAATTATGGTTAACCTCTGAGATCTCAATAAAATCACGTGAATGCTCGTCTTAAGTTAGGGAAAGTAGAAGAAACAACAGATGCTGCTTAGAAAAAATAGAGAGCTGCTTAAAAAATTGCAATAATGCATGTACTTTTCAATAAAACAACAAAAAATATTGAAATGTGTTTTGTTCTGATTTAATTTTTAAAAATCAACATTATATTTCAGACTAGTTTGATAACAATGGCTGATGATTTAAATGGCATAATTGTTCAAATTGAGAATTAGAAATGCCAAATCAAATTAAAGATTCACGTGTCGATAGAATCACTGGTCAGAAGAATTTACATATTTAGGCCCTAAATAATGCATTATTGGATCTAAAAGGTAGATAGTGGTGTGTCAGTAATCCAAAACAAAGGAAAAAAGACAGAATAAAAGCAGAAAAATACCAGTATTGAAGTTACTGAAAATTTATTAGACTTCTCTGAAAAAATATTAACATTTTTAAAAAGTATAAAAAATAAAAATCATAAAAATGTAATATTAATCAAAAATATATTTGAGTTTCCTGAGATTTCTTTATAAAATAGATTATTTTTATTTTCAACTGAAGTGGAAAAAAAAATGTAAAAAATTTGTGCAACAAAAAATGAACTTGTTTCCGAACAGCTTCATCACATATTTATGAAAAACCCTTCTAACTCCGTCTCCCAACATTTCCATTTTGAATAAAACTATAGAATCATATGCAAAAATCACACAAAGTATTGATTTCTATGAAAATTATACTTTTGCTCTGCGAAGACTTGCACACATATAGTAAATACTAAGGACCAGGATCTAAAAATGCAAAACTTCATAGTCCTCTTGGCAAGCAATCAAGAAGCTGGAATGACGACATGACGCCCAGATTGATCATTCAGAATTGGTCCATGTGTTTATGAAGAATGAGTACATTTGTGAACCTGAGCACGTTTATTTGCTGCAAGTCGAGTACAGACTGACACTCTCCTTTTCGGATGCAGGAAAGCAGGTGCTGTGAGAATCTCCCCTTCCAGTGAAAATGGGACCAGATTTCACACCATATATTTTTTTCCTTGAAAAAGTTGCAGTGACTGAGACAGGGTTGGCGAGGGGAACACGCAGCTGAATACCAAACTGAATTGTCAGATCCCTACTGTTAATCTTCAGCACCTAAAACAGCGCTTATAAAAGTAAGACGTGCCCAAGAGTAGCTGGCTCTGAGGCCAGAGGGCGCACACTGACCCTCACCCATGGGGCCGAACACAACAGGGAGACTCACCAGCTCCTGGGAATGCCCAGAGGCCACACAGAATTGCTGAATGAGGTCAGGTAATCACAAAAAAATGAGGAGGAGGTGATGAAGAACGCACATCATCTACAGTGTGGCCCAGGAGCCAAAAGATGAGCTAAAGAGGATTGAGGTGTTGTGAAATTATAGTTACCGCAAATCTCTCTCTTTCTTCTAAAGTAATGGTAGTATGACTGCTGTCAGTAGTGTGACAGTTGTGTAGCTGTAAACGATTACTCTAGGGAGGCCATCTGGGGGAAAGATTTGAAGGGATCACCTTTTTTTTTTTTTTTAACGACCATAAGAAACCTGAAGAGAACTGTAGAGTGTCCCTAGGCTCCCTAGAGGACAGCAATCTTCAGGTGTCTGCTAACCAATTTTTTTTTTCACTAGAAGACAGTAAAACACTTCTCTGAAGGACAATCAGATTTGAGAAGCTGTCACAGTAGCTTCTACTTTACTGTGAAGGGAAATCCTTATATAAAGCTGGGCCAAAGTCTCAGTACAGAAAATTCGCCTCCCCAGTCTGGCCAGTACTGCTCCATCATTCCAGTGAAGCCAGAAGCCTGTAATTGCTGTAATTTGCAAGTTTGATATGGAGAGGAACCAATGAAAAACTCCACCAGGGGATGTGTAGTTGCTATGACTGAGTGAGGAGAATCCATAGTTCCAAACTGCTGGAAAAGCAAAAATAGTGCCGTTCTCATGAATGAAATCTTTTTCTGAGGATTTTCAAGTAGGCTTGAAAAATCTATTACTCTATTTGAAAACTTCATCAGCAAGTCATGACTTAATGTCTCTATTTGCATGAACACATACACAATCAAAACTAAATGATTTAAGTTTAATCCACAATATTTTACCACTCAAGCAAAAATTATTTCTTTGAAAGTTTTGAACATGCACTAGATGACACACCAGTTTGAAAAACCCGAAAGTCTCATTTGTAGTGGATTTTATGTACATACCTCTTTTGAATGTAAAATAACTTCTTTCTTGATTACAAACTTATCATAAAAGATAAAGTAATCAAGTAAGAATATAATACATCTGCAGTTAGTGCAAATAGTAATTGTATTCTCCTGGATAAGGATTTTCAAGAGACTCCTAGCTTGCATGGCCATGCCTTTTATTAGAGAATCTAGATGCGTGCTCAATATTACCTTTTAAATTCTGTAGTCTATTCAGGGAATCCATCTCCACTTTAATTGCACTTTCCTCTGTAGGATAAGAAATTATTTTACGGCTCTTAAAATTTGAAGGTATTTTAGGATTTAATTTTCTTTGAAGACCCAAACATAATAAATACCACATGCTTGAAAATAGATGCATCTCCAAAATTCTGAAATTTAGTTTAACTGTGAATGGGGTGTCAATATTTTAATTTGCTTTCATGAAAGTTAAAGATAATTGACTAAAGATAATTGTGAGGCTAATTGTGCTAGTCTAAGTGCCAGTGAATAGAAGTTATAGGGTCATTTATGTTTTATAATCCACCTCTTTTTAACATGCAGGGAGACAGGATGCAGCCGCTGTATGTCCCCGATTTTTGAGGGAAAAGGTGATGAAGAGAGTACTGTCCTTTAAATAAATAAATAAATAAATTCCTCTTTCCTTAATCTTGAAGAAGAAAAGTTTTAAGTATTCTGTGAAGACTTTGTACACAAAGTGAATATATAGATTTGATGTACATGCCTTTAAAGGCTAAGACTTGTTTTGATTTTCCCGAGGAGCAACACCAAACAGAAGTATTTACTTATGCCATCGCTACAGTTGTTTCCCACAGTTCTAAAATGTTGCAAAATACTGAGACAATAGCCCTGAAATCTATGCCCATTTTGGGATAAACACAGCACTTGCACTAAGGCTTACTGTAACAACAAATGTATTAGCAATTTATCCGGATTTTTTAATATGAATAATTTCTTCAAGAATTTGTACAGCTCAGTAAAATAGAAAACAAGCAGCCAGTTCTTCTATGTTCTTATTTTATTGTACTTGCATTTAATGGAGTCATTCAACTATGCAGCCCTATTTTACCTCACTAGATCCATGTGTATTTCTACACTTTGAAAGAGCTCTCGCCATCCCTTGCTGAGTGGTTACTTCCATTGGGATTAATTTGGCATTGAGTACTCTCATTTTTTGTCCCTCTGGAAAAGAAAGCAAACTGGCAAACAATCTGCATTTTGACTTACAACCTGATTTATGAGAGAAAACATCAGGGTCAAGTATGCTGCCACATAAGTCTCTGAAGAGAATCGACACTCGCTAGTCTGAGGGGAAGAGACCCGCCACCAAGCCCAGACAGCAAACGCTGACTTGCAGAGCTGTCTGCTGTCGAGTCTTCTCCTGCCCTGCAGCTTACTCTTCTGCAACACTATGGGATGAGCATGACAGCATCTAACAACCACTTTGGAAACTGCAATAATTATGCAATGTATCAAGTGGAAAAGAATCAGGCTCTGGTGGTCTATCCTTGCTTTTTGTTTGGTGAAGGAGCGGGAGATTAGCCGACAATTACATTTCTAGAAATTATTTAATCCAGCCACTATAAGCATCACGCTTATGTCAGCTGAATAATATTAAGTTACACATGATTTATACGCATCGCAAAACAAACCAAAAAAATCCCCTCTGTCAGTGGAAAATATGTTCATCACCTAGTTAGGAAGAAAAGACTAATTATAGGTAGACATGGCCTTGCTACACTCTTTTAGAGATGCTACCCAAGTTTTGCTTTCTATTTGCTCACTTTTATTTGTCCCTAACATAAAACAAAAACTTTATGTGTTGAGGGAAACCTAAACACCCTGCTAGATATTTCAGAAGCATGTTCAGCAAAACTGTCATGTGCTCAGGCATCCATGTATTTTTCTCTCACCCAGAATACTGGAAAACTTATGAAAATAGTTACATAGTAGCAGTTCAAAGAAAACACAGGCTTGGATAACAGACTGCTTTTTTCCTCAAGGAAAAGATTTGAAGTGTTTATAAATTGGAAACCAACAGATTGTGTCTCAAATATTTCCTACGATGTTGTAATGTAACTAAAACTGATGCATACTTCGTATCCTGAATAAACTGCTGTGTTAACCTGTCACCTGTAATATCAGCAACTGAGAGCTCTTTTTCAATTGTTAGCATCTTAAAAAAATGCAGCAGTTCGAACTGAAAGCTCCTTCAAAATTAAACCACACACCTTGCTGTTCTATACCTGATAGGTATAACACTCCATAACTGCCAACATTTTCAGTTCTTGAATCTAAGTATACACTGTGCACATCTGCAACATTGCAAATTACAATCCACCGACAGCAAATGCTCATCTCAATTAAAAGTCCCTTTATTAAGAGCAATCCAAAACAGCAATTCTAATACTTTACAGTAACAATTTCAATGCATAATTTAAGAAAATTACTGATTTTTCACATCCTTTTCCTCTGTAGATTCCTTCTTCTGTGTACATACTTTACATAATAGCATCATTACAATTTCCCATTGGGATTACGGTACAAATAGTTTGAACCACACTTAGTGCAATTTCTTTTGTTCAAAGTGATGAACTCCTTCCTAAAGGCTTCTATGGCATGTATGCCACTGCCACAAATCCATGAATTAGAAGTGTTTTCTTTAAATTTCAGGCTCCCATTGAATAAGCTGTCCAATTTCAACATGAGAAGTCACCTGATGATCATTAAAAATCAAGAAGCTGCACTATATTCTCTAAGCATTTTAAATAGTAGGCATGTAGCTCATTTTCTTCTGGCTGTGGAGCAGCTAAAAGGAAGAAGAAAAACAAGAATTGAACTTCTAGTTGATTCTTAATACAAAATGAATTTTTCAAAGATCGCATCAAATGCCTTGCTAGAATTCATGCTGTTTTATGATTTTAACACCTATATTACAAGTAGCAAATCAAGTACTAATACCTCACGTGGCAAAGTCTGCTTTTTTTGTTTTGGGTTTTTTTTTCTTTTTTTTTTTTTTTTGTTTTGGTTTGTTTTTGGATTTTGGCGGCGGGGGTTGGTGTTTTGGGTTTTTTTGTTTGTTTGTTTGTTTGGGTTTTTTGTTGTTTCTTTTTTTAAAAGGCTAGGGTTTTTAGCAGCTTTCCAAGTCCCCACTTAGTTGTAACAAATAAAGTGAAAACCGCCTTTTGATTATGCTATGTTACAATGAGGTCATGCCTTGTTCTTGCCAAAACTTCTCCTTGGGTAGGACAAAGTGGGAAATGAAAAATTACAGTAGACATGTTGAAAAATTCCCACACTTGTACTCAGCAGAACAATCTACAATTTTAGCCCAATTATCACCGTAAAGTGATCAAAGCTTTAATAGGGTAGGCTACTTGAGAACCTTTATGCAGGAAAATATAGATGACAACTTCACATGACTGTAAACTGTGACAATTACAGTGACATAAAATCTTCCATACTCAATATTTTGATATTTAAATGTTTATTGAATTAAAAAATGAATCTTTCAGTCTAGGACTTTATGTTCTAAAGCAGTACATAAATAAACAGGGATCAGAGCTACAAGGTGCTTGTCTTGTTGAAAGCATTATGAAATGTTGCATTATGTTATGTTTAATGGTTGACTTAGTAAAGGATGAGTTTGAAACAACAGTACATTGACAAAATCAATGGTACAGGAAGAATTACCATGAGATTTTCTAGCAAAAATACATCTCCTCCTTATTACGACACTGACAAAGAGTGTTCAGTCTAGGCAGAAATTTTGTGGCAATTCTGTTGTGCAAAATACTATTGGAACTTGGTATTATAAAGCCTCCAATTAATTAACCTGTTTGAGTACATCTGTAGAGCAATTAAAATCAGTAGAAAAACTCATTGGCTTAAAATGAAACATTTGCATGTTTTTGCAAGATCAGAGTCTTGATGTGACTAACCAATAAACCTATTATTAGCTACTGAAGCTCCAGCTACATACCAGTGTTTGAACATCTTTCAAAGTCAATGCTCTTGAGCTGAACATAGCAACCTATCGTATAAAAGCTATTCAAATGATAGTTATGTTCAGTTACTTGAGCAAAAAACTCAAGCTTTCAGAAAGTCAGCTAACTCATTGTACAGTATTTTAAGACTGGCACAACCATCTGTTCTGACCCTTTCTCTGTGTGGCTGAACACAGTGAGGTTCAGCATTGTTAAGCAAAGTCAGTGCTAAATGAACAATTTTTCTTATCACTATATTTAAGAATTAACACAGAAGTGTACTGTGCAAAGAAAGCATTTTGCTGCAAGCACCATCAGACCTATTCTTACAAACTAACCTTAGCAATTACCCAATTGCAATTATTGTCTTATTTATAATTTTATTAACCAAATTGTATCTGTATTTATAAGATGCCTAACCACAAAGCATATTACTAGTCATGATTTTAGAGATAAAAGTATCCTTTCAAAATTTTGTAGCACAACAAAAACTTATTGTGATGACATAAATTGAAATGTATTAATGATCTACCTGATGGAAAAATACAGAATTGGCATTAGTTGGAACTAAGACTTACTTTTCTTCACTAAAGAATAAGCCTCGTCTATTTTTCTCCTTATTGATGGATTCTTCAAAGTCACTTTTGCCTGTAGCACACAAACACATAAAATACAATGACTTGACTTTCTTCCCCACATGTTCAAACTTTAACAGCAAAGTTTAGAAAATGACAATAATTCAGCAGAACATGAAATGCAGGAATTTTATAATTAGCATATAACTGTATCATCATACAGGTTGCATTTATATAAGCAGTCACAAATCACAGAGGACAAGCTGCTTCCTTACCATGTTGTTTAATCTCCTAGCCTGAGCAGCAATATGATTAAAATAATAAAATGGAACTGCTGCTGTAAACTTTATTTTTATTCACTTAAAGGTTACTGTATTGTTTATAGAGTAATAAAATTAACATTACAATTTTTTCAAGTATTTCTCAAATACTAACCTTCTGATAGTTGTGAAGCAAAGCCCAAAGTGAAGCTGCTCCTATTCTCTGAACAGCACAACTCTCACTTTGCAAACAGGCAGACAGTACTGCAATCGCTTTATCTAATGAGAAAAATAATAAAAACTCACCTAGAAAATATCATCAAAAGCACACAAATGTATTTACACGTCTCAGTATTTTGATGCTCGGACTACACTTATTTTTATAACAAGTACTGGTATGGCAGAGGAAATACAGAAACTTTATTATCAGATCAATTAATTTAAATATGCTCACGAAATTGGCAGACTACATTGAAAGAAGTGTTAAAAAGAATATAGCAAAACAAAAACAAGCGATGCTAAAAAATTAAGCCATCAGTAATAAAACATGCATGTTATGTATAGCCATCAGCTATGCATAGGAACTGAGTAAACCATGAAACTGTTTTATAACTCCCAGTAGCCACAATTAGAGCCACACCAGGATAGAAATTAAGATGTACTATTTTCCTTAGTACTTATTATGTAGATGATTTGTCACCAATGAGAAATATTTGCCACCCCACTGTAGGTGCCTTAATTTCCTAGCCTTGCTCCGAAGCCAAACTCTTCAAGTTTGCTTGTTCACTTCATAATAAAAATTGACAGATTATGTAACTGAATAAGGTATACTTAATTAAGGCAGCAAATCAGCATCTTAGGAAAAAATGAAAAGCTTGGACACTATGGAAAACCTGCTGAGAACTTATAACAAAGACAGGAGCATTCTCTTTGCAATTAAATGGGGGAAAGAAACACGCCTTTTACAAACAACCGAGAAAAAAGTTCTGTGCATGTTGTTACGTTAAATATATATGCCATGATCATAACTTTATCATTATCATAAATGTTTTCTGCATGTGACAGAACACAAAATAGTTTGTCTCAACATCCATGACTTGCAGGAGCTAATAAAGTCCAACAGAAAGATAGGAATTTCCATGGTAGAAGTATTTTAAAAAAATATTTCTCAAGTGAGTTATTTCAAACTGACTGACACAAGGAATCCTTCAAACCCTCCCACCCCCCCCCCCGTAAAAAAACCTAGCTGTTTGAGAAAACTGCAAAAATCCTTTCATTCATAATGTGTTACTATATTGAAATGATCAGTCCACAATAAATCTTGAGGTTTTTTTTAAACTACTTATTTACTTTTCCTTTTGCTATATATTCTTATTTTAATTGCTTGTCTGCCAAAATATAGGTTCTATAATTACTTCTATGAAAATAATTTTTACAAAAATGCTTTTTTAAATAACAATATTGAGTTCTTGGTCAGTAACCCAAACTGCAGTGAAAATATGGTATTCTGGAAGACACAATATTCTCAGAGTAAAATAGCTTGTATACCCTTTAGATACTTACCATTAGCTAATATCTTTGGTTTATTAGTTGGACTAAAACATATGTTATGTAGAATGAGAAGCGCCAGATGTTGGCTGCTCTTGTGTTTGTATTTACACATTTCCACGATCTGGTCTAAAAAACCATTTATCTTCATGATCATCTGCTGTCCATCTTCTCCAAAAGATATGTTCAGTAGCAGCTTTAGCCAAAGAGTAGACACATTACCAGGATTTTTATGACTTCCTTTTGGTAATGGAAGAGACAAAAAGTTCTGCAGGAACTTACTCTGTCAGAAAGAAGAAAAAGGATGTTAGAATTTATAGTATTCCATGGTTTGATCACTGCTGTTTGACCTTCCAATCTGCATACTTTAGCAAAAACTAGTACTAATGTTTCATTTACATTTTTCAGGGAACCCATTATTAATCAAGGATTTTTGAAAGAATTACATACAAAAAAGAATCCACACCTTGATTAAAAAGTTAATATGATAAAATACATTTTCTTCTGTAATAATTTATGCAGTGTAGATATGTAAAAGTTGACCCAACACAATATCTTTCTTTAAAGGATAATTCCCACCACTACATAAGCTTTTTGCTTTGCACTTAGCATTTCTGCCAAAAAATAAGCTAGAAGCAATTTAACTGAAACAATGCACTACTTACCTAATATATTCTTGATTCCTTATTTATTACTGCTTGCGTTATTAGCAAATGTTAAAGGTATCATAGAATCATAGAATATCTCGAGTTCAAAGGGACTCATAAGGATCTATTGTACCCCCCCCCCCTTCACTGACAGCCATAGTAATGTCCTTTATTTTTGTAAGCTTTGAAGAAAAAGATCTGTTTGCTGATACGACATACACTACTGCTTCCCAATCCCAGGGCTTGCAACCACTTTAAGGAGATTCTGAGCAGGTGAAAATCTACTCCCCTGTTGCAAGAGGGAGATGTTCTAACATAACCCATCACGTTGCTAAAATCAAGAATATTATTTACTTACCTTCTGAATAATGCCTTTACAGTCATGAGACAGAGCAAGGTTAGAAAGAAGACAAAAGACCACCTGCTGAATTGGGCTGTTATCACTTGACACTTGGCAAGCCAATTTCAAGATGTTATGCATTAATGAATTGCCAGCTGCACTTCGTGCAGATGGAAGTGATGATTGTCCACCACTGGTCCAACAAAGTGAAGCACAACCTTAAAGAAATTAAATGTTTATCATATTAGAAATGCACATATACATTTAAAAAAAAAAATCCATAGAAAGAGCAGTCTACCAGCTCAAAGATTGAGATGGGACTTTTGAAAGGATTGGTTTTTTTCTTTTTTTTTTTTTTCTCCTCTCTCTTCAAACCACAGTGAAATCAATGGGACATGCTTTGAATAGAAACGTGCCTGAATGTGGCAGTTTACTGGAATAGGCGCCTCCTGTCCTATTGTTCTAGAATCTAAGACGCAGTTCTGCTGTTAAAGAGAAGCTATTGTTCCATCTGAGAAAGTCTCCTTAAAAACCAGAACATTGTATCTAAGTCATTATACAATTATTTAGCATCAGAATCTGAAGGGACCTTCTGAAACTGGTTCAGAAAAAGAGGTCTCTATACATCTCAAAGGTTTAATAAGTTTCTTAAAATATTTTTCTGAGAAATAAAAGTGCTGTCTGCATCTGTCATTACCTTGTACCATAGTAGCATGCAAAATCCTATAATACAGGTCTACAAGCTCAAATTAATACAGCAGCAGGGAACAATTAAGTTATCAACATGATGTTTGTGCACAAATATTATATATACCTTTTTATTTAGTGGCATTTGCCACCTGCAACAACGGTTAACTTCTTACATGGCAAAAGTAAATAAAAATGAGACAGTTTTTCAGTGTTACAAACATCTACATGCACTTCTTTGTCTGACTACATTAAGGGGAAGTGGTTAACCAGTTCAGAGTAGGTAAGTTTGGGTCACCTCATAAGCCAACTATTCTGAACAGAAAGAAAAAACATGATTAATCGAAAACTACTTGCCCTTATTAGCAAGGAAAATAAAAATACAGCCTAGAGCCACTCAGAGTTAAGGAACAAGAAAGACCACCAGAACTTCAGCTCCATTTCCAGTATATTGCAGGACATTACATTTTGATTTTATATCCTGTGGTTGACTAACACATATTTGACTTTTCTTCGGTCCATATTAATTAAAAAGTCTTTATGAAAAAAAGCTCTGCAAGCTCATTTAAGGTCTGGAGACATTAACTTAAAAAGAGGGTAAAAAAGCTCAGACACTGTTCAGTTAATATATTTTAACCATGCTAACTCTTTCTCCTTGACAGGGAGAAATCCACAGATACTTATGTGTCTCCTCAAGCCAATAGCAAATCATTATCTGAGTCAATAACCAGGATATGGAATGAGACAAATTCATACTGGAAAAAAAGAACAGGCTTCTAGTAGTAGGGATAATTACTCATCAATGGAAATAAAGAGTTTCCTCAAATGAAGAAGAGAATCCTTATGAAAAGTACACAAATATAAGCAACTGAGCCCAATGCATAAAATAAATGGAAGATGTTTAATACAGAATTAAATTAGATTATTGAATATTTCAAAACCAGAATGTTCTCAATAAGGGCTGAAGTACAAACTATATAAAGTAGTGATGTACTGATATACTCTTCTCTGAGAGAGAATTCCTAGAGTAGTATTTCTACAGTATACTATTCAGTTTAGCACGACTTTCAGTGTAACCTTCAAACACAATGGTTTGAATTAAATGCTATTTAATCCTTTAATACAATTGTACTTTTGCTAAATCCAACAGACTGAAACAGGATCTGAACAAAAGTCTTGAATGTATTAAAATCAAAACTCTTGATGATAGACTTTGATGGACCAGTGCTTTTATACTTTCCTCTTATGGTAGTAATAAACATTCTTTTCCCTTTATTATGCTTTTCTGTCTTAATTATTCTGGTTAAATATTTTGATGTATTACATCATAGTGTGACTCTCATACCTGCAGGATAGTTTGCAGTGTAGACACAAAGCAAATGCAGAGCTATTTGCATTGAGGAGTCGTCCATTAAAAACCACGGCCATAGCGAATGCAGAACAGGAACAAGATAAACTTTGAGTGCTGCCATCTACAAAAACATGAAGAAGAATTTAAACTACTATACTATTAAATACTTTGAAAATGAAGTATAAATACAGTTAGAAAAGCGTATTTTTATCTTATTATGTCCCATTAGTTTGCTTTAAAAGATTGTACGGAAAGAACTGACACCCTTATTTCAACACAGATGAAATTAACTCTATCCCAGTCAAAACCAGCACACGTTTTAATTACTGAGACACATGCAAACAAAAGTAAAGATTTTTTCATTCCAACTGTGATTGTTCAAGAGCTCCCTATTCTAAAGTTTTATTCTACTGCAAACAAACTAACTGTCGGAACTCAAAAAGCATGGAAATAGAAGAGTGCAGTTCTACAGAACAAATGATAGAAAACTTCAGTTATCGACAGCAACCTCCAAGCAATTGTCTCTGCAGATCCCTGATCAAAACAAGAAAAATATTCCACAATAATCTTATGTGAGATTATGGCACAACCAAGTTATGGGGACCTTAGGGATAACCAGATGGTTTATTCAGGCCCATAATAGACATGGTGTTCTGTATACAAAAAGGATGCTAACACATGCCCTCAATAGGGGTACTTCTGGAAGGTCTAGAAATCTTGTGGTTCCACCAATGCATTTGCTAAAAGTAGCACAAGTTGTATCACAACGCCAAGACAAATTAAACTGTGAAAGAGAATGGAAATAAATGTGTGAAAGGTATCAGTAATAAGGAAGAGGAAGAGTAGTGATCAGAAAGAAAGAATACAGAAAGAATGAAAAAAAAGCAATGTAGTATTTTCCCCATGGAAAAAAACAGGTAGGCAGAAGGACTGAAGTAGAAAAGAAACTGAAAAGCACAGAGAAAAAGACAAAGAATGTGAAATGAAAGGAAGAAATTCAAAACAGGATTCTGAGCCAGAAAAAACCCCAATCAAGATGAAAACAAAATTGTGTTTTGCAGGATTAGTGTAATTTAACTCAGACAAAAAAAAGTAAATGGAAAATTATTATTTAGGGTTTGTTTTTTGGTTTTTTATTTTGTCTTTCAGAAAGGGAAAGGAAAAAAGGAGAAAGGAATAAGGAGAGGAAACTACCTTCCAAGATGTGAAGTGTGTCTCTTATGCATCTTTTCTTGTGGCTCCACACTTTTCCTCCATATCCATTTTTCATATTATATGCTTCGAAAATTGGAATTATTGACTTAAGCAAAGCAGAAGTGGGTATAAAGGATGATAGCCATTTGAAACCTTTGGGAGATGATGTTTCAATAGGAACACTGAGTTCCTAATTCACGTATGAAATATTCTTAGGAGGTGGGAATAATGAAATTTGAAGTATTTCATTTGAAGTATTTGAAATTTGAAGTATCAAGCTTAAATTTAGCCAGTTTGAAAATAATTTCAAAGTAGGAAAAAAAAAAAATCTTCATTCACTAACTGAATGTGCTCACATTATTTCAGAATAAGAATACTTACTTTGCATTCTTCATTTTGAAAGAGACAGTTTCTGAGGAGCTGCATAGAACACCTTAACTGCTTGATAAGGTTATCCTCCTATCCAGAGAAAAATATTTGAAGATTATCAACGTACGACCAGAATGAATTTTGTACAAGGAGGAAAGAGATCTTAAAGGAGAGGTGCAAATCTAAGGCAACACAACATTTGGGTCACAATTCTTCAGCAGAGTTTCCGTTTGATCTCGGGTAGTATTCATCTCAGCTAGCTTTAAACACATATACTAAAGACATTTATAACAAGTTACTTGGAGTCATCCTCATCTCTCTTTATAACCCCACAGATACTATTTCTAGGGGCACTGATCTGGCCAAATGCAGAGATCTGTAATGTAGAGCTCCATTTCTCTTACAACTAATGAAGAATGGGTGGGAACACTTTCTGGGTATTTGTTCCATCCTAAAGCAGACATCTAAAACAAGTCAAATGAATCACTCCCTAGAAGCACCTATTTTTCCTCCCTGGATAAAAACAAGGATAAACTAGCTCTGTCTTGCAAATCTCTATATTTGGTCAGACCAATCCATCCTTATATTCCCAGTGTCTTAGTTCCCTATCCTTAATAACGGAAATAGTTTCCAACCTGGTAAGAATATTACAAAGATAAATACAGACCTTTGGACAGTGAGGTACTATACTGAAATTCAAGTATACAAGTAAACAAAAAATCTATCTTCATAATAGTGCGGTGACACTAAAAGCTTAATAATGGCTGACCTAACTTCTATAAGGTTGACATACTAAACCACTTCTGAAAGATGATCAAATTCCAATAAGCTTGCTCACCACAGGAGACTATTTCTGTTTTATCAAGCATAAAGGAAAAAAAATTGTAAATAGGATTCATGCTTAATCTAAGACAAGGTGAAACAACAATGTTTGCTTATAAATCATATCATGTACAGGTTGATGACATTTAGAAATGAAGTAAAAGTCTATCTCAAAAAAGTTAATGAAAGTCAGATGTAATAGATGAAGAAGAAACATACAAGTCTCATCATTACAAATGCATTTTATGACTGGTTTGTCTCATTTTTAGCCAAATAAAATGCTAACTCAAGACTTGCTTTCAAGAACTTCCGTACATATTAATTTATTTAATTAATACAAATAGCACTAAATCCTATAAAATGCCACAAGCTACAACTTATACTTAATGTGTAAACTTCTAGAAGTTTGAAAAAGTTATAGATTGTGTTGATAGCACTGTTCGTATTTATTTGTTTATTTTCGAATTTTTACTAATATCCTATTTTGAGGGGATTTTTTTGAAAGCTTGGCTATTTGTAAATACTTTTCATGCTCTTGGTTAGCATCACAGTAATTATTGTGAAAGAAACGAATATCAGGTAAAATACTTCAGTTACCCTGAGAATCAAGCTAGGTCAAACACATTTTTCCCAACAGTTAAAAGAAAAGAAAGAAAAAAAGAAAAGAAGCTCTGATAACTTCACTTTGGAAGCTGTGCCCTGAAGTGGGCTGAGGGGCAGTTTTGTGAATGATGAGCTAAATCTGACTATGAAAGCAATGTCTCAGCTTCCCTCACGTGAAACCAGATTGCTTGTCGTTATGCACCACATACGATGAACAGCATGCTTACATGTGATGTAGCAATCTAGTCCCAGTTTAGCAGGGAAATCTGCCACAAAGTCTTTTGCAAACCTCTTTCAAAGAATTCTTAATTAATCTTAATTAATCTTAATTCTTAATTAATCTTTATTTCTGACCTTTCTCAGAGAGTCCTTTCCTTCAATTTCTTTCAAGTTTTAAATTCCTTCTACATTTAGCAGAGGAGCAAATGTCCCCAGCTTCTCCCTTCTCAACCTTACTGGACATATCCAGGGCAGGACACCTTTCAGCCTCCACCCGTTGAAGAAGGGATAATAAATGTGTTTAGGAGATCTCAAGAAAAAATATTGTAGTCTTCAAATGTCAGGGTCAACCTCAAATTCTTTTAAGAGCTCACTGTTATAAAACACAGTTCCCCATTCTCACAAATCAAGGCTAATGTTTGTTTGTGCCAACACCTCAGAGAAAAAATACTATCGAGCTCAAACAATGCAGAAATATCCCACAGGAAGATGTTTTCTGCAATTTCTGCTTTATGTGGGAGTGGACAAGATACCAAACTTGACAGCAGAGGTTATTGTCTGTATTTAATAATTCTCTTAGATGAAAGTGGCAGAAAACAAGCAGATTGCAACAAAAATCTTATGAAACTGTTGCATGATGGTAAGAAATAATCTATGTCTAGATGTGGTAAGGAAGAGCTGGGTGATGTGAGAGTCTGGAACAACTAGAAGGGACGTTTAAAAAAAAAAACGCTAAGCAAAGAAATTGTGAATGGAGAGAAGAAACTGGGAGTACAGGCGGTGGAAGGAGCGCAAGTATGAGGTAAAAAAAAAAACCCAACTCTGACAGGAAGTTAAAGCCAGGGACAATTGAGTTTGATGACAAGAGAGGGAGACATCCAGACCAAGTATGCAGGAGCATAGAAAAAGAAGTAGACTTGGAAACCAGATAATATGAGAAGGTAGAGAATAAAAACCTATGACTTACATGTGCAAGCAGACTGGAACTGGTTTTGGGGTGGGAGGGAGATTGACTGGTACAGGAACAGAAAAAACAAAATGGCTAGCAGTGGTTAAAAGACACTGAGAAAAAAAATCTGAGAAACAGAAAAATTATTATTGTGGAAACAAGATGGGAAAAATCAGCTGGATTGAAAAGGACCATGAAGTCAAGGATGAAAGTCCAACTATGTTTGAAAATAATACAGTACTCTTAGATCTTGTTGTAGGCTAAATAAATATCATAAATTGCGAGCACTGACAGGTGACAAATGGATGAACGTGTATGTGTGTGAATGTCAGAAACTGAACTTTTGAACTCTCAATCAGAAGCCTGCTAGTTGTCAGCTTCAACCAGAATGGGCTAGTTGCTAATTCTGATAACCTGGACTAAAAGCGGGAAATCCTGAATCCTCCAACTAACGAAAAGACATGAGACAGAACCACTAATTCAGAGGCTGATCATGTGTTGTACTTCGCACATAGATTATTTAGATTAGGTAAACAGGAGCTTAAAGTTCTGGAAGAAAAGCTGGTGGCAAAAAGAAGGATTCCTGAAAAGAAATGGTCTCTGAAAGAAAGAAATGGGCCCAAAAAGAAGAACGTGAAGATCGTGGCTGGAGGAACAATCCTATAAGTGGGAGAAGATCCTGGAGAACAGAGAGATGCATGGAGACAAACACCAGCGCATGCCCACGGGCTTTGGCCAGTAACACCCAAGACTGGTAACTGAGCAGCTGCAAAGCACAAAGTGATGTGATTTTCTGCCCGACTTTCCTGAACCAGCAGTCATCTCCATGTTGGAAAAGGAAGTTGATTCCAGGTGAACATAACTCTGGGTGAGAGAGTAAGTGTGTGAGATAATCAAGTGGGTAAAAACTCTAAAATCATTGAATCTTAAAGAAGCCCCAGTATCCAGATCCACTACAAGTTGTCATTTACTCAGACTCACCCATGACAGATACCAACAGTATCCGCTTCAAGAAAAAAAACCAACCAAACAAAAAAGAGCTGGGAAGTGCCTTATCATATCGGTCTTTTGGTTTTTATAGTTACCTTTTTTTTATGTGCTTTCCCAGGCTTTAAGGAACCCAAATTCAGCTGTGCATGAATATGTTTCATGTTTTCTATACAGCTGTCTATCAGGCCAACTGGAAGACAAAAAAAATTAAAATTTAGAAGTTCATTCACAAACAAAAATATTTTATGAAATATAAAATATCTTTCTTGCAATGATCTTGATTACTGTTCCCCTCCTGAACTGAGATTTAAGGATTCAGACGTCCAAATTCCATGAGTTCATAATATAATGTTATTTTCTTGATATCAGGAAGTAACTAACAGTCTCCAAGATGGAGTGCATCTAGTTGAATGGTCTCGAGAAGCAAGAATACATTTGAGTCATCTTGCAACAGAGTCCTATGAGAGGAATACCCAAAGGAAGGACTAATAAGATGAAGAGAGGAAGGATGATTTGGGAGGAAGAGGATAGCAACTCATAACTCTTCAGGATAACTTCAATGACGCTGCCTAGAAGACTGAAGCTTCAAGAGGTTAGGGCATGCATTTATCTTGCCTAACACAGCAGATTTGCTTGCATCTGCGGTGAGACAAAGGAAAGCAAATGTTCAGGTGATTCCAAGTGTAAAACGTTGAGTTAGGCTCTTTTCTTGGGATCTAGAGTCTTTATTACAAGATCACAGGCTCATGGGATAATTCAAGTTGGAAGAGATGGCCTCCAGAGGTCATACAGTCCAACCTCCTGCTCAAAGCAGAGTCAGCTGGAAGATCAGGCAAGGTTTACCTGCGGCCTTATCCAGTTGGGTCTTGAAAATGTCCAAAGACAGAGGCTGCACAGTATGTCTAGCCACTGTTTGACTGCCTTCAAAGGGGAAACGTTTTTTTTACAGCCAGTCTGACTCTCACGTTTCAATTTATGCCCATTCTTTCTCATCCTCCTACACCATGCACTGCTGTGAAAAACCTGGCTCCGTCTTCTTCAAAACCTCATATGTATGACAAGGTTGCTATTAGGTCCTCCTGAAACCTTCTTTTCTCCAGGTTGAACAAGGCCAGTTCCCTCAGCCTCTCCTTAAGGACAGGAGGACACAATCACTTTGGTGGCCCTTTGCTGAAATTGCTCCAGTTTGTTGATGTCTTTCTTGTACTGGACCAAAACTGGATGCATTATTCTAGATTTGGTCTAACAAGTGCAAAGTAGAGGAAAGATAATCCTTTCCCCTTGATCTACTGGCTGTGTTCCTGTTAATACAGCTCAGGATGCTGTTAGTCTTCTCACATTCAGCTTGCTGCCTACCAAGACCTCAAGGTCCTTTTCAGCTCCCCAGTCAGCCTGTACTGCTGCAAGGGGTTGTTCCTTTCCATGAGCAGGACTTTGCATTTGTATCTTAAAAAGTAGTCCTTAAGAGCTGAACAGGTGATGTTAGAGCTACAGATATCTTCAGGACATTGATTTGAACCCCAGAACTCCTCTTCTCCAAGATTTGCATTGCATCACAGCAAGGATGACTTGGAGGATGCTTTAGCACAGAATGTGATGCACTTCATGAACTGGTAGGGCCTTCAGAGGAAGTCAGGTCTTAGATGATCTAGTGGGTCATCAACAGAAGAACAACACTGATTGAATCAAGGGCTGAGTAGCACCAATACACCGGGAAAAAGAAAGTAGGTATATAGCATAGGATTTGAAGTTCGGAGTTTTCTGCCACTATTGGGATCAGACATTGAGCAGATACATCTACGCTATCTATTTCAGTGTAGTGTAGGGTGAAAGGACCGAACAAACCAACAGAGATGTAAGTAACGAGAAGGCACCCAAGACAAAGTGCACTTGGGCTGATCAGCAGGTATTAAAGCATGATACATGAGAAATGCAAATTAACCAGTCTCCCCTGGGTTCTAGTGGGCACAAAAAGCCTTTGATTAGAGGTTTTTTACTTTTGTTTTACTACTGTACAGTAAAAACCTTAAGCATGAAAGATGTTGCATTGCAAGGGGAGAAGGTCCTACTTAAACTGTAAAACAGGAAGAAAGAAACAAAGAGGCAGGGAAGAACAAAGCAGAGAAAAAGAAGTCTCTTCTTGTCTAGGTACAGCCAGAACTGAGAACACAGGGCATACTTTCACCTACAAACCTGTATTGGCATAGTGTGAAACAAAAAATGGAAAATACTGCCAGTGCAAAATCTCCCATTTCAAACGGATGTATATGCCACTAGCAGTGAAAGCTCACAGGTCTCTTCTCCCTCTAATACAGAGCTGTGATTTCACCACAAATTTTTAGACTGGCTACAACACAGTATTTTGTCCACAGCTGAAAACTTTAATTATTAATAAGCTTTCCCTGTAAAAATCTGCAAAAAATGCCACTGAAAACTAGGTCTTTTGTTTTGACAAAAAACATGATGATTTAAAAAAATATGTAAAACACCTGCAAGCATTTGATTCATAAATCATTTAACATACATTTTTAAATGCTCACCTTCCAAAGCACATTTCTGGGCATTTTTACTGACAGCTAACAGAGACAGCAATGCATTTGTAGCAACTTCTTTCAGCACATCCTTTGAAGATTTTCTTTCACAGACCTACAAATAATGCAATTTCATTACCGAAATGAAAAAGTGACCATATTAAAAGTCGTAATCATATCTATAAATATGTTTTCATAGTCTGTATTTTCATTTGGATGATTCATTAATATATTCCTATCCAGAGTTCTCCCTCCCTCTATTCATGTTTATAGTCTGTCTGCATTGAAGTGTTTCATTATTTTTTCTAATTGAAATGTGCATTCTAACACATGTTGAAAAAATAATGTTTTACATAGCAAAATAGTACTAAATATGATTCTTATTAAAAAAAAAAAAAAAGACAAACATTGACTCCAGAATATCAGAAATTATAAGCTACATTATGTTATATGAAATGTGCATCTTTCAAACACTACACTTCTAATCATGGATCACTATTATTGTTACAGTGACAAACTGCACATAATTTAAAGGAGGACAATGAGTATACAGATAAAAGAACCAATTTATGAGAGAAAATAAATTAGACACAAATTTCACATATAACTTTTCTTATTACTAAGTAATGGAAGATATTTTAACAGTCTGTAAATAAGTGAAGAATGTAAATATAAAGAAGGTAAAAGAATCATTTAGCACAGTATATAAAGTATAAATAAGAATAATGAGATTAAGAAAGACAGAACATTCAGAATAAGCATCTAGAGAAAAAAAACATCTTGTCACCAATATATATTATGTTGGGCAACAAGTTCCTAAAAGAATTAGTAAAAATACGCTACCTGCCAATTTAAAACTAGCTTGGAAAATGCATTAATATATATTCCTTAAGTGCAACAACACTGATCTTAGAGTATCAGGGAATGAACTAGAAGGCTTAATGATTCATTTTCGTTCACAATTTTTATGAAGGCAGCTGTTAAGAACAACAATGCTGTCATTTACAACGGGAATAACTATGTCTCAAATCTTAAAAATCTCATTACATGTTTGGAAAAGCAGAAAAAAAAAAGGGTACCAGTATTTGGCTATATTCTATGTATGTATCATCTTCTCTACATAAGATTTCATACCATGCTGTTGCAGCATAATTGACTTGCAAGGCACTTCCTAGAAGTTGCTTCTTTGCAATTCCAGTTTATTACATGAATTCCAAAAATGAGGGTAATAGATATCTCAAATTAAAGATGTCGGTTCATAATTGGAAACAACTGATTTTTCATTAGGTAAATGCACTCCTTTTTAACAAAACACAAAAATGCAAAAATATATCCTGCAATCACATCATCAAATTTTAAATACCTGAATAATTAATGCAGTAAGTTGAGTTACTGATGCCTGGCATCCTTCAACGTGATCCAGAAGAAAGTCAACAGTTGGATTCTGACATGTATTCTGTTTATCTTGGAGCTGTCTTCTTCCTTCCTCATTCAAAAGGACAGAGAGGAACTGTAAACTAGCCATATATAAAGCAGGATATGTGGTTGACAGATGAATACAATCACAAATGGTATCTGAAAGGTTAAACAGAAAAATAAAAATTTTTATATTTCATTCTGAATAAAGCTTAAGTGCTTTGGAACTCAGAAAGACTTATCAAAGAAACTGTGTGGGCCAAGAAGCAGTTATATCTGTGCACTACACAAAGAATTCTACAAATTCTATGCATTTGATAAGTCTTTAAAAATCTAAGAAAGAAAAGTTTGAGTTTTATATGTTTGAATGAATTAATTGCTCTGCATTAATTTGACTATAAAACAAAAAAAGCAATTTTGATTTGCTAAATCACTCAATTTGTTCAACAATTTTCTGAACTCTCCTCACTTTATTCAAATGCTTACATTATAATACCAACAGTACCCATCAGCTGCTTTATGTGCAATTGGATTTGGATTCACCAGATCACTTATCACACCTGGCTGAAATCAGAGAATCTTGGTGACCTAGAGCCCTGACTACGCAAGTAACTAATGAAGGAATAATTAAAAAACAAACAAACAAAACCATGCATAATAATCTTGAATTCCTATATCTCTTATCTCCCCTCAAAACTTTGCTTTCCTTTTATACAAGATATAAAAAAAACCCCACACAAGATATAAGGAAAAAAAATGAAGCGCTAATGGATCATTTCAGGCTCTACTCAAAGGTGCCATATTTGGTTAAGGTTTACAACTAAAATCACTAACCCATATATGCAAACAAAACTTGTGAATTTATCTGGCAGTTCAAAAGTTAGTCTGCTGATATAAGAGTTATAAAAATCCAATTAAAGAAAAAGTCAGTCAAGCTCTGGACACATTTAGTTTTCATTCTGGATATGCCATTGGTAATTACTTAATAGGATCTAAACAGGAATGCCCTTCTTTTCTATTTGTTTATTTATTTTATTAGTTGCTAGGTTAAAACCCATCTGGGAATAGTTATTACCAATTATTGCTGTACAATGATTTGCAAGGACTGCTGTCACAGATGGAAAAGATATTTGGCCACTCTTCCACAATAATGTAGCTAGAAGGTTGAAAGTGTCTACCCATGTTTCATGAAGTACAGATGTTAACTCGGTATCTGCAAAGATAATATAGAAAAAAATCAAACCATTTACACATGTGCATAAATCTGGATAGCTAAACCTGACAAGAACTGTCAATTTAAATGAAGGTGGTACGTAAATAAAGACTTGCCTCTGTCTGGCTATACTGGAAACAAAGTACTTCATTACCTAACACATCTTTGGAGCGAATGGTGAGAATCATGAAGGTATTTCCCAAGAGAGGTTTCAACAGTTCATCCTGGATTACAAGCTGAGAGTCCACCAATAAACATGATTTCAGAAGCCTGGACACAGATGACAAGTATTGAAGTAGTAATAACACCTGTTAAATATTTTTAAAAAGATATGAAATAAAGCCATATATTTGCACCTTCCACAGATTTTTTTTTTAATTTAAATACTCACATTACCTCAACTTATTCATAACATTTTGAATTAACATACACCACTTAAAAGAAATAATAGGATATAAATTAAAAATTGTTCTCCTAATTTTTCTGTAGAAGATGAAACAGAATTCCAGGTCTGGAAACATATATGTGAAATCAATTTTCTAGTGACAAAGAATAAAGTTCCTTGTGAGAAAGTCATGACTCCTGTTATATGTACAGCATCATATTCTCTGGAAGCTCACAAAGGAAAACACAAAAATGGTCATTAATATTGACGAATATATGTGTATTTCCTGAAAACAGAAGCTTAATTTGAGGCTTTAGGAAAAAAATGATTCCTGACATATTTATTTATTCTCAAAAGATTTCTGCAGAAATACGTTTTCTTAATAATCTGGGTCTCTTTCTTCAAAGTAAATCTGAATGCAGAGCAGCAGAAGCTTTAAAATAGTACTGTGCCATGAACATAGTATGTTCTATATAATATACATACAGAGTTAAATTTGATACAAAAGTAGTTCCATTAGCAGTAACCCTATATGCTTTGCGTACATCAAAATTAGTTGAGAACTATCTAAGTGTCTGCAGGATTGGAGACAAAGCAAAGCAGCCAAGTGTGTTGCAGAAAATAAATATGAAATGTGTCAGTAACTGTATCTGGCTCATACTTCAATACCGTAGAAAGAAATTCTATTACATGATTTCTGTAACTGCTAAGCTCAATTTGTATTTTTAAAACACAATTGGTTTTTCATTTGATGGTTCTAGGTATAGTTATATAACACTGTTTATTTCTCTTAAACCTTGCCAAAAGCACAGAGATTCACATGAATATAGCCTATAGCAGCATGTCTAGACTATGTTAATGAATATAGATTATGCAAACATAATTAATTTCATAATTTATAAAAATTAGAAAGTAACAAACGCTTCTCTAACCTGAGATTTTACATGTTCTATATGACATGGATGACCCAATGGAGTTTTCAGTTCCAAGATACATCTCTCAACCAGATTAGCACTTACAAGACTAAAATAAAATAAAGTAAATTGGTTAGAAATATACTTAAATAATTAAATATCCTACTAAATGAATATTCTATAGAAGAGAACATTTTAAATAAACAGAGTAAAAATAAATTATGAACTTTCTTAAAATAGTGGAGTTTAGCAGTAGGTCTAGTGCAATGGCAACTATAGTAGCAGTAAGTTGTTTCAAAATAGTTAGACTAACATAAATTCCAATGGCTGTGACAGCACTATATTTGATTGCTTATTTTCTGTCCTGTAGAAGAATAAACAGCTCTGTAACAATATAAACTGTATTCAAACAAGTTTGTGGGTTTTTTTTTTTATTAATTGCAGTATGAAGAGCAACTACAAAAGCTCTTGAAAACCTTAAAAAAAACTGAACTAATTTTCATGCTTCACTTCAGGACTTCCAAACAGATGAAAGAATTTGTTACGATGCAAGTGGAAACATGGAATACAATCTGAAGATTATTTTGAAGTGGTTCCTTCTTTAAAAAATAAACAAAACATCCTATCATCCAATACTTTCCCAAATCTGGCAAGCATTATTTACTCGTTTACTCTCTTTTAGTGCAACAGCCCTTGGCTCATCCTCAAAATATTGCATACAATTCAAAAAAGAAAGTCATAAAATGAACTGAAGTGATCTGCAATTCTGAATACCTGACTATACCATGTACTGTTCTACTAAAAAAAAAAAAAAATTAAGAAATTGCCCCTCCAAAAAGGATGACTAAATGTTTTAGGTTTTTGTCTAGATAGCCATTACCAGAGAAACACAGAAGTCCTGTAGAAGACAGACACCACAAATTGAATCACCAATATGACTACCTTTTCTGTGAAAAAAAGAAATTAACCAAATTCCTTTCTTTTGTTGACTGTATTTTTTTAAAAAGGCATTTTTGAACACTTCAGAAGCAAGAAGTGATCAATATATTTAACAGTTTCGGTAAGAAACACTGGTAGATCTCATTTCAAACTTTTCACCTCTATTGCTACACCTTGTTTGTAGTTCAGCAGTTATTGATCTCATACCTGCTGAGAGCTGTTAGCAAATGTGCTTGTTGAAGAGCAATTCCAGTGTCTTTTGGTGTGACAACAAGCAGATTGTGCAGAAGGCTGCAAACAGCTGACAAAAGGGCAGGTGTGACTACAGCACGCTGTTTAGACAGAGTAGCAGACATGGGAGAATCATGTTGACTCGGAGATGCTGTTGTGGTTGTATCACTTTGACCTAGAATGTGTTTAATAAAACAAAGAAAAAGAAAAAACACAAAAGTTTAATTAGAGCAGTTACATAAAACAATTTGCTGTTTCTTTTTCATAAAATATCCAGGTTCCCTCTACATTTAAAACAGTATATTCTGGAACGAGGAGGGCAGGGGTGGGGGGAAAAGCAAGAAATCAGATACAGGAAAAGTGTTATTTAAAATAGTCCTGAAATAGAATGTTCCTTCTACAAGGCACTAATAATCTTTCAAGATAAATGGTAAATTTGGAAAGATATAAATTTTCACTTCTTTCATTAACAGGAAAATATTTTATATTTATAGATACATCATTTTATGTATTTTTATACATTTTTATTTTTCTACATATAAACAGAATTATATATACATCTGTTTGTGTGTGCACGTGTGTGTGCATGTGCACATATGTATATGACAGCTTTACCAAAATTGAATGTTTTGAAAGGGTGACTGGATGACAGGAATAGAACCTAAGTCCTGAGTTACATTCAAACAGTATCAACCATTTTCACTTATTTCTGTCAAATGTATTTCATCCTATTTCATTTTAAAGGAAGTGTTTCATGTTTGTCTTCCAAAACAACCACTACAAGCATCAATGGTGATTGTTCCACCAATATGCAAGCTTTATATGCATGTACAAATACTGGAATATGGGCAGCCTAATACATCGTATTCATCATTATGTACATGTCGTGGTTTAATCTGGCAGGCAGCCAAATACCACGCAGCCGCTCACTCACTCCCCCCGCCCCCCCAGTGGGACGGGGAGAAAATCGGAAGGGTAAGAGTGAGAAAAACTCGTGGGTTGAGATAAAGACAGTTTAATAGAACAGAAGAGGGAAAATAATAATAATAATAATGATAGAATATACAAAATGAGTGATGCACAATGCAATTGCTCACCACCCACGCTGACTGATAACCAAGTAGCGATCGGTACTTCCTGGATCACGCCTACCCTTCATATACTGAGCATGACGTCACATGTACATGGTATGGAATACCCCATTAGCCAGCTGGGCTGGCTGTCCTGATTATGTTCCCTCCCATCTCGTGTACCTAACTCAGTCAGTAGGCACGGGAGATGTCCTTGGACTAGGAGGGTACTTAGCAACAACTGAAAACATCAGTGTGTTATCAACATTCTCCTCATACTAAATCCAAAACACAGCACTAGGAAGAAATTTAACCCTATCCCAGCCAAAACCAGGACAGTACACAAACTCAAAAGTTTGGCTTACCTTGTGCCATAAGCCGATCAACTACAGTTTCAGGAATAAAATGGGTTGAATTTGTTGGGACTATTGCCTGAAGTTCAGCAACACTCCCCAGTGATGGTGATGCAGATTGAATCTAGAAAGACATAAAAAGGAAACTAGTTGATTCCAGCTTTTATAGAGCAGAGAATATTTATATTTGGGGAGGGGGGGGGGAAACAAAAACACTAACCCACCAAAACCAACAAACTCCCAAAACCAAAAAAAATGTAAAAATTACTGTTCAAAACCAATTTGATTAAATTTAGCTCAGTATATAATTTATAAACATCCAATAATTGAAACTATTGACAGACGTGCAATATGAACAGCCTGAAACATTTCAGTTAAAAACTGATCAATGCCTATGTTACTGGAAATTCCTCCTCTTCAGCCTTCTTTTTCATCCATATAATTGACTCAATCTATGTTTGGACAAAGATAGAAAGGCATTACTGAAGCATTTAAACTCAAATTTTTCATGGACTATTTGCTCTACTGAGAACATCAGCACTTGTCCATTTGTACCAGGACACGCTCAGATAAAAATATCACAAGCACATTAGTCATCAGCCAAAGTTGAAGTTCCGGAGTCTTTCCAACTCTGGGTACATATCTTAACCTTAGTCCTGTGATGCTTACATGTATTCATTTCATGGTGAAGATATGAGATATTTACATGACAGTAGATAATTTTACTGTCATACTACATTCTCGTTCTACCAATTCTACATTATCTACCATATTATTAATTTTGCATGCTTTCAAAAGTTCCTAATGCTCTTGCTACTGTGTTTAAAACCACAAGCTTGAGATCAGAAGACCTAGAGTCTCCAGCTTAATAATATGCTTTTGTGACATAACAAGACCTGTGACCTGTTTCAGAGTATGGGATTAGCATCTCCCATGTCAGGTCACTTTTTCACTTCTGTTTTTTGTTTACTAGCTGGACAATTCACATCAGATAAATTTTCTTCAAGAGTGTCACTATACAGTGTAAAGAATACAGAACATTGGGGAATCCAATGAAATCCCGAGAGAGTCACAGCTTGAAGAAGGATGTTATTAGACTTTTCTTCACCATGAGCTTTCTAAGAAAGAATATTTCAGAGGTTTTCTTTTTAAAGTTTTATTAGAATATCAGTTGGAATTTTTTTTTACCTAAGGAAAAGTCAAAAGTGACTTAATTGACAAAAAGGGTGGAGGGAGGAAATCACAGATTACTCCCTTCCTAGCTACTGTATCCTTGCAGTTAGGTCACTGCTTTCCAGGTTTGGCTTTAGTTTACTCAGCAGCATTTTGAGCTGCAGAAATTCTCTACTTAGTCTTTTCTCATCCCCTAGAAGGCTTAACCCCACCTCCCACCCCCCATCACTTCCAAATATTGTTAGGCTTCTATCAGCACATCTTTACTTGAGATCAGAGTCTCTGCATGAGCTAAAGGCTGCCACCTCCATGCTGTAGCTCCCTTCTGTCCCCTGTTTTCCTCTGGTCTCCCACTACTGTCCATCCTACAGTCTCAAATCTTTCTCCTCAAGCATGCTCAGTTGTTCCTCAAAAATGCCAGAAGGTTATTGTAACATAGAAGACAAGCTACAGTAAGATTTGGGGTACATGTCTGAAACCCACAATTCACATATAGCTTGGGTCACATAAAGACTAGGACATGCTTGGCTAAATAATTGTCTTGTTAGCAAAATGCAGAACCAAATCGTACCGACCAATTGAAATTCAAATTCTGTTTAAGTTATACAAATAAAACCCATGTTTGCCAATTGAAACAAATTATTTAAAGTTTCATGCTTGCTGATTTAAATAATTATTAAAATCCATTATTTATATTAGAGTAAATCAATCCATCTTGACACATGGTAAATTCTGCATTTATTCAGCACTATACTTTCAATTCCAAGCATTCTAATAAATGACAAAAACCATAACTCTTTTTCCTAAAAAGTACAAACCCAAAATGCAACTTCTAACAGTCCATATGGTTCTTCTGCAACAAATGAAGCCCTAAAAGAAATTATTACTATGCTGAGAGTAATTTTAAAGATATTAATATGAATTTATACAAGCTTCCACATATTAGTAAAAAATATCTTCTACATCGCACAACAATTCTTTCTCCATCTTCTAAAACTGTCTAAACACTTCGGGCAAAGTAATAAAAATAAGGTCTTAGATATGTTAATAAAATATAAAAATCAATAAAAACTGTATGTGGTTAGAAAAATATCAGCTCCCTGCACTGATGGCACATTCATTGATAATTGCTTCACATGGAACATGGGTTAAACCCGGAAATTTTCTGCTATCTTAACAGAAAACATACAGTAACACAATGAAGTTGTTTCCACAATGTTCTGCCTTCCAGGAAAGAAAAGATATTACCACTTTTATAAATCACCTTTGATAAGGATGAACTGGGGGTCTGGGACATTGTATCTAGTAAAGGATATTTACTACTACCACCACATTCTTTCTGGGAGCAATGAAGCATTCTGTTGCTTAACAGTGAAACAACAGACCTTGGAAGGGAGTTTAATTAGGGAAAAGAAAGGGTTGGGGGGGAGGAGATGACGACTGCAGATTAGAACTAATACAAAAGAATACAAAAATTGTCTGAGTGGAAATACAGGAGAAATGTGAAGGTTTTGCCGTTTATCTGCTAGATATGAATAAAAGGTCTTGTCTTAACCTCTAGTATAAAAATCCCTCTGGCATTGCTTTAATAGGCTTGCAGTGATTAATTCTATTCAGTTCTTTTTTCAAAGGTTTAAATCACTTAACTGTATAGTACTCTGGTAACCATGGTTCCAGAAAATAAAGCACACTTTTTTATAAAATAGCAAGAAGATTTCATAGGAAAAAATGGCCATGACTTAAAGCTATCTGGGAAATGTCTGTAAATCTTTAACCTGCACCATTTTTAGCTCAACTTTTTAAATAACTGCTCATTTTGCTAAGCAGTCCTGGGCACAGAACAGCCCTAGTGTATTTATGCAGTGTGAAGCAAGTTGGTATCTCCATGCTGATTTGTGTTCTCAGTCATATGTACTAAACACAAAACAGACACGTTGGTTAAAATAGTAAGGATTTGCTCTCTATAATGATAAGCTAAGCGAATGTTTAAACTATGAATTCTATAAAACACAAAGGTTTTTAATCTTCTCAGAATTGGACTTTTTGCAGTTTCCACATTCCAGTTTAGAGAAAAATAAAGATAAATTTGACAAAAATCTGTAAACCACTGAGATCTTAAAGGCACTGAATACAGTGCATATGAGTTAACAGAGTACAGACAATCCAGCTCTGCTGCTGTCTTTTACATGACCTTGAATCATTGATTTCATCCCCACATCGCTATTCTTTACTCTATAAAATGGGTAAAATTGTGCTTATGGCCTCTGCAACACCTCTGACAGGCTATTTTGCAGACTAAAGTAAAAAAAAGAATAATTTCTATTATTAACATATTTGCTTTTTAATTTTCTCAATTTTACTTTCTGCAAATTTGGGGAAAACTTTGGGGATGGGGGAAAAAAGATGAAGCCAAGAAGTAATTTAGATACTATTTTCACATAAGGTTATAGGAGCCCTGTGTGAAATCAGCCTTTGATAGCAGATAGCTCAATTAAAGTATTGATTATATGAAATCGGAAAACAGGAAAACTAATAGCATCTTTTTCTTTTTGTCAGAACTGTTTTCAAATATAAAAAAAAAAAAAACAGCAGACCTTTTCTCTTCACAGAAAAGAAATTCATATAATTCAGTAAAAAGATATCACTTTTTCTTCTGCAAAGATCTTGAGGACGTGGCTTACTGAAGCAAAAAGCAGTTTCAGCTTTCTAGACTGACATTCATAAAATGAATGGATATGGACATATTTAGATGAACTTTTATTTTTTTTTAATGTTATTAAAATATCAGAGAAGAGCTTCCGATAGAAACAATTCTACTTGGTTTGATAGCTTGTAACTCTCAATTATTTGTGGCTGTTGTCATCTGTACTATACACAAAAGAAAAAAAAATTCCCTTCAGTAGGACCTGCAGACTCCCTTTCAACTATGATGGGGTAAGCTTGCCATCTAGTGGGTTTGGAATAACTACATCTTCCCGGTACCATCAATATATAAAATTTAGAGACAAACTTCTACAAACTTTTGGTAGTGACTTCATAAATATATTTCTTTTTCTTGTACATCAAAATGGAAAGCTTTGGGCCAAACTGTAGGAACATAAAATGTTATTAGGACTCAATTGCAAATGCCTGATTTCAGGACAAGTTTGAGTTTTTAGAAGTACTTCCAAACTTTACTACATAGACACTTAATAGTCATTAACTGCCTCTGAAATACGGTTTGTATTTAGCCTCAGCTCCCTTCCTCTGTCTTTCTTCTCCTAATTAATACTGGCATTGGAACATCAGACCTCTACATCTTGCCTTCCAGCTTGGAAACTTACCATGTGTCATGTCAGCACTGGTATTTTTTTAGAAGTAAGAAACTTAGTTAAAAGAGTTTACAGCTGCTAAAAACGTCCATGAAGGACAAATGGAAATTAAATTAACTTCTATAAACGATAATCAAAGTTTTTCTGTGAAATCTTTATATGTATCAGGGGAAGAAGGAAAAGAAAACAAAACAAAAATCAAACTGGAATAAAACTCTCTTGTATTAGCTATAAGAGCATAATCGTAGCAAATATGAAGTCTACAACATCTCGAAGACTGATACAAATGAGTGTATCTTAGTATGACACTGTGCTTTCCACTTATTAGTTGTCCATTTGTTAAATGGAATTGTAAAGCTATGCCTTTATGTTAAACTATGATGCTACTTTACACATATAAATAAAAATACATTAATTTGATCTAGTAGATTCCAAATTAGTTTTTCCTTTATTCTTTTTTTAAGCTACTGAAGCTGAAGCAATTTCATGTAATAAACTCTTCAACTCTTCATGAGAACTCAAGCACAACTTTAAGTAGATTAGACACTCAATCCTGATAAGAATTGCTGAAATTTAATTTTTCCCTCAAGTAACATGAGCAAAACAAGATGAAATTTGTTCAACTTCTATTCCTATAAGAAAGTGGCACTCAATTTATTCAGTAAATGCAATTTGGAAACAACTGCTTTTAAACAACCTGAGATTCTTATGTAAATGTTTTTTTAAATAGTATTCATGTTAGCATCTACTTCCTGATTTACAGGCACTTTCATTTATTTTCGTTTCAAATATTCAAATTTGAATATTTGTGTTTAAAATAACCCTAGGAGTTTTTTGGGGGGGTTGTTTTGTTTTAGATAAATGAAAATCAAATTCATTAATAACATTTCTGAAAAAGAGAAATTTTAGCTTAAAACTAGAGTATACTTTTTCCTCAATTATTAAAAACATTCCAGATAATGGTAACAATACTAGACAGCAATACATTTATAACAGAGAGTCAAAACACTAAGGAAAAATTATAATTGTGAAATATTTTGAGACAAAATTTCAATACTGGCTTTTCTACGTTTTTATTTTTATCACAATCCATAGCAAAACTGGGCATAACAATTTTAATCAATAAAATAAGATAAAATCTTGTTGTGTTTTAGCAGTCTTTGTCATATCAGCACATCTGTTTAACAGAAAAGAAACTTCTGAGCTATGATATTATGGCTTCCATATTACATTAGCTGGTTATTCATAAATCAAAAATTTTTGAAGAAACTATAGAATTATAAAAATGGATTTCAGTACAACATGCCAGAATTTTCTTGGAGTTATGCTGCAGTCATTGAAAATATATGATTTTTATCAGGTAACTAATGAATGTTATAAAAGGTTTCTCCACAGCCTGATCTGATATGCAAATCTACTCTGGAACTGCAAGAATGTATTTCAATTTCTCTTCCATTGCATTTTCCATCTTGAAAGACAGTATATGTTTACAGTCTTTCATTGCAGTAATCATCCTAGACAGAAACAAATTTTTCAAGCAGCCACCTGCTTTCTTATATTTTTTATGTCTATTTTGGGTCTTGCAAACACTTGCGCCACTTTTCTGTTTTATAAAAGCGTTTTCAGAATCCAGAGTTTATTATGACACAGAATATGATTTTAACCCAATGTACTACTGTGGTTTTGGTTGATCCAGTTCTGTAACTGTGTGGTGTAAATATAGGTTCTCTAAAAGGACAGTTTGGATAAAAGCAGCAGAAGTGACAACTCTAGATGGAGATGACTGCATTTCATCAATAAAGCCAATTACAAAGTAATCTCTAGAGAATATGTCTTGCTGTGAGAAGCTACAGAATTCAGCACTGCCTTATGCATTTAACTAGTCAAGGTAAGCTATTTAATTTATTTTTTCTCTGGTAAATAACCGTAAAAGTTTTCTTTAGCATATTAAACCTACATCAGAGTAAATTTCAATTTAGTTTCAGCTTTTTAATTTTCAGTTTAATTTCAGTTTTGTTTTGTGTTTTGTTTTATTGGGGTTTTTTTTAGCATTTGTAAGTGTGCTAATTTTCTTCAAAGGGTTTCTTGAACAATTTTATATTTAAAATAAATAGATTATTCTGTAAGTTACCATAGTTTCAGATGTTGACTGAGAATGTGAAGATCGGCTTTGACTGGATGGAGCTTTCCAAAGATTAAGAGAATCATCAAAATCTGTATGAAAAAAAGAATAAAAATCAAAATCAAACAAAAAAGTTTTCTTTTTCATTACTACAAGAACAGCAGAGAGCATAACAAGCTTTTCAAAGGATTGTTTTGGTAAAACGGAAAAGTAGCCAACCACAGTTATCCTTCTGAAGACCTCAGAATATAAGTTTTCACATATTGTACCTATGAATTCTTATCCAGCAAATCCCTTGAATAAACAGAAATTAAATAAAATACAATTTTCAGCTGCAACACAAAATAGTCTGGAAAAAGTTACACTTAGCTCAAACCGCAGTTGCATAGCCTTTAGTCATTTGAAATAGCTCAGATTTAGTTTTATTTAAAATGTAATAGTACAAAAGTATTGAAGATACTGGGGTCTCACAGCACAAACATAATGAACAGATGTCCTTGTCTTCAAAAAACTTCAAATTCGCATTTTAAGAGAAGCAGTTTCAAGAGAACCCATATTCATAAATATAATGAAGGCAGAATTACTTTGTAAATCTGTTTCAGAATAAAAAGTGCCAAAAATTTTATAGCACAAACCTGTCAATAATAGGTTTTGAGGCTTTCATATATTTAAAAAGAAAACAACAAAGAATAAACCACTAGATTACACAGATTCTGAGTGCAAAACCCACAAAAGTAGGACTCTTATACATATCTTACCTAATTACTAAACTTAGCTAACCAATTTTATTTTTAACATAACTTTGTGGATGAGATTTTTTATATTCCTGAAAAATGTGAGGAAAATACATTGGGAAAAAAACGACAAAAATAGTTTCAGGAAGATAAACCAAAGCAAGATCTTCTATTAAGAGATTACAAGGGACCTATTAAAAAGCAGAAACAGGTCATTATAGATAAACAACACAATTCTGAACATATGAATGAAGGACTTACAAGCCTTTCAAGCACTATAGTTTTAGAGATGGAGCAAACATTGTCCTGTCCTTCCTTTTTAAAATAAACAAAAATTTTGTTTCTTGTTCCTGAAATATCATAGATGATTCTTCCCCCTTATTTCAAAGGTCCTGGAAAAAACATTTTTTTTGGGCTTTGCTTCAATGACCTGATAAAACATATCTCAACTGCTCACTGAAAAGTTCTACAATACTGGAGTTTGAGCTGCTCTTAGATATGATATTGCATCAGCTAACAGAACTATCAAGAGGCACAAATAAGAGGACAATGGGAGGAGTGAAATGTGTTGGACTGAAAAAATTACACCTATAGATAAATAAAGCAGCCACAGAAGAAGTTGAGAATTTTTATGGCTGGAATTTTGTATACTGCTGAGGTACTTCTCTGATAACTCTGAGTTAACGAAGAATATTTCTTTTTCCTTGGGTCTGTCACAAAGTCATAACTTGGTAGGGGAAATAGCATTCCTCTTCTGTTCATGCTTCTGTAACATAAGTTTAACAGAAGCAGACCTAAAAGAATTTTTTAAATCTGTAGCCTTAGAAGATGGAAATAGAAAGGCACACAGAAAAGAAAGAAACTAAAAAGAATGAATGTACTAATTTTCTCTCCCTTGAACAGCTTTTAATAACTGAGCTCTCTGAAGAATTTCCTAGCTTTCTAAACTTAAGATCATAATACATATTTGGACAAGAATGTCGGTTCCCACAATGCATCATAGTAAGACTTGGAAATATTGTTCAGAAAATGATTAGTCAATATAAAAGTTAGATCTGAAATACTCCAAGGGTATATAGGTTAGAAAAAAATCCAATCAATCCAATCTGAGTATTAAATTTCATCAGTCTATGAAATAAATTATATCTGAATATCTTAGAACACAGCTAACTTCAGCATAGTAGAGTCCACTCCCACTCATGTATCTTTAAAGTTGAACACTTCAAGAAACAGGAGTCTTAGAAACAGCCTATACATTTCTTTTTCCTAAACTTTCATTTTATTGGTCTGTCATAAACGCACAACTTTAAAAAGTATTTTACCCCCAATATTTTGCAAGAAAATGTATTGCAGAACCAATTACATCTTTTCCATTTGTAACTTTTTGAAGATGTAAATAACAGCTCAGAGCTTTTTCTGAGATATGTTAAATTAGTGACTTATCTACTCAAATCCTCAAAGCAATATTTTGACTTAACAACATATTTAAGTTCATGGTTTATATATTCATTTTCAGTTCTATGTTTAGTAAGAATTATTTGAGGTAAGTTACTTAACTCTAGAAGTTATTTAAGTAGGTTAAAATACTACAACATTACATTAACATCACTTACCAGTTATACCACCTCTTTCTATGATGAGGTTGTCTTCCTCAGAAGAATTCAAATCAAACATATAACATCCTAGGTAGCAGTGTTTCACCATCTGACTCACATGTTCATAGAATTGGCAGTAATACAAAAGGGCCTTAAGTGCAGGTTTTCCTGTCTGAGAGAGGCCAGATTCTTCATCATGCACACAGGGACCCTGAAGACATGAAATTCACAAAGATCATTTCTTTAAAGGAATCTTTTATATAAAATAAACTGTCATAAACCCACAAATTAAGCCCAATACTGTGTATGTGTGTATACACATAGCTGGTTTACAGGCTGTAACTAACAGATTAAAAAAAATCAAATGTCGATTTTATTAAGGCTGAGCTAAGTCATAATATAGTACAAAAACTGTAATGATTTAGCAAAATGGAAGTAGTTATTTAGCTCCTGAGAAATTTGTTAACAGCTAAGTAGAAAGCCATGGAAAGCTATATCTGGATGGTTTTAATACAGTGTATGTATCAGGAGACTTTACAATTTTAATTTCTCATTTAATTCTACTTACAGATAGCAACTTATGCAAAAGTTTCCTTTAGAAAAAGAGCACACTCATACTAAGATAAGAGTAAATATCCTGAAAAGGTCATCCTGTTCTAAAGTATATTGCCATTATACTACATCTACCCATGTCAATCTACTATAATAAAAGATTTATTTAGAAAAAAAGATGTAAAAAGAAAGAAATTCTCTTTGAAGAATTGTTTCCAGCCATTTCTTTTTAAATACTGACTTCAGGGAAAACTTTCTAGAGAAGTGGATTTACACCTGGAAAAAAAGACTTCATAGTCATATTTCAAATAAACCGTTTGATTTGACTGCCTTTGTTACAGTATTTCTCCAGTGTTTTCTATGGTAACATAAGAAAACAAGAAGTTTTATTAAGCTACAACATAACCTGTTTTAGAGTGACCATAAAAATTAGAAGTGTTAATTGGCAAAAGAACCCAGACTGAGAAAAATTCAAGCCAATTACATTCTGCAAGGCAGTTTTAGGAGGCATCTTGCAGTACTTCAAAAAGAAACTAGTTAAAATTATGGAAAGAAAATTTGTCAGTGCTAATTAGAAACTTTCTTTGGCAGTCAGGAGAGAGCAGAGGTAGATCAACTGCAAATAAGTAATTTGAAAAACACTATTTGTCCCCAAGAGTCTCTAGATCTCCCCCAACCCCTCCATTTACATTGAATACAAGCTTATGTTCCAAGAAAACAAAACAAAACAAAAAACAGATCAAGTAGAAGCAGTAAAACTATTTTGTGTTACAGGGTAAGTTACAACCAGAGTTTTGGATGGCTACTGCTCATTCTTTTTGGTTTCTGTGGTATATAAACAGACTATTTTCAGTATTTGCCTTTTATGCCAATTAATGGAGAATCAGTTATGACAAGGAGTTTGAAGAAGAATGTAGTATTTCATGTAAGCTGCTTACGATGAATTATAAAACTGTACTCGTACACTGCAGCAATATACTTAGACTGTATCAACTACGACAAACACATACTTTGGAAATTTTATTACATTTAATCAAAATTTTACTATCCAGAATTCTCTTTGCTGGTTTAAAAAGCTATGCCAGACACTTTATTGTGCAACAGGGGCCCTGAAAGAGTTACTCATCAATTACATTCATAAAGTGCTCTGACTTCAGCAATCTTCATACAACACAGTATGTTGCAGTCTTGGAATACTTTACACAGATTGACTTTACTCATGATAAAAAATTTCCTTAGCAGATCAACTAGAAAACAACAACACTATAGACATTCTCGTGAAGATACTGGCCTACAAACTCTATTAACAGCCTTTCCTTTTCCAACCAGCCTACAAACTCTATTAGCCTTTGCTTTTCCAGCCCTATTTGCCTAAGAGATAAAATGATAATGTTCTTTGGCTATGATACATTATTCCTACTATTCACCCAGATCCACGTATAGCTCTCCTTTGAACTTGCTTGCATTAAGGTCAACAGACAAACCATCTTATTCAGTGCAAGGGAAAAAATGTAACTCTGAAAAACAGAATTTGATCCTGGTGTTATCTTACAATTGTAGTTGTTGTTTGTATTTTCAACAGTTTTAATTTACCAGTTACCATAAACTGTTGTTTGATAATATCTTTCAGCACGAACACTTATTAAGTGATGAGCAATTTCCATTAAATTGCACTTCTTAATAAGAATCACATTGACGCAAAGCTTCTATTAATTGCACTGGAATTCATCCAGAATTCTGCAACTGGATTCAATTTTTGTCACCTCACCATAGTTGTTGAAATGTTTAAAAAGACTAAAAAGCAGCTTTTAATAGAGTTTATATTGACAAGTTACAGTGGCTGCCTCTTGTAAATCCCCAAATTATGAATTGAAAGAATTACTATTTTTATTGATAAAATATAAGTAATAAGCAAGAAGACTGAAACAAGAGTCAGACTTGTAAGATTACTTGAACAGCTTGCTTTATGATCAGATGTAAAGGAAAGATAAGACATACTGTAAAATGCAGCTCTGCAAGAAATAGCATAATTGATTTTGGGTGCATGTCCCGGTTTCGGCTGGGATAGGGTTAAATTTCTTCCTAGCGCTGTGTTTTGGATTTAGTATGAGGAGAATGTTGATAACACACTGATGTTTTCAGTTGTTGCTAAGTACCCTCCTAGTCCAAGGACAGCTCCCGTGCCTACTGACTGAGCTAGGTACACAAGATGGGAGGGAACATAATCAGGACAGCCAGCCCAGCTGGCTAATGGGGTATTCCATACCATGTACATGTGACGTCATGCTCAGTATATGAAGGGTAGGCGTGATCCAGGAAGTACCGATCGCTACTTGGTTATCGGTCAGCGTGGGTGGTGAGCAATTGCATTGTGCATCACTCATTTTGTATATTCTATCATTATTTATTATCATTATTTTCCCTCTTCTGTTCTATTAAACTGTCTTTATCTCAACCCACGAGTTTTTCTCACTCTTACCCTTCCGATTTTCTCCCCGTCCCACTGGGGGGGCGGGGGGAGTGAGTGAGCGGCTGCGTGGTATTTGGCTGCCTGCCAGGTTAAACCACGACAGTGCAGCTGAATCATAGATAACTTGCCCTAGTAAAATAGGAGCACTATTTTAAGCACTAACTTGGTTTTTGCAGAAAGGAACAGATAAAACAGGGTATGGTTGCATCTGCAAATTTCTTCAAAAAGAACATACACTGTACCATTGTTCTCATATAGGTACGATCTCACATACTGGAAGGAGCAAGATGGACAGAAAGGCAACAAAAAGTGAAAAATAGGGAACTAAGATCCAAAGATCTTTATGTAAAATTGACCAGACTTGCTGAAGATAACATGACTTCTGACTCAACATCAGAACTGGAAAAGTCTCCAGGTGATCTTATCAGTTTGTATAAATATCTGATGAGAGAAAGTAAAGGGAAATGGATTCTTCTCATTGGTATCCAGTGACAGGACAAGAGGCAGTGAGCAAAAATTGAAACACAGGAAATTCTATTTAAACTCAAGAAAAACTTTTTCCCTGTGAGGGTAGTCAAACATTAGAACAAGTTGCCCAGAGAGGTTATGGAGTCTCCATCCTTGGAGATACTCAAAACCCAAACTCTAGTATCTCCTCTTGGAGAGCAACATGCTCTAGTTCACCCTGCTTTGAGCAAGGGGGAATGTTTTTAAGAAGCATTTAAATTGACTTAAGCAACAAGCTGCTTCATCTTTCTTTGGAAAGGGTTGTTCCTCATCACTTACATATTTCTTTCAAAACATTTTATAAAGATCACATTCTCAGAATTTCTTCTTCCTTATACACCTCAAATCATGTTGCATTCCAAGTGTGTGTAAAATAAATGACCAATTTCTATCCTAAAACATTAATGATACTATGTAAGGAAGGAAGTTTCCTAGCAGCCCAAAGATACTGTATTCCTGAAATGCAATATATATACAAGCTAACTTTGGTTCTTTTCTTGATCTTGCTGGAAGTTTAAAAGAAATTTGTCTATTCATATATTTCTCTTTCAAAAATGTCACCTTAGACATGTCATTTTTAAAGTTTATATTTTATAGGTATACTGACATAAGTTTTTATACTAAATAATGTCTCTCTGTGACACTATGACCTTTCTCATCAAATGTAATGGTCACTCACCTGCCAAATACAATCTTTCACGTCTTCTGTAGGAATTGGAATCACAAGGAGATTTTGTAGAATAAAAGCAGCCTGAAAGAAATTAAAGCCTCAATATTGTCATCTAGCCATCACAGTTCAAAAAAAAACACATCAGATTGAACAGCACAGTCTATATATTATTCCATTGCTTTAGACATGTCAAAACACAAAGAATTTTCATGTTCATGTTGGGAAAAAAAAATTGGAAAGATATAACCTAAAACCCCTCAAACTTCACCTACGACAGATGTCATTAGAGCGAGCATAGCACAAGAGAAGGCTGGTAAGAAAAAAAGTCAAGGAAGAGATAGAATAGAAATCACTAGGAAACAAATTAATTTTTTTATAAAATACTTTCATCACTGTTCCAGTACAGTTAATCCTGTTGAATGAGCATTATATAACAGGAAGTATTGGGAAAAAAACCCCGAGTAGAAAAACATGGATAACTGTTTATGACTCTTCACTCTATTCTCCTCATGTATTTTTTTTTAAATTATTATCAAATAATTGGGAAAATGTGTAGGACACATTGGGACACACAGACACATATGTTCCAAATATTTTCCTTTCTAAATACATGGCATGTGCGTTTTTCTAACTCACATTACAAATATTTCATATGTATATGTGGGTGGATTGAAACTGCTTTTTCCATATTTTGTCAGCCTTTTATCGTTAATTTGACTCTTGTGAGACTACTAAAATGATTTGGAAGTTAAATAAAACAGTGAAGCATGCATTCTCAAAAGCATTTTGCACAAATGAATTCAAAATATTACTTTGGAATATGTAATTAGTTGAACAACAGAGCTGGGAAGAAACTAACCCAATATTTGTCACAGTTGTTCTTTCTCAGTCATTGGAAAACAAAAAAACCTTACAACTAGAGTTTACAGAAAGATGCAAAACACGTGTACACAGTTTAAATATAATATTATATAGCTCTATGTGCTGTTCTGCCAGAGTACAAACTTTCAGTTCTCACAAATAAACCTTAGTGCCTAGGCAAATTAGATTACCTCATGTCTGCAATGAAGAGATATTTACTACAGATCCGGTGATGAGTGCGTGCCAAAGTGTTCATAAATGGAAGAAAACAGCTATTAAAATCTGGGCTAATTTGTTATGCTTTAGCAACCTATTTGTCTGCATGAGTAAGCCTTAGGAATTTTTATGCATTCACTTGTATTGTTTAGATCATTTCTGCTTTTACACTAGTCATCTGTAATTGTTGCTTCTTGAGTAATTCTAAATAAGAAGCTAAACATTTATTTTAATCAGGTAGTATTTAACTTACAAAGCAGTAGGTGTTGTGGAGCATCAGAAAATAGATATATAGAATTAAAAAAAACCCCAATATTTTCTCCTTAATGAAAAAAAACTCAACAATCCGAGACAGCAGAAGCACACAATAAACATACCTCCCTGCGTACCATGCTACATTCAGATTGGTCCAGAAGGATGTTTATCACCGTTCCCCACAGCCCTCCTGAAATGTTCTGGCAACTTTCTGCTAAAGCAATACATCCTATTTCAAGAGATGTAAGAGCTGATCCTATTCCAAGTGCTGTAAATCTGACCTAGTAAATATAAGCACAACACAAAGTGATATTTCTTACAGTAATTAGCAACACATTTTTTAAATTATTAAGTTGTATCAACTGAATCTGGAGCTTAAGGGAATAATTTAAAAAGTAACAACCTCTTTTCCTATATTTCTTTGGCCCTTTACTCATAATCACAACTATGTGTACGTAAAAATGACAATTAATAAAATAGATTTTTGAATACTTAAAAATACTAAGATAGTCTTCAATATTCTTACATTTTACCACTTAAAAATAGTTCCATTTAGCAAACTCATATAATTTAACAGATTTGCATCAAATACATTCACTCTAAATTTGTAGTTCATGTAAATGTTTCTGCTTTGCAGCTAAGTAACAGCAATGTCAATGAAAACTGCCTATGAATCACGATCATGAGTGACTAATGAAAGCATAGAAGACAGAAGATGTAGGGAAGGGTTTCTCAGATGTTTATATGGAAATATTCTCCCTACTTTATTGTTACTGTTATTTAGGATATAGTCAGTAACATTTTAAATAATGCAGAACAGTAGTTTCAATATTAAATAAATTAATGAAACAAACATTTTGCAAATACTTAAGGGCTAAACTAAGATATCAACTTAACATTGCATTAACTAACCTCAGGGTCTCTATCTACCCATAAGGGAACCAGCCATGCCAGACCTAGCTGAGAAAGAACTTGTTCTTCACTGTTATCGTAAGGCAAAGACCAAAGAGATATCCAGTCCTGATTAGAAAAGAGAAAATAAATTAAGAAATTATTTTATAAACATTTCAATGCTGTGCCAGTCTATGAACAGCCTGAGCTACCAGTTACATACTAAAACACTTCAAATGCACACAATACTGATATTCCAGAAAAAAGATTTTGATTTTGCCTCTATAAACATGTATTTAATCTGCTGACTTCACCTAAAGAATAAAATTAAATTTGTGTTGTCTTCTTCATACAATTAGGACAGCAGTGCTAAAGAGAGATTAAATATTTTACTTGAAATACTGGGATAATTATTTCCACTCAAAATTTACTCCTTACATTTTTTATTTTTGCTTATTATTAATATCTGTCTTTCTCTCTTATATTATGCATGTGCAGAAAACTACCAAATAAGAATATGCAATTTTTTCTTTGATCATAATTCATTCTTTTTCTTCATGCACCTGCCACGTGATTAAATAAAGTCATGCAAACTACCACATATTACTTAGCTGCAGATTCCATGCAGATTCCATACTTGACTTTGCAAATTAATTTCTTTAGCTCACATTAAAAAAACCAAACATTCCTGCAAAATGCTCTGTTTAAGTTCATAACGAATCATGGCACCTAAAATTTTATGTATGTATGTGTCTTCTGACCACCTCAGTCCTGTGTATTTTTTATACAATAGATGACTGATGTTTCATTTGGAGCAGTGTATTTTGCATGGATTTTCTCAATACACACAATACTAATTACAAAAAGCACAGTATTTTACAATCTTCAAATTTGGGGAGAGAGGGCATTAAAATACAAAACGAAATACAAACCATAGGTTAGCAAAGCACGACCAGTGAAATGATACCACAGCAAACAAACGAAACATTGCAGCAATTCTAGTACACCCTAAGTATATGGTCTATTTCTCATGTATTCCTACAAACATCTGTAAGTAAATTCTGTCCATCGGTATGAGCTAAAGGATCTTATGTTTGACTTAACAAGGTAGTTCTTTTAATAACAAAGAACCATAATGGTTCATAATACTGCTAATGAGCAAAAAAATAATTTGCTTTAACTAGTTTTAATTTCAAGTCATTAGACTGCATTTTAAGTTACTATTAATTTTTTTTTTTTAAAAATCACAGTTCTCCAGTGTATACTTCTTGTATAACACTGCACAGAGGAAGGCGGCTAATTTTTTATTTCTCTTTCCATAAGATTTGACACTAAATCACATGATTGAAAACAATGGCTGAATTTAAAATTTCTTTGAGAATATAAGTTATTAGTACAGTCTAGACAGTAATACTGTTGTACACACAGATTATGATTTATAGCCACAAAAAAATGCCACCTATCATATTCTACTAAACATATTATTCTACAAGACTGACATAAAAAAAATATACTCAGTTCAAGTCCACTCCTTCATCCATGCATTTATGATCTAATTCTTTGGAGGTTGCAGTCTTCCTGCAGTGTACTTAATACTCTGTCCCCCTGCAATTTTAATAAACTTTGTCAGCACTTAGTATCTTGAAGAAGGAGTACAGAACTGAAAAAAAAGACGTCTGGGATTTAGAGAAGCAGGTATACTGCTATTTCTAGTTACATGTGCACTTAATCATATTGAAAGGTTTTCAGTTGTGGCTATCACAGATATTAACAAGAGTGAATTTTAATTCTCCAAAATGATTACGCTAAATTGTTGAATTTGCTTTAACTGCTTCAGGATGAAAGCCTTCTCTAAACTTTCAAAACTTTAGCTCTCAGAATATGCACATGGACACAGAGCACAGATATGAATTTTGCTAATAAGTAAGATAGCTCCTTTTATAAGTTAGACAATCATCCTTTCATGTATGTATATGTTCTTTCATGTGTACATACATATATCATAGAATCATAGAATAGTTTGGGTTGGAAGGGACCTTTAAAGGTTATCTAGTCCAACCCCTGCCATGGGCAGGGACATCTTCAACTAGATCAGGTTGCTCAGAGCCCCATCCAACCTGACCTTGAATGTTTCCAGGGATGGGGCATCTGCAACCTGTCTGGGCAGCCTGTTCCGGACACGTAAAAAATGTCTTCCTTGTATCTAGTCTAAATCTACCCTCTTTTAGTTTAAAACCATTCCCCCTTGTCCTGCTGCAAGAGGCCCTGCTAAAAATTTTGCCTCATGAGGTTCACACAGGCCCACTTCTTGAGCTTGTCCAGGTCCCTCTGGATGGCATCCCATCCTTCAGGTGTGTTGACCACACCACTCAGCTTGGTGTCGTCTGCAAACTTGCTGAGGGTGCACTCGATCCCCCTGTCTATGTCATTGATGAAGATATTAAACAGTACTGGTCCCAATATGGACCCCTGAGGGATATGGATCACTTACCGCACCACTCAGCTTGGTGTCGTCTGCAAACTTGCTGAGGGTGCACTCGATCCCCCTGTCTATGTCATTGATGAAGATATTAAACAGTACTGGTCCCAATATGGACCCCTGAGGGATATGGATCACTTGTCACGGATCTCCATCTGGACATTGAGCTGTTGACCACTACCCTCTGGAGGTGACCACCCAACCAATTCCTCACCCACCGGACAGTCCACCCATCAAATCCATACCTCTCCAGTTTAGAGAGAAGGATGTTGTGGGGAACCGTGTCAAAGGCCTTACAGAGGTCCAGATAGATGACATCCATAGCTCTTCTCTATATACACACACGTGAAAGAATACACACACATGTATGTGTAAATATATGTTAGAAAGCCTGAAAGCTGTACAAGTCTGAAGAAATAATGATTTTATAAATCCTTAAATTTATTCATCCTACATAAAATCCTGATTCCTCATTTTTTTATAAAAAGAAAATTATACCTTATTCTGAAAGAAGGCCTTTCTAAATACACGGAATTATTTGCAGAATAATTTCAGCAAGGCTAGGATTGAATCTTAAGCTTTCTTGTATACTATACTCCATGCTATTTATTTACTAATATTATATACCAAATGAGATTACCAGATTTTTTTTTATTTTTACTAACTGTTGCCATATAAGACATCTTCTCCGACCACATATGAAAATCTGTCATTAACTTTAGCAGTTAAAAATATACCTGTGCATAGCCCTCACAAATGACAAGATAAGGACAACTGTAATGCACTCACCGTATCCTTGGCTTGAGTCATCATTTCATGAGATAAGTGAAGCAAGCAAAGAACTGTGCTTTTTGTAACACCTTTTCCCATGAAGGACATAGCATTTCCTCCCCATTCAACATAAAATGATGAGATGACCTAGGAGTGGGGTACAAGTTCATGGTAGCTTTACTGTAAGCAGTATACAGGTAAAGTACAAACTGTCTTACACACTACTAAATTATAATTTAAACTCACGAAAAGATGGCAGATTTTTAGATGAATTTTAAGAATTTAGTTATTTATGAGTCATTTGGTCATGCAATGGTTTCCTATATGGTTAAACTTCTCAAGATCAGTGGTTTTTATTTGCTTTTTCAAATGAAGAATGCAGTCGAGCTTAATAATAAGCACAATATTGAATAGAAACCTGAAAGTTTGTTTTTGATGGAAACAGTCCATTTATTGTACCCAGTTTTTTATGCTACGTTTGGAATTAAAAAAATAATTTCTTTTCAAAATTCTGTGTTCAAGAAAAAGGATCATTTATATCTTTTATTGTGATTTGAATTGGAATAAATATATCAGCCTTCTATATCAAATTCTAATGAACAAAAATAAAGGTCACTGGATCATAACATAAAATAAACTCTCTGACCAAACATCTAACCATACACGTTAAAATAAAAAGCATGCTGCTTTCAACAAAATATGCCCAAAAATATTTTTTAAAAACTTATAATCTTAAGGCTTCCACTTCTAGATGTATTTTTCTCCCCAAAGCATGGCGATTTAAACCTCTCCATTTTTGCTGTTGTTCTTTCTTTCAGTGTCCCACTCTACAGGAATTCTTTCAAAACCACTTTCTCCCCTCCCCCCAAAAAGAAACCTACATTTACTTTCATATTTAGACCAAGTAGAATGGCATAATTCTTCTGCACAAAAAGCTTACGCATTACTAGTTGATTTCATTCCATAATATTTATTATGATTTTGTCCAGTAGTAATCTTTCTTTTGCATGGCAACATCTATAACCTTGGTGCCATTTTTAGCCTAGACTTCAAATCACAGAACTCATCTAGTCAAATAGCTCTAAAATATTTCTACTCAAGAATTCTTGGCAAGTTAAGACTTCCCCCTAAAACACTAATCTTTTTTTCATCACGAACATGATTATCGTCTATATACAAACTTTCCAGACACTTAGCTGGTTGCTATTCATATCATCCAGAATCACAAATGAATTAAAACTACTTTAAAACTTTTTCAAGCCTCTACCAATGCAACAAATAGATTTTGGTATTTGAAACTAAAAAGAAAACTTCTAAATGTACCTACTTTACTGATTACCTGTAATAAGAAAGCCAGATCTATGCTTTTCCTACAGTTTTAAGAAGCATGGAATTCTCAAAAGATGTAATTTTAGGAGCAAAAACTAGTTGTTTATCACACCCATGGACTTAGCAAACAAATAAGAACACTGAAAACAAGAATGAAATTTTGGCTTCCCAAAAACTGCAGCATCTTGAATTACCTCTTTTCTGCTTTCTCTGTGTTAATAACCTGCCTAACAAGTTACTGTTCCCCCAGACAACCTTTCACACATGGATTTTGCCTGTGGGAGGGTATGTATCTTGGATTTTTCCTCTTAGCATTTCAGTTATTAAAAAACCCACATCTATTTACCTCTTAAACAGAGGATGAAAGCACACACAATACAACCCATCTTCGTAAGTACGGACATACATTGCTCAATCTAGTCTCCGTATTTTTGCTATTTACTTAGTAGAACAAAGCATCTTTCTCACACCTATTCCTAGTGATGATATTCACTAAAAGTACATCCTAAAAATTACAATGTCATTAGTCACACAGTTCTTTACAAGCATTCAAACCAAAAGCTAAGGTATAACATAAGCTACTTACCTCAAGAAGACCTGTTAAATATTTCTTACAAATTATGACAGGTTCAACTGCAGCAGAATAGGTACTCCAGTCTGGAAGTGCAGTAACATGAACCATTCCTCGTAATGTTCTCTCCAGTGAAGGAAGTCCATAAAAATGCGGTGCATCTGTTAACCTTAAGCATTGTAGCAGCTTCAGAGCCAGCTCAGTTCTGAAAGAGCCAGCAAGTTCCAAGCCCTCTCTGGTTTAATTGCAAAAAAAACAAAAAATCAACTGTCAAAATGAAGCTATTATAATGAATCATTTTACAAGAGGTCAATGCTTCATTCTTCTTACTGTTAGTCTATGAGTCTTAGCATCTCAATTAGTTACTATTGCCTTATGCACAGAATAACATGGAATAAAATCTGACATTTCTAGCTTCACCCAGGGTCTGAAAGCATAATATTGCATCTGATTATAAAATGGCTTCTTAACCAAAAAGGGACAAATGAGATCTAACTCCAACTATTAAGGAGCATATTAAATAAAGAGTGAGAGATTGAAGACAATGGATAACATAACGAGAAGAACTGCAAAGCTTAGTAGCTACACTTATGTTTGTTCTGGTTCAAGAGACAAATTTAAAAATATTTCCTGCAAAATACCATTGATCTAGAATTCAGGTAGATACAAAATACAGGAGTGTGAGATATAACTAGCAGGGATTTCTACAATTCTTCCTTTTTCAGCTGTCAAAATTTTTAGAAAATTAATAACTGCGTGGTAAGAATTAAGAAGGTAACATTTTGAAAGTATCTTTACAAACAGTTATGTTGTGGCACATAAATAAACAAGTATTATCTTAAGCTGCAATTTTAGTATCTCTTAGAATACACTTGGACAGAGAGATTTAGTGTTGGAAGATGTTATATTAGAAACTCAGAGAAAAAATACTAATAGAAATTCATTTCTGTGTTTGCTTGATTGACAGAAAAAGGTTGGAACTTCATGGTGGAAGTAGCTGTCCTAAACAATCTCTAATGTGCACTGATATACTGTATTAGGCCAAAAAGGAGTTCAATGAAAATAAACATTTGTTGATATTTCAAATATTTCAATGTTCTACTTTGCTATAAATAAATGCTACAAAATCAACCAAGTTATCATTTGGTTGTGCAAATTTCCAGCAGTGAAAAAGAAATAGCCCATCTTCTCCCTGCAATCAGTTTAATTACCATTTGCTAAAAAAGTGACCACTAGTATGTACTCTTCCAAGTTTCCTAGTTAATTTCCTAATTTTACTGTGAAAAGGTCTATCTAATGTTGATCATCACTTCAAGACGAATATATTCCATTTTTACAGTTTTAAATGGTTGAGTCATGATGTGATTGTATTCAAATTCTGACTGAAATACAGCAGCAGTAGGTATTATGATCCCCAGTCAGAATTACACAGGCAGGTCCATTTACACTGTACCTGTCAGTCAGTGACACGGAACAAAATAACAATGTGTTAAAAAGACGAATGAGTTCTTTATCCAGTTGCTGCCTTACAGCAGTCTGTATTTGATCTATTTCATCCTGCACTTGGGATTCTGGTCGCACCAGGAGGCCCAAAAGGGATTTTGGCTTCTAAAAGAAAAGAATAAAAATACAGTCACATAATCCATTGTTTAAATCCTATTTTAATACCCACACTAAAGCCATTTTTCTGTTGAGACCTTGCAAATCACACACATTATAAATCATAGATTCCGTGATTGTTTTACTAAGAAGTATTTCTGTAAAAAGCACAGTAAAAAATTCCTGTAATTACTAATTACTTGAATCTTGAATCTACTAAATGCCATAAAAGAATCTACTGTTAAGGCCTTTAAAATTTCCTGGCATTAAGCCGTGATACAGTGTATTTTGAAGCATGAAAGCATGGAGCATGAAAGAAAAGTCAAAGTTATATACAGCAATAACCTGCAATAAAAAAATAGATCACAAAAAACAGAAAACGCATAGTAGAAAAATGTATCTTGTATGTCTCAGCTGCTTGAAAGACTTCAAATCATTTGCTATAAAGATTTTATATTAATATATTGAATGGTCCACACTTACAAAATTTTATAGGATTCCCAGTTAGCCATAGAAATTGAAGTACCTGAATTCTACAAGTAATTGAAATGAAGTCTACTAGCATTTTTTTTCTAAATGTTTAGATTGTATTTTAACATGGGAAAATGCAAGTGCATGCAGACTGTACTTAATGTATGATAACCTTTGTAAGACCATGAATGATCTTGTTTATGAAGAACAGTACTTTGCAAACTTCAAAAACTGCAGGCATCACTTTTATCCTTGGCATTTAACTATTTTTATACCACAAGATTGAATTATTGTATTTTGACAAATATAATAAAAGTTGTTTTATACTGCTTTATGATGTTCATTTCCTTTTTGTTTTTATACTTTCCAATTTTACACATCTTAAATGAACAGTATTGGATAGAACAGATCTCTCAAATAGAAAGCACAGGAGTCTAGAAAAACTGGAAAGAAAAGAATTACATTCTTTCAATAATATACATGCATTTTAACTACAGCAACTGAACTGTACACTCATATAATACCTTCCTTATGCTCATAAAAATATTTTACTTGGACATATTATAACCCCTTAAAATCAAAACTTACGTGACAGACACACTGAAAGAAAAAATTTCTGTCTTAACTTTCAATTCTTGTTCTTAATGCAAAACACATAATGTTCATTTATATCCCTTTGCCCAACACACCTATATGGAACCTCATCCTTTAAGTTACATAGATAATACATATGTAGTTATGTAGCTAAGCATACCTTATGCAGCTGTATATGTATGCACACACATATGTATGTATAGTTACACAGTTAACCATATCATATAAGTATATATAGTTATATGTACATACAGAGCTCTGCATAGAGCTATGCATAGCTAACAATAGTTACATGGCTCTATACAACCATATTACCATAGTTAACTATACCAGAGCAAGACACACACAGGTAGATGTCGTTTGCTTCTGGCAAATATAATATTTGAGTTTGGACAAGCAATTCATATACCAAGGAGAGAAGGAAATTTACTCTTGTTCAAAGTTAACTTCCCCAAACACTAAAACCGTAGCACTGACCACAAAGTAGCAGACATTAATACCACAAGATCTGCTATTTCTTGCTTTTGTTGAGAGAAGTCTTTTTCCTTGACGAACTCACCAGAAACGGACCAGCCAACCAGTTCACAGTTATATCATTTCTTACAGTCTACAGCTAACTTCTTAGGTATATTCTTACATTTTTAAGCAATGATTTCAGGATCCACTTTAGATGGTCTGACTCCGAACTTGATCTCTGCTCTCTAAGCAATTTGTTTAAAAATCTTAAGATATCTACTAAAAGCTTCTCATCCTCCACAGAAGCTGGAAGCACTTGCAGAAACCTGCAATGCAAACAAAAATATTTACTTTCATACTTGTAGCACATTAAAAGAGAGTTTAAGATCTCAGCCTAATAGGACCGAAGTTACCTGCAAATGTGGAATTACATAAAGTAAATGTGTTTATTACACATATTTACATATAGCAAATATGGAATTATATTAATTAATTATACATATCATATATATTAAATTACATATATTTGAATACTTTTAGATAAAATATTGACTATATTAAGTTATACTTATATACTAGTATACATTTCTTGTGTATTATTATAATATAAAATTGCTATGTATATTAAAAAGTGTATTTACATATAGTAAACATGAAATTGCATATAGTAAAAGGTAGAAAAACCTGAACAGGGCCACAGACAGGAAAGAAAAAAGGTAATTAGCTATTAAATACTAGCAATTAATAATAGTAGCAAAGCCTACCTATGCATTTTAAATCTTTATTTTAAATACAGCGTTCTTAATTTTGCTGGTTTTGTGTATGTAAATTACAGAATCACATAATCACTGAGGTTGGAAGGGACCTCCGGACGTCACCTGGTCCAACCCCCCTGCTCATGCAGGGACACCTGGAGCTGGTTGCTCAGGACCATGTCCAGGCAGCTTTTGAATATCTCCAAGGATGGAGACGCCATAACCTCCCTGGGCAACCTGTGCCAGTGCTCGGTCACCTTCACAGTAAAAAAGTGTTTCCTGATGTTCAGAGGGAACCTCCTGTGTTTCAGTGTGTGCTCATTGCCTCTGGTCCTGTCACTGGGCACCACTAGAAAGAACCTGGCTCTGTCTTCTTTGCATCCTCCTTCAGGTACTTGTACACCTTGATAAGAACCCCTTTCTGAGCCTTCTCTTCTCCAGACTAAACAGTCCCAGCTCTCTCAGCCTTTCTTCATACAGAAAGATGCTCCAGTCTTCCATCATCTTTGTGGTGCTTTGTTGGACTCTCTCCAGTATGTCCATGTCTCTCTTGTAGTGGGGAGCCCAGAACTGGATACAGCACTCCAGATGTGGCCTCACCAGTACTGAGTGAAGAGGAAGGATCACCTGCCTCGACCTGCTGGCAACAGTCCTCCTAATGCAGTCAAGGATACCATTAGCCGCCTTTGCTGCAAAGGCACATTGCTGGCTCATGTTCAGCTTGGTGTCCACCAGGATCCCCAGGTCCTTTTCTGGAAAGCTGCTTTCCAGCTTGGTGACCCCCAGCATATACTGGTGCATGGAGTTGCTCCTACCCAGGTGCAGGACTTTGCACTTCCCCATGTTGAACTTCATGAGGATCCTGTCAGTCCACTTCTTCAGTCTGCTGAGGTCCCTTTGGATAGCAGCACAACCCCTTGGCGCATCAGCCACTCCTCCCAGTTTTGTAATATAAGCAAAATCACTGCCCCATCATCCTAATCATTAATGAAGATGTTGAACAGGATTGGACCCAATATTGATCCCTGGGGCACATTGCTAGTTACTGCCTTCCAACTAGACTTCATGCCACTGATCACCACCCTCTGGGCCCAGCCGTTCAGCCAGTTTACCACCCATGTTACTGTCTACTCACCCAGCTGATACCTCATCAGCTTCTCTACAAAGATCCACTGCTCTACCCTCATCTACCAAGCCAGTCTCTTCGTTTTAGAAGGGTATCAGCAGGCTGGTCAAACATGACTTCCCCTTGGTGAATCCATACAGGCTACTCCTGATGACCTTCTTGTTCATGTGCATGGAAATCGTTTCCAGGATTGGCTGCTCCATCACCTTCCAAGGGATCGAGGTAAGGCTGACCAGCCTGTAGTTCCCTGGGTCCTCCTTCCTACCCTTCTTGAAGATAGGAGCGACATTTGCTTTCCTCCCATTCTCAGGGACTTCTCCCAATCACCTTGACTGATCAAAGTGGACATGAAATTACATCAGCCAGGATACACTCACGAGCGCATCCCTTCAGGGCCCATGGATTTATGTATGGTCCAGTTTGCTTATGCTGAACTGATCCTCTTCCACCAACGATATGTCTTCTTTGCTCCAGACTTTCCCTCTCGTCTCTGGGGCCTGGGATTCAATTCCTTGCTAGTAAAGACTGAGGTGAAGAAGGCATTTGGGAACTCAGCCTTTTCCATGTCCTGTGTCCCTGGGACCCCTACCCCATTCAGCAGCAAGTTCACTTTTTCTCTAGCCTTCCTTTTGTCACTTACGTACTTACGGAAGCCCTTCTTGTTGCCTTTGACATCCCTCACTAGATTTAATTCCAGGTGGGCTTTCAGTCTCCCTAACTGTGCCTCTGCATGGTCAGGCAATGTCTCTATATTCCTCCCAAGTTACCTGTGCCTTCTTCCACCCTCTGTAGACTCCCGTTTTATCTTTGGGTTTTGCCAGGACCTCCTTGTTCATCCATGCAGGCCTCCTGGCATTTTTGCCTGACTTCCTGCTCAATGGCATGGACCACTCTTGAGCTTGGAGGCAGCAATCACTGAATATTAACCAGCTTTCTTGGGCCTCTCTTCCCTCCAGGGCCTGATCCCATCAGACACTAAGAATGAGATCTTTGAAGAGGCCAAAGTCTGCTCTCCTGAAATCCAGTGTTGTGATCTTACTTTTTGCCCTCGTCCCTCATCTCAGGATCCTGAACTCTACTACCTCATGGTCGCTACAGCCAAAGCTGCTTTAGACCTTCACATTCCTAATAAGCCCTTGCTTGTTTGTGAGCATGACGTCCAGCAGAGCATCTCTCCTTGTTGGCTCCTCTGTCACATGGATCAGGAAGTTGTCACTGATGCTCTCCAGGAACCTCCTGGTTTGCTTATGCCGTGCTGTGTTGTCCCTCCAGCACATAGAGGGAACAACATACACATATATCAGAATCAGAGGTGCATGGACAATCAAATTCCATAAATTTGAAAACAGGAGAAAAATACGAAATTTACAATTTAAGCATCATAATCTCTAATGGATTTGTGTAGTCAATATGCTTACCTGTTTATTGCTTTTTGCCAAACAAAGCTCTTCAAAGTGGTTCCACAAGACCCAGAACTGCATTTTAATGCAAGTCTGTCATTCAGAATGTAAAAGTTAAGCCTAGTGAGAGCAGCCCTAACATCCCTGTGGGATACTGCCCGAATGATTGAATTAAGACAATCCTGCAGTCCACAGTTTGTGTGAGTTATTTTGAGTATAAGAATGTCTTCTGAGGATAGTTTTAGCGAGTCTAAAAATCTGAAAAGGCATAAATGAAAAATCATTAACAGCCAGTATCTTTACACAAACTTCACTTCCTAGTTCAAATGAGAAGACAAAACACAAATTGCCTTAAAAATTTAATTTTGTTAACCAATCCTTTCTCCTCCTTCCCCCCGCCCCTCCAAAAATCTAAAACCAACAACAATGACAAACAACCCCACCACATTTAAATCCTGAGCTGTTTGGGTTCTTTGGAAAAATGGCACCTCTCAAACAGTTCCTTGAAAGGTGCTCTTCACATATTTTGTAAATGAACTTTTCCTCCACGCTATTGTAAATGTTGGCCACTTGGACTATATACTATTTTCCTATTTTCTTTTTAAGAGATTGCTTTGGTTTTGCCTGAGGGAACTTAAAATGAAAATGATTTATCAAATCAACAACTGCAAAGTTTCCAATGGCTCAGAACCACACTATTTACTAATAAAACTTGTAGGACCCCTTAAAGGACACAGGTAAAAACTGAAAAATTGTCAAGATGGACAGAGATATAGCATTTCAGTCCTATTAAATCAAGAATCTTCTAAGACGTTGAGTTCTGTACACAAAATAGTCTCAAAGAGAGAAATGATGCTTAATCAAGAGCTAACCAAAGGATGTAAAGGGAATTTTCTTCATTATCTACCATAATTATTTGTATTACCATTAAAAAGAATAATTATTTGAAATTTAAATCCCCACAGAAAGAAAGAAAAGAAAAAAAGTAAATCATGCAACTATAAAGGGGAAAAAAGGTAGCTCCCTAAAAAATCACAATAACTACAAAGAAAAACAGCCACAGAGCCCATTTAAAATTGTTTGAAATGAGTCTGACCATCAATAAAAGTTGGATCAAGCTCTAGACTTCATGTATAAATGCAATTTAAGTAAAACATTAGCTGTGACAACATATCTACAGCCTCTTGGGATGTGATCTTTTACATTTAAAAAGACAGCATTCTCAAACCAGTAACAACTTGAACTGCTGTTTGAAGTTGAAAACCTATTTAAACTTGATAGAACACTAATTTAATTTAAATATATTGGGATTTAAAATCAAGATAAAATGGCTTACGTTTCTGCTTCCTTCTCGTAATTTATCAGTTGCAATAGGTTTTCAATCCCATGGTACCACGACAGATTCCAAGACATCTTAAGCATATCTGACACAGGTTTCATAGCCAAACACTCAGAAGACAAAGGCACCACAACAGTGTTAGGGCTAACTACATGATGAGCAGTGATCGTGACTGGGAGATGATACCTAAAAAAAAAAAAAAAAAAAAAAAAAGAGTGTTGTTTTGTTTTGCTTTTTAAATTAAATGCTCTATTAGAGCAAGCTTTTAAATTTGCAAATAAAGTTTTTGAAACTCTTTTTCAGAGAACAAAGACTTGGAGAACAAAAAGACTCAGAGAACAAAGACTTTTAAACTCCATGTTTAAAAATGCAGACAACTTTGGATTTAACATCAAATGTCTCCCTTCATTCTCCCACCTCCATACTTCAGGAAGTACAGCAAATGGAAAGAAGCAAAGTTAACTGTAAACAACAACAACAACAACAAAAAACGACTCATGCATACCTTCTAACAACAGCAACAGGTAAACTGAAGGCAGGTAGGCCAGTATCATTACTGGGTATGCCATCAGCCCTGCAAGAGATTAAGTTATAGTTATTATTCCCTATTTTAAGCTTCGATTTTCTACTAACACTACACTTATTCTTTATTATTCAGATATAGTTGTATTTTTTCCTCCAGCTAGCTCTTTAGTAACCCATTAATGAATAATTTGTATTAATAAACAATGTTTCTTCATGATTATGCAATATTAAGGTAGTTCTTAGATCACACACATACAGAATACTTGTTGCAGATATACTGCATATAAAAATGAAATTAAAGATAACATAGCAAAGCACATGCTTGTTTCCTTTTTTCTATTAGAGAAAAAATATGCATCGTAATTCTTTTCAGTATATTTCATGTGTGTGAAATCTAAAAGCATATTCTTTTCTGAAGTATATGCAGATTTCTAATAATAAAATATCATAAGGTTGTTTTAAGGACAACTGCTACACTTAAAAGCCAAAGTAAATAGGAGAATTCTAACTAAGTTAAAAAAACCCCATGCCTACACCTAGCTATTTGATTTGTGTAGTTTCCATTTGTGGAAAAGATAGATTACAGACCAATCAGGGTTTTCTGATAATTAATGTAAACTTAAAATTAAAACTGAGGTACAAAGTATTTATACTGCAAAAATATGCCAAGTAGACTTATACAGCATGCAACCCAAATATTGAAACAATTTGTTTGGCCTACAAATATGTAATTTTGGATACATAAAAGTTTGGGTTATAATTCGTTTGGATATATAAAAACTTATTTTCATTAAAACCTTAAAAACCTTCTTTTGACTAGAGAATATGCCATTAAATAACTGTTTTTTTCATACCACGTTTCTGTTCTTGCTACTTCATCAAACAACAGAAGACAAAGCAATACTGTAGTTTCAGTTAAAACAGCACGATCATTTTGGAATATCAGGGAAACTGAATAAAATAAAGATATTTAAAAATGTGTTAGAAAAACATTGATATTTAGTAATACATAGAAGAACACTGGTTAAAAACAACTGATTTCCACAGTCATTTTGCCAACATCTTCAACAGATGCCACAACATGGGTAACACTAGCACACAATGATTTATCTTTTAAATATTAGAGACTCTGAAGTGATCCAAGGTTCTTAAGAAGGCTTTTGGTTAAACATCTAACCATATTTCATGCATTTTCTTTCCAAGTATGTATTAAAGTCAAAATAGAATCTTTACCTCTGAATAGCGAAAGCAGTAAAGATGATTGCTGTGCTAGCGACAGACGAACAACTGGATCAGCATATACAAGTTTGCGTAAGACTGTTAGACATGGTAACACTATGGATTCCATAAGCTGCAAGAACAGAGGAAAAAATTAAATACAGATAACAATTAGGACAAGCTATTATGAGATGCTTAATACAAATTGTCATGCTATGAAGCAATACATTCATCATTTATAGTACAGAAACCTAGAACTTTCTTAGACAAGCACTTTTCATCCAGATGATAACTGCATATTCATTAGAAAATACTTATTCACTTCTAGTTTTATTTTATTAGTAATTGATTGTCATTTTATTGGTCTCTGGCATCATAACACAATTATAACGTTTGCTTCCAAAATATGTATTTTTAAGAAGCATATGAGCTGACGGCTTTCCAAAAAACCCCAAACATTTACAACCATATAAGCTTATTCATTTTTTAAAAAATGCAAATAGCTCATTGTATCACATTCATTTTCTGGGTCCCAATCCTTCAGATCAGGAACCTAAGACGGGAAAGCAGCTTGCTAAAAGTTAAAGTACCAGTGAATGGCCAAAAATATGACCAAAGTCACTGCTCCTAAGAATGTTACAGTATGTCTTTCACAGTACCATTACCTTTCTTGTCTGAGGTTCTGCCTTTAAATTTTGTTTTGTAAACTGCATCACCAAATATAGTTTAGTTTAATATTGAATAAACAAAAGCCCTATTTAGTATGGAAAGTGTATTTTGCACAGCTATATATAAAGCCTTATTTAAATGATGCTTTTTCCATCTACTATGTCCTTTATCCTTTTCTTGGTAGCCACTTTTCTAAAAACATGCAAAGTGTTTTGTTTGGGTTTTTTTGTTTGTTTTTCTTTTCTATTGATTTTAGGATGAAACAAAAAATCATTCCAGGGGAGAACCAGAATCTGGGCTAGATTCCCTCAGGATAGTGTCCTAATGACTTATTTAATCAAACCTACATGGTCTTTCTCTGACCTAATGAAACTAGCACTACTTTGTGTTTAGACTAAGCTATGTCAAACAAGAGGTAAGCAGTGCTCCTACTTCTTTTAATTTTCTTGGGAAGTAGTTTGAACTGTCAGAGCTTGAGGGAGCTAAGGATGGGACCTTTACTGGTTGTGTTCAAGAGACAGGAGTAAGACTGTTTAGTCATTTTGCAGAGGAAAGATTTTACAGTTATTTTACAGAGCAGAGCATCTGGGATCCAAAACTTCTATCCGCACAGAGCCAACGAACAAATTTCTGAATGCTAGCACCTGAAAAAGTGGAATTTCATATACAGCTGTCAGCTTATGCTCTCCTGCTGACTTGATCTGAACCATTCATTGTTCAACATGTGCAATTCTAGATTTCTCCTCTGCAATTTTCACCATGTAAAGTTTGAACATCCTGTTTATATAAAGTTCCTATGTTCCACAAGCCATACATGCAAAAGAAAAGTGTCACAGCCCCTAGAGAGTTGTTGCCGTTGCCATTCCTGGATTAAATTAAAGTTTATAAAGGGCTAAAAACATTATTTTAAAGTTTATTCTAGACTATTACCTGGCTATGAAGGATCTGCTTAAGGCAATATATTTCCCATGCCTGTATTTCTGTATTATTAAGTAATTATGCTAATATCTACTCACTATCCAAAACAAAACAAAACAATAGTTTCATTACTCTGTAGCTCTAGAAAAAGTAAGATTAAAAAAACCTGACATTAAAAAAAAACCTCAGTAAAAAAACCTGAAGAACCCAATATTTCAATTTCTCCAACTGGGTTTCAGTGGTTTACAAAAGTACTCATATTCAAGCTATCATAAACTGGACAAGACATTCCTTAATGCTACAGGGATAAAATAATCTTAGATACTGATAATTTGAAAAAAACCATTACCATTACCGAAGAAGAATGTTATTTTCATTAATTTGACCAATAAGAGGAATTCCACTAAGTATCAAGCAGTTCATTTCTCTTGCACATTTTTGGGAAAGAAGTCATTACTATACAAAAATTCTCATGGTTTCTTAAAATAACTCAAGGTTTGGACTATTGGACTGCTGTAACAATACTATGCAAGCAAACTAAGAAATATGCAAAAAGTTTATCCAGTGAAGTGATGCTGAGCAACTTATAGCCTAAATAAGCTTGCAAAAAATGTTTTCAAATAATGAATTTCAGAAAAATTCAAGCATCAGATTAGATGTATTACAAAAACGGAAAGCTTAGTCATTTACAACAAACATACACTCAACTCTAAATGTGATCAATCTCCTGCGATTCTCCCTGGTGAAGTGATCTTCTACCGGTCAGAAAATTACTTATACCTGAAACTCCATCTGACACGTAGATTCCCATTTACAATAACATCCTCATTTTTAGTTATAATTTGCTTCAGGACTTAAATTTAGAGGCTATGATATACAATATAACAGGTTTTGTGTTTTTTTTTTTTTAAGGTCATTAAAAATTATTTTTTTGGTCTCTACTGAGAAAGCTGCAGGGAAATTCTGGTATATTTCTGAACCATACCAAGCCATACACAGTTCTCTGGCTAACTGTTTTCAGAGGTAGGCAAACCAATCTTCTTTCATTAAGAGAATCTTAGCATTATCAAAAATATAATAAACAAACTACATATCACAATTACAACTGTTACTAGACATTTGTGTTCTGTGCAGAATTAATGCACAAAGATTAGTGTTATAAGTGCAGAAAAAAGCAAATTCTACCACCGTCATGCTGTGCAATGCTTGCAGAAGAACTTATAACAATAGTTTTACCTTGCCATCCACATGTATACATTCACTAAGGTAAGTCAAAATCTTTTCTATCACACCTAACTTTTTCACGATGCCATGCATTTTGGTATCTGTAGGAAAAACAAAGATAGTAAGAATCACTGGTTCTGCACCAATTTAATATTAAACTTCTTTCTCCCAGATCACAAACTCTTGCTGTTGAGAACAAGTTTCCAAAATTGCTAATCAACAGAACAAGTACAGCTCTATTCCACGAAGGCAAGCCTCTTCAAAGTCTTGTTATCTGACTATAGTAGCGTCTTGAACAGTAGGCTCTTAAATATCTTATATAACTTTCCATAAGAATTTTATGTTCCACAATTACAGTGAAGAATTTTACCTTCTAAAATGATAGCTAGCTGCTCGGCTGCAGACTTCCGTAAAACTAGGTCAACAGCATGAGAAGTCAAGATGTCATAGAGCTTTTCAATAGTTTCTGCCTAAAAGTAAAACTGTATTAGATTTACATCCAGTACACTATTACGAAACAAGGTAACCAGCCAAATTTCCTAACAGAAAGTAGAAAATAAAAAGATCTAAATTCCTTATTAGAATGTATTTGACTAGATTCTACATGCATTTAATAAGAAAGGATTATGTTATAATCTTTTTAAAACAAATCTCTAATAGTACCTGCGGAATATAACAAGACAATAGTTTCTAGCGCACAAAAGAAGCGGATTCCTAACAAATAATGCTTAATTTATGCAGGACTACAGAAAGCTCAACGCTACACAGAAATACTAGACTATGCTTCTAAGCCTGTAAAGGGGACTGACTTTTTCATGGCAATAGGGCTAGAGTACTTTAAATAATCCTACATATCCATACAAATTTCAGGTCCTAACTTTCTGAAGGATGCAGGGGAACAGTATAAATCAAGTGTACAATGAGTGGTCAGAACACTTCTTTTCAGAGGGGAAGCATCTTAGCATTTGTTTAACATATTGTTGTTATGTTGTTATCTGAAAGCGTTGAGGGTACAGAAGGAAGGAGAATGGAGGGGAGATGATAAAAAAAGAAAAACAAAAGAGATACAAGTATTTGACCTATGGGAAAACTTCTGATTTGTTTTTCACTTTGCAAAAGCAGCAATATTAAGAAAACACAGACATAAATTTGTAATATGTTTTAGAATATTTCATATTAAAAATTTTTTGTGCCTGTTTCAGTAAAAATTGATTTTGTGGGGAAAAAAGCTCTATGTGAGAAAAATCAGACTCTACCCATGCACAATGTTGTAAACAGAGCAGGCCTATGCTCCCTGTACCCAAGTTAAGTCTTGCTGTTAACTTATCTGCAGAAAGAAAAAAGAAGAAAGAAGGAATTCTTTTCTTATTGTTGCATATGGTAGCACAAAAACTACTGTTTAAGTTCACATGGAAAGAATATATCAACAGATTTCCTTTTATGAAGCAAGCCAATTTGTATGAAATATTGCAACCTTCAGAAAGTGATAACTTCAGTGACTGGGCAGGTAGAAGAGCTGATCAACGATACAATATTTAGACAGAGTTTACTCACCTTAAATATCGACTCTGTTTTATCATCCAACTTTAGCTCAATAGCTCTTTCTATAATAAATAAGTTTGAAATGCTGGAAAGCGCACTACTATGCAGATGCGGGCGTTTCAGGTTTGCCCCTTCTTCATTCAAAAGATGGAATGTTAAATGTTTAAGTGCTATAGAACGAACCCTATAGGAGTAAACAATTAAAATAAATATATAAAGTCCTCATACTGGAAAACTTTAGCTGTATAGTTAAAAATTAATTAGTTTATAAAATTAATACAGTCAGGGGGAAGTACTAAATCAATATTGATTTATCTACCTTTCAAATCAACCCACTGCATAACAATCAATTGTTTTTTTAGAGTAGATACTTTTGTCATCAACATTAGATGACATGCTGAAATACTATAGGGCATTACTTACAACTGCTTTTTTGAGAAGAGAAGACGCAGAGCGGCCCGTAGTCTAGTAGTTCTAGGGAGAATACCCTCTCCTTTGTCAGAGGTTGTTTCACTCAAAGTGAGGATACAGTTACCTAGTGTATCCTTTGTGTCAGTGTAACCCTAAACAAACAACAAACAAAAATTTCCAAAAATAAAAAAATCCGCTTACTAACTTAGCAAATTAGACAAGGTAATTCACCTTTTAGGGGCTAAGGGAGGGTGGGGAAGGAGCAACACCCCCAAAAAAAAGAGCAATAACTTTTAAGACGACATTCAATTTCTGCAAATTAATATTCCTCTGTAAAAACAAGTCTAAAACTTAGTAAATGATCCTATATATATATCAAAATAAAGATTTTTACATGGCCCAGATGTACTTTGACCTGAAAATTTACCCTTCAATCTATTAACATGATGCTGCTCTGTAAGGTCAGTTTCCATTTCAAATTCAGTCCCTACAAGAAAATTACTTCAAAACATTAAATCCTATCTATTTTCAGATATTTAGTCAAAGCATTTTCACACACAACCAAGACAAACCAGAATCAGTTACGTCAAGTAATTATACTGCAAACATTTAAACAGTAGAGTAAAATATAAGGCATTTTATATGTATCGGGTAAATATAGGCCTCTGGTATGCTCTGCTCAAATATGTATTGTACGTAGCCACTGCAGGCTGTAGTACAGAGGATAATTCTACTCACAAAAATGACAACGGGGTAAGTTCTTTCTCACATGTTCAGCCTACAGCTTGTATTAAGCCCCCACCTACCTAATCTTGAATATCAATGGAAGATATGTATGCGGGTAACACAGAAAAGCTGACATTACTGGGCGAGAAAGCTCTGAAGTAACCTTTCTTCCACCACTTTCAAGTTCTCCATGTTTTTCCTCTGCATATTTTTCTGTCTGAGCCTTCTATTTCATGGCCCATCTTATTTGCAGTTTCTCCCTATTTTTACCTTGATTTTTGTGCAGTTTATTTAAGGGCTTAAGTTACATAAGCATTTTTCTTAACTTATGGTAATACTGTGGTGCAGGCAACGAATGAATATATAGCAGTGATTATGAATAAGTAGGTATAATTATCAAAAGTGATATTTTTGGAGGAAAAAAAAAAGACAAAAAGTATATTTGGATGTATTAGCTAAGTTAAATAAAAGACAGAAATAAGGCAACAAAACAGACATCAGGAAAAACAGACATCAAATAGGTGCAGCAAAATATCTAACCTGGAAGACTATAGGCAGATCATAGAAGGGAAATTTCTAGCACTAGATAAAAACCAATAAAGAATTTGGATGGAGCAATTAGGCTGAAAATCAGACTGAGAAAGGCAAAAGTTCCCATTAGATCAAGCCAAGAGTAAAGATAATGGAAAGAAAATTTGCACATTGTTACAGATATGAAGGCTAAGGTCTAAGGATAATACTGACTGTTGATACTTCTAATAATATTGGAAACAAACAAATCAAAAAACAAACATCAAAATGTACAGAAAAAACAGCTGATACCTATTGCTATTTATTGAGCGCATACTTGATCAGAAAATGATATAACCATGACAGAGGAGCTACAGTTTCCAAATTTAAGACATGGGGGACATTCTAATAATTATTAACTAATTTTAAAAAGCATGCAATGTTTTAATCTATACTTGGATTATCCACTCATATCTTCAAACCATTTAAGTCCCAGTCAATACTTGCTGATTTCTACTACAACATTTTAAAGTTTCACACTCTAGTAATACCAGGCTAAAATTTGTCTACAAATTCAAAGTAGTAACTTTGACTGGCATTACGACCCCTATAAAACATTTCTCCATTTGACATCTGACAAAACAAGTCTATAGGTATATTATTGTTAATCTATTTTCCACCTGCTGCATAGGTGAATATTTCTACCTGCTGCTTAGGTTTGTTGTTTAACATAACAGTGTTGCTGTTTACATGATTTCATATATCAAATTCAGATTAAAGCACTTAGAAGTACCTGTAAAACAGGAAGGACAGGATAGAGGGCCTCAATAAACTTGTTCCAAGTCAATACTGCCATTACTAATCGTCCCTGTAACAGATGCATCAGAATGGCCTTGGCTGTAGAGTTCACCTGCTCAATAACAAAAAAAAAAGAAATTAATGCAACTGCTGATGTGCCTAGGTCAGTTTGTCAATGCTGTAATTGGAAATGTTATACAAAAACATCTCAAAGAGGATCTACAGACAAAATATTGTCACTGTGGAATGCTACTTTTAAATTGTCCATCACACAAAACATTAATTTGTTAGAAAAGCGTCTCAGGGAAAACACACAAGTAGTTCTGCCTAAATAGCGCCCAATCATTTTCCCCTTAGAACTTTGGTTTGTCTTTTCTGAAATAAAATAAATCATTATTTCAACTTATACGCCTATTGGTCCCTGTATCCTGCAAAGTAAAACAAATTCTGTTTATTTTCTTTCCTGACCCTACATTTCTGGGGCATTTCATTCCCAGTCTTCTGAAGATACAGGAAGAAAAGAGACATAAAGCCTGTTACATGGCCATTTCACTTTCTTGAGGAAAACAGTCAGACTAAGAAGGTTACCAAATATTTCGAATTGTACATTAATTCATCCGAAGCTCTTTATCAAAAAGGAAAAAAGGTATATGATACAGCACTTGTACTGTATTAATGTATCCTGTATACAGTATGTAATGTACACTATATGCAATATTAAAGTATTTACAAGATAATATTATTACTACAATGGGAACGGGGCGGGCGGGGGAGGGAGACGGATGACAACAAAAACAGTTTCCCTTCCTTCCATAGTGTAAAAACACCTACCTTTAGCAGCTAAAAACCTACATTTTATGCCAGAGCTAAAAATCCTCTCACCCCAGGCAACAAGAACAGCCTTTAATAATATCACTCTAGCCTATCTTTAAGGGATTGGATTTGTAAAATCACATGGCAATTCTTAAGCCCAACCTTGGAATACAAGGTTCTTCTCAATTTCTTCTCATTGTCACATGCCTGAAAGATTAAACTGATGCTTTATGGATACTTAAGTAGCAGATATACATCCAAGAAGTAAAAAAAAATGCTTGGATATGATGTTCATTATATATTTTGTTAGAAGAATAATAAGAATGCATTATGAGGTAAAGAGAACAAAATGAGATAATTTTGTAAACATGTATTCTTCTCAACGATCTTTCCAAATTCAATATCAATTGAAGTCTATTTGTTATGCTTGACCAATCACTACAAGAGGAAACTGGCAGTCTTTTTAATACGGCATTCAAGGGAGTAGTCAAACAAAATAAATTATTTCCTTGGAAAAGATAAATTACTTACGAAGTACAAATACAAACACATAGCACATTATCAAAGATATTTTACTTCTTTTAAAATGCTAACATCTAAAAAATCACTTCTAAATGGAATTGTGCACAGTACTGTGTTAAAAAAAAAAATTCATTTCAGGAGACAAGCTGAAAAAAAATAAAAAAAATGTGTTAGTCAATATTCTTTCCCCTCTGACCGTAGGGACCTTATAGATCAGCTATAAAGTAGTTACAAATAACCTAATTTTTCCTCCCTCTCAGAACTCCCTACTTAGCTTTATATGTAAGCTAGGAAAGAGTGGATATATGTTCAGCATTCATGCATATAAATGAACCCAATGGAAACTTGGTCCTATTCTATGATACTATAAACACTTCTATAATATTCAGGTAATTAAATTTAAACACAGATGTGTTTGTAGTGATGAAATAGATTTTTATAGCAAAGACACTGTAGATCTAAAATGTCTTTTTGCTCTTCAACCAATGCATACATTTCAGAGGTCATCCCACCTTTACAAAGACTTGCGACTTCATGTTTTCCATAAATGTAAAGCATCATACATACTATTTCATCATAAGCACTTTTATTAGGGCTGAATATATTACAGGAAAAGATTAAAAAAAACATAGCTTACTTCATTTTTCATTGGTATTTATTACATTTAATAGCATCCTATGCATAGAACATTATTTTGTCTGTGAATTCATCATAAAAAAATCTTTCCATTTACTGCAACTTCACTGTTTGCATAGCTTTTCTATATACAAGAAACCATATGTAGTCAAAACTTCAGGTAAGCCTCAGACCACCATGGAGAATATCAACACCTACTTTGCATGCACATCAACTTATAAATAGAGCTACTAAACACAGTACCTCATTCTTATCTTCCTGAAGGCCAAATGTACAGATTTCATATAAAACTTGTGGATGAAGAAGAAAGTGTACTCCGTGGCAGACTGAAGACACAGGCTTCGCAATATTATGAATACCTAAACAGTCCTTCAGTAAAAATAAAGTTGGTTAGTCTTAAAATTCAAGATGGTCTCCGCTACTACATCTTGTTTTATAGCCTGAAGTTGCCATCCAGTGAAAGGCTTTCTCAATGCAGTCTGGAAAACTACAGTTCTGAAAGCTGAACATTACAGCCCTGGAAGAAACACCATCTTTATAGATCACTGATTGAAAATTCCTGTTGCTACAGAGGACTAAGAAATACAAAATAATTTTGTTTTTATTTTAAATAATAGTGAAAATAAATTAGACAAAGCTTATATCTTGTTTGGTATTACATTAAAATATGCAAAACCTAAAACAGGCAGGTAAAAATCTCACAAAAAGACAGAAGTGTTATTCAGTGAAGATAGAGGGGGTTTTTGTGAAAGACTTGTACATTAGTGAATTGTGCTACAAGCACAATAAGTTTAGCTGATGTCCATTACAGAAAATAAGAATTACAAGAAGTATTGTATCAGAATGGAAAAGTGATTTTTATTTTCTGAGCCAAAATTACTGAATACCCAAAATGACCTGATGAATATGACATTGCCATTCTTAATATAGAGTGCAGCCATACTTTTAGAATGTTCATACTCTTCATCCCTTGGGCTATCTTTATAAAAAACTAAGGCAGTGACAAAATATCCATATTAAACAAAATCAAAAGCAAAACAGCCCCCACCAACATACAACAACAACATATTAAGGTTTTAAAACAATGAGTACATAAAAGGACTTACATGTTCTTAAACACAACCCAAGCTTTTATACATAGGAAGAAAAGAGGTATTCTTCTTTCATATTTTTTATAAGGTCTAAGCAATTAAAGCATAATTTAGGTAAAAATATTTATTCTGAAAGTGTCAGTATTTTATTAATACGTTACTGTTTTATTTTTCCTTCGGGAAACATCCTTGCAAAAAGCAGAAAAGCAGTCAACTCAAAATGATTTTTGCTCAGGCACAAAAAAAAAACATGAACAAAAAAACCAAAGGGAAGTGAAAAATCGCTATGAAGGGAATAGAATATGTCCTTGAAGGGTGGGCCCATGCGAACCTCATGAGGTTCAACAAGGCCAAGTGCAAGGTCCTGCCCGTGGGTCGGCACAACCCCCGGCATCAATACAGGCTGGGGGATGAAGGGATTGAGAGCAGCCCTGCCAAGAAGGACTTGGGGGTACTGGTGGACGAAAAGCCGGACATGAGTCAGCAATGTGCACTCACAGCCCAGAAGGTCAACCGTATCCTGGGCTGCATCAAAATAAGCGTGGCCAGCTGGTCGAGGGAGGTGATTCTGCCGCTCTACTCTGCTCTGGTGAGACCCTACCTGGAGTACTGCGTCCAGCTCTGGAACCCTCAGCACAAGAAAGACATGGACCTGTTGGAGCGGGTCCAGAGGAGGGCCACAAAAATGATCAGGGGGATGCAACGCCTCTCCTATGAAGAAAGGCTGAGGGAGTTGGGGTCATTCACTCTGGAGAAGAGAAGGCTTTGGGAAGACCTTATCGCAGCCTATCAGTACTTAAAGGGGGCTTATAAGAAAGATGGAGACAAACTTTTTAGTAGGGCCTGTTGCGACAGGACAAGGGGTAAGGGTTTTAAACTAAAAGAGGGTAGATTTAGACTAAATATAAGGAAGACATTTTTTACAATGAGGGTGGTGAAACACTGGAACAGGTTGCCCAGAGAGGCTGCAAATGCCCCATCCCTGGAAATGTTTAAGGTCAGGTTGGATGGGGCTCTGAGCAACCTGATCTAGTGAAAGAGGGGGTTGGACTAGATGATCTTTAAGGTCCCAACCCAAACGAGTCTGTGATTCTATGAACCTCATTTCAGCAGACAAGCAAAACTGAACACCTGAATTCTTTTCAAAAGCAAAATGAAATAGAAATATTTTTATGTAACAGCAGCAAAAAATCACAGTGACCAGCATTTTTAAGAATCCTTTTAAAAAATAAAATTGTCAGTCACTGTTTTTCCCCCTCTAGAGGTGCTATCATTCTGAAGTGTAGTACCTGAAGTATAACCTAACCAAGTAGATTTAATATGAAAAATGTAACAGCAAACTGCAAGCTCAGGCCTATACATATTTCACAGCATATAACACGATAAACAGAATCTGCATTAAAAATGCTTTTAATGAGGAAATCATGTAATACGCATTTTTAGTGCAACGCCAAGAGCATTAAGTAAGCATTAGTTCTAACCTTAACCACTTCCAAACAGCACTGATAGGCTTCAGCTTTTATATTCAGCAAAGGATGAGACAAGAGATGGAGAAGCACCTTCCGACCGTCAGCCTGGAGCAATGAGTTAGCCTCAGCAGACTTCCAACTAAAAATGAAAAAAAATTAATTTAACTATTATTTATTTTACAGTACCCAAAGATGTCTACAAAAATTTTCCTGTTAAATTTCAGGATAATCTCTGAAAAATACTTCCTGAAGAGATATACATCCTGAAGAATGACTTGACAGACAAAAGTTTAGAGATCACAAAATATTTGCCAAAATCATAGCATCAATCTTCACATTTGTACATTTTTTTTTTTATATTCATGTAGGTAATCAAAGACCATAGTTTTTCAAAATTCTCTCATCAAAATACGGAGCGTGACAAACATTTATGTTCATCTGAAAAAATAAAATTCTATTGAGCTTCAGTAGGCTCCTTAGGAGCTCCTATACCTCCTCCTGGTATAGGATTATAAAAAAAATTCTATGCTTTCAGAATTTTTTCCTTGTAGAGGTAAAAGTCCACCTCACTATCACAAAGTGAATTGATGTTAGTTAAAAAATTGCAGTGAATTTCCTGTTGCCTGAAACAGTAATCAAACAATAACTAATTCTAAAAGCATTAGAACACTGAAAAGTGTTTGACATTTCATAATTTAAAAACACTTATTGGAGAGCTCTTAAATGTAGTTTCCTTTGAAAAAATCCCTAAAATCAAATTCTGAATAAGTATAAAATTAAGATTTTGTATTTCTAATTAAGTGTTCAATACAGAACTTCTTCAGGCACCACAGAGCAACTTAAATTCTCTAACTAGAGACATTGAAAAATCTAAAAAGCAATAAAAACATGCTGTTCAATAAATGAGATGCCATATTGTAATATACAGCATCTACAATAAAGTAAGTCCTTCAGGATTTCTGAACGTAAAATAAAAGTAAGTTACACAAATACACTTGGAACAAAGGAATTAAATAAAAGTTTGAAAGACAAGTCACAGTGTTTTAAAACTGTTTCTTTGTAAATCACATACTAAATCATAAAAGTTTATACATAGAAAAGAATAAAACATTAGTTTTTTAGCACCCAACATTCAATTTTCAAGAAATCCACTACAGAATGACACAAATTATTTAGAAGAGACCTTTCAATGGCTAAAAGAAAACAATTGTTCAAATACAGGGAATAAACAAGTTGAGCTTCTACTTGAGAAAGTTTATCCGTAAAAGAAGATTATATTTTCTCAAGGAAGAGTTTTAAATAGTAATGTACTCACATATTTGAGCATATATGAATGCATTTCTGAAGCAAGGGAAAGTGTTGATGGTAGGGTAGGCTACTCAAGGCCTGATCTGCCAATTCTACTAATTCAGAAAGATTCTTGTCCCCCTGAGAAGTAAAATGAAGAGAAAAAACTATCAGAATTAGTAATATTAAAAGTATACAATGTTACTGCATAACCTTGCAGAATTTATCATCATTTAATACATCTACTAACTAGGGTTTGGTTCAGCCTTTCACAGAGAAGTTTATAATTAACCTGATTAACAAATTCAATAGATTTCAAGCAAACAGATTTTAGAACCTACTCCTGGGAGCTGAAAACCCTTCAGTTGCCTAATCCAAATAAACTTCTATTAAACTCATTGGAATAATGTATGTCTAACATTTCACAGCATGAACACTATAACTATCCAAAACACTTTCTAAAATGCCCAAGAATTGGCTCATCCTTGAATACTTTATGCTTTTACTCTTACTATTATTTTTTTAAATCAATATGCATTTTATGTGAGAAGAGTATAATGAAAGATTTAACTATTAAACTTTTAACAATTCACTTTTAGTATTAAAGAGCAAGTTCTGTTTTTTTTAAATTTAAGTACATACTTTTGGTTACCAAATACATTAAACATGAGCCATTTAAATTTGATGGAGTTAACTTCATTGTAAGCGGTATTTTATGAGCAAAATATTGCTTCCATTAAGTTCAGAACCTGCCTGTATAAAGGATAGATTAACTCAGATTTAAGATAGCACCACATTTATATTGCTGTATTTTATTCATTCATTTTAGTATCAATGGAACAAGTATTTTGCACAATTAATTGTCCATTTGGATAATGGAGAAGAATATTTCGGTACTGTGCTAGAATCTCTTAACTAATAGAGCAAATTATATTAGCTGTCTTCATAACAAAGTGAAACACACAAATCTCACACAGTATAGAAGTAGTTGTTTGTTAGAGCTACATTGCCAAGTAGTTGGGAATTAAAATTTTTTGAACTATTTAAATAAAGGACAACATACATACACACGCTATATATTTAAATAGAGTATTTGCTTCTTTCATACTTCTTTGCCCGTAAAAAGACTTCTGCCCACTTCCAATCTCCAAGTGTTTATTTCTCTGTTTTTACTTAGGATAAGATTTTTTACAAACAGCATAAGTAGTATTAGTGAAAACAAATACAAATTAACTACATCTTGCATGGCACAGAATACTTATACTTACGGATTTTCTTCAGCTATGCTAGACTATAGTTTTTACCACAGAGAAATGGAAGTGGAGGAAAGAAATTTGCCTACAGGAAATATTTTGTTTAATAAAATTCCACACCTTCTTATGAACTTCAATCATAAAGCTACAAGTGCATTCGATCGAATACGCAGCTTCTGAAGCTTGTTTGTAAATACTGTAGTTCTCAGTACTCATTTGCTCCAGATAGGCTGCAATGGATTCATGAATGCTTGGGTATTCCAAGGAGAAGGACACATCCAAAGAAAGAAGAAATAAAGCGTTCAGCAAACTCTTTTGTAAAACTTTACTCGCCTTTGAAAAAGAAAACAACTGTCAGAATAACAGCCTGAAAATTACAGTAAAACCAACAACCAGCATTTGCAGTTATTCAACAAATACAATCAATATTGCTGCTACTTAAAAATTAGAGAAAGAAATACATATCAAATGAGTTCTATATGAAGAATTTTTTTTTTTTTTTAAAACTGAGAGTTCATTAAATGGCAGTCTTAGTGTCAGACCTGCAATTAGTCACAAAAGTTGTGTATGATCCAGCCACAGCACTAGCAATCACACACACCATTGGCCAGGGTCAATTTACTGTCTAACCACTAGATGGCAGAGAATACACAGACCACAATTATTTCTGTATTTAATAAAAAGCTGTCTACAATTCCACATAGTAATATCACATACTAAGAACTGGAATTTCTGTTGTTGTTGTTTTGTGGTTTTTTACTGCAAGTGTTCAGTATTCCTTCAACTAAAATTTTGACCTCAAATACAGTAACTTTTTTCCAACTCCTGTCATACACAGAATTGAAATTTTGTATGATGTACATAAGAACATAAAGACAAAAATTATCTAAAGTCATTAGATTAGTATGTCTACACTTATTTGCAGGTACAAGACACTACTTATATTAATAGTAAAAGACTTAATATTTGTGACAAAAAGCCTGTAACTGAAAATCAATCTGCTACTCGGATCAAAGAATGTCTAAAAAAGAGCTACACTGCAATAAACACTGATCAAAAAAAAATGTAAACCCATACAGGTTTAAACATCTTTTAACACTTTCCATCCCACAAAAACTTCCAAACATCAGACCTCCCCATCTGAAATAAACAGAAAAAAAAAAACCAGAACCCACAACTCAAGAGCTACAACAGAACTTCTTTTAAAGAGCACTGGAAGCAAAGAATAATTAAAATCACTAGGATGTATGAAACATAATTGCTTACTATGTTCCATCAGATTAAAAGTGATGATTTTAAACATTATGTAGTTCTAGTCTTACTCAGTCTTATTGCACGCATACTACAAACGAGCAGACGGCAGCATAGCTTTGCAAACCATGCATTGTACCAGAAAAAACACTATAGGAGGAAAAAGAACATTGAATTTCCAAAACTAATTAAAAAACTGTATTAAAAATATTTTTGAAGACTTGAAATCTACAGAAGATTCTGCAGAATGCACCAATAACTGTAGAACGGACAAAGTTGCCTTCTGTTATCATACGTCAGCCAATGTAAATCAGATTAATTTCTCTGTCCAGTGGCTATATTCCCAGTATTAACCACTGAGGAAGGTATCACTTTTTGCCTCTTAAAATGCAAAACCAAAAGACATTCACTTAAAATTAGTGATGGCATACCTTTTCTACAGGGAGAAGTATTTGCAGCAATCTAACAGTGAAGAGTGAAATGCTAATAAATGCCATTCTGTGATGCACCAACATCACCTCGGGCTGTTCTGCACTTATATTGGTTTTGTGATATAATATAGTTTCTCCAAGCAAACCCAAGACCAGAAGCAATTTGTCTTTCTGAAAACAAAATCAGAAATACAATCATTACAAATAATTGAAACATTACTGTTATCTTTACAGTGTTTATGCAACACCCATAGCATCATTAACACAATTATACCAAAAAATTTAAAAATGCAAAAATGTTACAAAATACACAGCATTTTGTTTGTCATCTGGACAGAACTGCGCATTCGTTCTAGACCTCACTCTACCTTCACTTGCAGTTCTGAATACTTTGGTCAGTAATTACCCATTACTGGTTACTCTTCCCCCTCCACATCCCCCCTTATTTCCCCCCCCCCCCCCTTAATTCCTGCTCACTACATTTTTGAACTTCTGGAATTTTAACTATTTTGCAGTTCACTTTTAATAAGGAAATATTAGTAGCTGGTTTGAACCTGCTAAAAAAGTTTTACCTTAAAATCTAAAAAAGAAAAATTGAAAAAAAAAAACCAAAACAACCCACAATCTAAACTCTGAGAACATCAAATGTTTTTTATGCCTATTCATTCTCAAAGGAAACAGCAGCACACTTCTCAGATTATGTAAAATCTCACTCAAGAATCACTATCATTTGAATAAATCCAGCTCATTGACACTGGAGAAAAAATTATTTTCTAGACTTTTGGTCACCTGAAAAAGCCAGGTTTGTACTTAAGGACACTAGAACAAAAGTAGCATTAATTTCAGTTGCCAGCTTTGGAATGCCAAATAACAATTAAGAACGCAATAGCACATGTGAGATTTAGCTTATTAATTCCAGAAATTGATAATCACTATTAAGCAATTAAGCACTGTTTATCTGACTCAAAGTTGAAGTTGAAGAAAATGACAAGAAGCAATTGACTAAATGAAATCAGTCTTTTGAAGTAATTATCAACACACGTTATTACACAGTAAGATGAAAAGGATTCATTTTCATCTTCAGGAGTTCAAAAAGTAAGTTTCTCTCTGCCCTGCTATAGTTTGCAGAGGCAGGAAGAGCCTCTGCTTCAAGACCATGGAGTCTCAAATCAACAGTAGATTCAAAAAATTTATTCCTCTGTGAGACAGGGATGACTATCTCCAAGTCAGTGATCCAAAAAAGCTGAGGGGCTACGGCAATCTGCACTATCTAACTTTTTGACACGGTAGAATCAAACTGCATTTAAGTACACATGACAAAACTGGAAAACAGTAAAAACTTTACTTGGGAGGAAGGAAGCATAAAACCATGGGTAAAATACATACAGTTACAACTTAAGTATTTTTGAATGGGATTTCCAAAATACGTATTTTTCACAAAGATATTCCAGTGCAGAGTTTTAAAATCAGACAAAGAAAGAAACATAAAGTAATAAAGTTATGCAAGAAATGCTTTCAAGTTTCCTAGAAAGGAGACACATAACCTCCTTCCCTTGGAGCTAATACAAAATACAAAGAGGAAGCAATGTTTTCTAAGCTCTGAAGCCTAACAACTCTAAAAACACAGTCTACTTCTGATAAAGGGCATTTTATTTGATATAGTACTAAATAATATAAAGGTAAGTTTAACAGTTGTTTCCTGAAATTGTCCATTCAGTTATTTTTATTTACTCAAACACTAAGAAAAATGAAGAGCTATTTTTATCTCCTGCCTTGCAATTGCTTTATCAAAATTGGCTTCATTAAATTGCACTGCACAGTCCAGCTCTGCATCACAAATTGATGCAGATTCATAACTTTCAATGGGAGGTGAATTTTATAGCTGAAAAGTATTTTACTAATAAATCTCAAAGCTCTACCAATGGAATAAAGTTATATCAGCAAAGCTTTTTTTTTCTTTTCTTTTTTAAAAAGCAATATAATTGTATAAATTACCCAGCTTATTTGCAGAGTTTTGCTTGTTAGTAGCCTGGAACAAGTATTATCCTACTAACAACAATCAGTATGAAATACGTGTGATGATGCTCACAGTTTCTACTGTAGTTTGCCAGATTTATATGCAATGGAATATACTGACTCAGGTCATACAACAACTAGACAAAAGATTATATTAAGCTTCTTAGATTAAATGTTCTGCAAGAAATCTTCAGTACTGACTTGATGTTGATCAATTATAATAGATTTTGACAGATCAGTACACTAAATTCAAAGAAAAAAGTTCTCATTCACTTCTAGGTCCTATAAATAATATAAATATTATCATTTGTAAAATAGAAAATAGGGAAGCCTACGGTAATATTTTCATTAATAATTATTGTAATAACATTGTTTCATATTCAGTGGTATTTTCATGAATTCTAACTTAAGTCGTGCATTGAAGACTACACTTAACTCAAGTTTTTAGACAAGTTTCAGTCTGCAACTCTGGTATGTTCATTACATGCATAAACTATGCTGGCTTATGTTTCAGCTTTCAGTTGTCTTCAAAAAAGGAAGTCACTCATTGTTATTTCATCTGTTATTTACTAATTTGATATTTCATGTCTATAACAACTCTCAGCTGTGCTCAGGTATGTATTTCCAGCAATTTAAATTGTTTGGTCAACAGCACCTTAACACTTTGAATCTCTCCTGGGCAAAAAAGCATTCTCCTTTCTTTCTCACTAAGCAACAAGAATTAAGGATAGCTGAAATCTGTGCAGGGATCTATCAGTCCTGTGTAGGAAATAAATACCATGTATCTTACAACTCAAGTCTTGGATCTAAACAGTTATCTCCCTAATTTTAAACAGATAGTTTATAAGGAGTAGGGAAAGTGAAAGTTGTCATTTACATGAAATTGGTCTCCAACATCTGTAGTCGGTACTTTTCCCTCAGAAACCCTTCTCTACCCGGGTTTCTCTCAATGGCTGCTTAACAGCCTTTCACTACAAGACAAAATTCATTACTTATTTTCTTGAGGTGAAACTTCAAGTATCATCTGGTAAAAGAACTCACATTTAAAATAAAAAGAATGTGCCAGTGATAGAACTAGTAATAAACTATTTAAGATTTTCAAAAGGGTAGCTCAACAGAAGATTAGATATGTATATGAACGATTGCAGAAAATGTGAGAGCTTTATAAAAGCAGACTGTTAAATACAGCTATCATCTTACCAATTCCAATGCAAAAAGGCTATCATCTTCCCAAACATTTTCAGAAATAGCATCACCAATAAGGAACATGTCTTCAACAAGCAATTCAAGAACTTCCATCGTCATTCTCCTACTGCCTAGGAATACAAATGAGAGGATAAATTCAAATACAGATAAAATATTTGTCGTGGTTTAACCCCAGCCAGCAACTAAACACCACACAGCCATTTGCTCACTCCCCCTACTCCAGTGGGATGGAGAAGAGAATCGGGAGAGTAGAAGTAAGAAAACCCGTGGGTTGAGATAAGAACAGTTTAATAATTGAAATAAAGTAAAATAGCAGTAGTAGTAATAATAATAATTATAAAAGAATATACAAAGGAAGTGATGCACGATGCAATTGCTCACCACCCACAGACCGATGCCCAGCCAGTCCCCCAGCAGTGATCGCTGCCTGCTGGCCAACTCCCCCCAGCTTACACACTGAGCACGATGTCATATGGTATGGAATATCCCTTTGGACAGTTTGGGTCAGCTGTCCTGGCTATGCTTCCTCCCAACTTCTTGTGCACCTGGCAAAGCATGGAGAAGCTGAAAAGTCCTTGACTACTGTAGGCACCATTTAGCAACAACTAAAACATCAGTGTGTTATCAATATTCTTCTCATACTAAATCCAAAACACAGGACTATACCACAGCTACTAGGAAGAAAATTAACTCTACCCCAGCCAAAACCAGGACAATATTATAATATGATATTCAGAAAACACCATCTTGAACAAGGGATTATTCCAAATCTGAAATTCTGATATTTTAATTTTCCTGTACATTTCTACTATGCTAATGCTAATTGCCCTCGACCACCAATAGCTCTGAATCATGGAAGACAACAACTAGCCAAAACCACAATAGAAAAGATTAAAGCAATCATATACTTGAAAAAAGACTGTATTTCCTTAAATCCTATAGTACTGCATAAACTTTATCACAGCTGTAAATCCAATTACTAGACTTCTTTCAAGTTCAGAATAACGTCACTTATTTCCCCCACCCAGGCAGCTAGGTTACAGATCTTCCATATATATTACCTCTTCCCGGGGTAATGTTAATCTGCATTTTTGGTAAAGCAGGAGTGGTTTTCTTCCCGGGTTATTTTGTTTGAGATCTTCTTTTTAAAGGCAAGGAGATGAATACCCACTTTATTCAGTTGTGCTTTTCCCCATAACAATTTTCTCCCCTTGTTTTTAGGCTAATATTTATTCATTTTCATTGCTCCTTCTGACTTAGTATCTCTTAATAACAAGGCTAATCTGGTCTGTCTATTAGTGACTTTTACACATTGTACAGTTTTATGCTTGAACACGGGGCCGCAAAGAAACCTGGCCCAAGCTTAAACATTTACAGCCTACATTTACTACAAATATAAACCTCCCCAGATAATGAGACAATAGAGGAGAAGCAGTCAAAGGCTAGAAGGTTTCATGAGTTACAAGGCAAAATATCTGGAGCCAGACCAAATATTTTCAACCTCATACAAGAGAGGATGCCAAAACTATCTGGCATCCTACGGAACCATACAGTGAGAGTTTCCCCCAAATACTCGATTTAGTGCAACTTTTGGCTTAGTTACTTGTTGATGGTATGTTTCTATTTAAAACCATGGATGGATTTCACACAACGCCATTGAATTTCCAATTTATTTTTTAACTACCATAAAAATTTTGCATCCTTCAAAATCTCTTTAAAAAAAGAAAAGCAAGTTCTACTGCTTGTTGTTATTGAACATTAATTTCTTCGTCACTTTTTCTATCTTTTGTAGATTTTATACACTGTAGAAGCCTTGTTGATATACTTGAGGAAAAAATATGTATATGTGTGTGTGTGACTATATATGTAGTGACAATGACCACAGCCTATGTAATTTGCAGCTTAAGTGATCTGCTCTGAGTGACCATATGGCAGAGAATGGCACTCTTTGAAAGCTTGCTTTTTCCTATCTCACAGAAGTGCTGTTTTCCATTTATTTTAGGCAAAACGTTGCCAATTTGAAGAGTGAATGCCTGAAAACTCCAAAAAGCACTTCTTCTCTCTTCACAATTATTTTGCAAATTCTTAATCAAATTTCTGTGTATAAACATTTGAAAGGTGACTTAATAAATTTCTCCATTATAATGCAAGTATTAAATAATGGTGGTTTTAATCTGAGTTATAGTTTCGAAATGTTATCTTTAGTTATTGACTTAATATCTGCAATAACACTTTGCTGTAGCTGTGGTAATCTACAGCAAGTAGTAGAACTGCCATTCTGCAAGTTCTTTCTGCCACACTCTTATATGAATATATCACCAAAATATCCATTTCCCAACACCTGTGGCAATTAGTATGTGCTAAGAGTTCGTTACTACTAAATGCACAGTAAGACAGATATAATCAGTAACTGTAAAACAAATATTTTGCTGTTCAGATTTAAATAATTGTCTTTAAGACATGCAGTATTAACACTGAACTTCAGACAAGTACGGTAGCTTAAAACCAATCACAGAAAACAAAAATAAAAACAAAACACCACACAAAAACAAACCAAAAAACCCACAACCCACACCACTATTGATTTCTGAAATTACTTCACTCACAAGACAGGTCAGCACAAAGGAAAAAAAATTCCAATGAACATCTCCACAAGGAACAGAATTTGAGCTTAACTGAAATACACATTATACTGTAAAATACAAGGAAGCAAATTTTGCAGTAAGCTTACTGTTCTTCCTTTGCCCAGTAATTTAAACAGTTAAAAGAAAAAGAAAACCTACACTATATCCTATCTACCATATAAGGTGATAATAATGTTAGTAAAAGTGCTTGTTGATTTTACTGAAGAAAACAATTCAGAAAATATAACCACACGAGAAAGACTGTGTTACTCTGTGTCACTGTCTCACAGTATCACAGTGTGCCTTCAGATCACAGGATTTCAGATCAATGGGAACAGGATAAAAATATTAGTTTGCTTGCAATCTATGTCTCATTAAAGCACGGTAGAAGAAAGAAGAAATATGATCTAGTAGAGTTTAAAAAGTGTGAAAAAACTAAGGGCAAGAGAAACAAAGACAGATCAACTTCATCTGAAAATGAAACTTTTAGTTCTATGATAAGATGCAAAGAAAAAAATCTTGAAAGATGGAAAAATTTACTATATTTTAACTCTGCAGATTTGAAGTGACATGCGCCAGAAATGGAAAAGATAAAAAATACATTTTCTGCAGTTTTACATTATAAATAAAAGAGAAGATGCCAGAAGTCATGAATGTGCTTGTGAAGAATTAATATTTAAATATCACTATTCTGAAAGGGGAAAACAAAACTTTTATTCATTTTAGTTTGGTTTATTACCAAAAAAATGAGGATTGAATAATTTTCCTGTGGACACAGATTAATGTTGATGTTACTATGAAACAAGTAAATTAGTATTTTGTGACAGAACAGAAAGTCATAAAAAATTATAAACAACCATGAAAACAACATTAAATGGCATTTTCATACATATTTCATACAATAAGTTAAAATCTCTACCCAGCTCAAGAAATGTTGACAGGTATATTAAAAAAACAACTTTTAGTATTCTAGTAATAGATAGATACACATCTGTGTACCGTTTAATATCTTCATCAATAGACAAGGGGATCGAGTGCACCCTCAGCAAGTTTGCAGATACCACCAAGCTGAGTGGTGCAGTCAACACACTTGAAGGATGGGATGCCATCCAGAGGGACCTGGACAAGCTCGAAAAGTGGGCCCGTGTGAACCTCATAAGGTTCAACAAGGCCAAGTGCAAGGTCCTGCCCGTGGGTCGGCACAACCCCTGGCATCAATACAGGCTGGGGGATGAAGGGGTTGAGAGCAGCCCTGACAAGAAGGACTTGGAGGTACTGGTGGATGAAAAGCCGGACATGAGCCAGCAATGTGCGCTCGCAGCCCAGAAGGCCAACCGTATCCTGGGCTGCATCAAAAGAAGCATGGCCAACATGTCGAGGGACGTGATTCTGCCCCTTTGCTCTGCTCTGCTCTGGTGAGACCCCACCTGGAGTACTGCATCCAGCTCTGGAACCCTCAGCACAAGAAAGACATGGACCTGTTGGAGCGGGTCCAGAGGAGGGCCACAAAAATGATCAGGGAGGTGGAACGCCTCTCCTATGAAGAAAGGCTGAGGGAGTTGGGGTTACTCAGCCTGGAGAAGAGAAGGCTTTGGGGAGACCTTATCGCAGCCTATCAGTACTTAAAGGGGGCTTATAAGAAAGATGGAGACAAACTTTTTAGTAGGGCCTGTTGCAACAGGACTAAACTAATGCCGTCTCCCACAGCATTCTCCTAGAGAAGATGGCGGCTCACGGCCTAGACAGGTGCACTCTTCGCTGGGTAAAAAACTGGCTGGACAGCCGAGCCCAGAGAGTTGTGGTGAAAAGAGTTAAATCCAGTTGGCGGCCGGTCACGAGCGGTGTTCCCCAGGGCTCAGTACTGGGGCCGGTCTTGTTCAATATCTTCATCAATGATCTGGATGAGGGGATCGAGTGCTCCCTCAGTAAGTTTGCAGACGACACCAAGTTGGGCAGGAGTGTTGATCTGCTCGAGGGTAGGAAGGCTCTGCAGAGGAACCTGGACAGGCTGGATCGATGGGCTGAGGCCAACTGTATAAGGTTCAACAAGGCCAAGTGCCGGGTCCTGCACTTCAGCCACAACAACCCCATGCAACGCTACAGGCTTGGGGAAGAGTGGCTGGAAAGCTGCCCGGAGGAAAAGGACCTGGGGGTGCTGGTCGACAGCCGGCTGAACATGAGCCGGCAGTGTGCTCAGGTGGCCAAGAAGACCAATGGCATCCTGGCCTGTATCAGAAATAGTGTGGCCAGCAGGAGTAAGGAGGTGATCGTGCCCCTGTACTCGGCACTGGTGAGGCCGCACCTCGAATACTGTGTTCAGTTTTGGGCCCCTCACTACAAGAAGGACATGGAGGTGCTGAAGCGTGTCCAGAGAAGGGCAACGAAGCTGGTGAAGGGCCTGGAGCACAAGTCTTATGAGGAGCGGCTGAGGGAACTGGGGTTGTTTAGTCTGGAGGAGGCTCAGGGGAGACCTCATCGCGCTCTACAACTACCTGAAAGGAGGTTGTAGCAAGGTGGGTGTTGGTCTCTTCTGCCAAGCAACTAGCGATAGGACGAGAGGAAATGGCCTCAAGTTGCGCCAAGGGAGGTTTAGATTGGACATTAGGAGAAATTTCTTTACTGAAAGAGTAGTCAGGCCTTGGAACAGGCTGCCCAGGGAATTGGTGGAGTCACCATCCCTGGAAGTATTTAAAAGATGTGTAGATGAGGCGCTTAGGGACATGGTGTAGTGGGCATGGTGTGTTGGGTTGACGGTTGGACTTGATTATCTTAGAGGTCTTTTCCAACCTTATTGATTCTATAAGGAAGACATTTTTTACAATGAGGGTGGTGAAACACCGGAACAGGTTGCCCAGAGAGGTGGTAGATGCCCCATCCCTGGAAACATTCAAGGTCAGGTTGGACAGGGCTCTGAGTAACCTGATCCAGTTGAAGATGTCCCTGCCCACGGCAGGAGGATTGGACTAGATGACCTTTAAAGGTCCCTTCCAACCCAAATTATTCTACGATTCTATGATTTCCAGTTGTTTGAAAACCTTACCACGTTTACCAATACCTGTTTTGAACGACATTGTTTTACAATTAAATACTATTTTAGACAACTAAAAGCAAAAAGACTGTCCTTCAAAACGCTTTGCAATTTAGAACCTTTGTAAATTAAAATAAAAATCATTAGTTGCAATTAAGACTATCATTACTTCTATTTCTTAATACATAATTATAATCTGTTACTGCATTCATAAGAATAGAAACAAACCTTTTCTCAGAATTTTTGTTTATTATTTCTTGAACAGGAGGAAAACTCTATGTTCAAAGAGATCAGAACACATCTTGTTAAATGTGGTTATTTTTTCATCTTCTTGAATGACATTTTATTCAGCCACACCATTTTACCACCACACACCCACTTCTTCCTACCACTACTTCCCACCATTAGTACAAAGCACTTGAAACTTCTGCAGCAATTCTGGAAATCAATGAGAAGATTCAAGCTTTATGACCTGAACAAAGTCCCTAAAAAAAGAACTGTTATACCTAGCTACAGTATATCAGTAATCATCTGTACCTTATTTATTTGAGGTACTCACCTCATAATACCAACTTCTTAAGAGGTTTGTACCAAAGATGGAAAGAATACATAAGTGAAATACTTAATTGAAAACTTTCCCACCTGTTCTTAGAAGAGGTATTGCATTTTCCAAGATCGAAACACAGAACTGAGGAAGGCTAAGCTGCTTCATCTGTAATTCCAAAGTGTCCTCGTTTTCGGTATCTGGTAGGTCAATATGTCGTACATCAAGTGGTGAATGCAGAGAGATTCTGGAGTTTGCATTTGCTTGGGTACTGTTTCCACTTAAAACAACACACAAACAAAACAAAACAAACAAAAAAAGACATAGTTAACTCTTGCAAAGAGAAAACCCATATATGTATAGATGTTAAAAATAGCATTAAGTATTTTAATGTCTTCCTTCTTTAATGCATATCCTTCTTTCCATCCCAATCTTTCTCTGCTATCCACCAGCGTTGCAGGAAAAGGGGGATTTTGTTTGGTTGGTTTTTTCAAATGTCAGAACTGGTAGCATCACAAGTGAATGCCTACTGTTTTGGCAGTCATCTTCAAATGCACTTAGAAATGTGTACTGGAAGAAATACACATGCAGTGAATATGATATTGCAAGAGAAAAATCGTTGGTTTGAAATATTATTTTTGATGAACAAAGTCTATTAGTTGCTTGAAGCAAGGCTACTTACTAAATCAAATTTCAGCCTGAACTATACCTACTACATTAAAACCATTCTATGCGGCTAGCCACAAGAATCTTTAGAAGGAAAATTAAGTAAGTGTGCCCTATGTTTAAGCCTGTAGGACTTCTTTGTCCACTGTAGGACAAGAGAATATTTTCTGTTTAAGAAAGCCTGAAGTGCAACCAAGTATATATTACAAAATATATATATAGTTATTGTATTATGTAAATAATTATTTAAAATTATGAGCTCTATATATAGTTTGTAATTTTATTATTTTCCAAGTGCTTTCAAAAATAATCTAATTCTTTTGGCAGCATTATAATTAATACAACTCAGAATGAATGTTTCTTTATGTTTTTTTCTTATCCTAAACAACATCTAGCAATCTTGAATTGCTTTAAAAACCTGTACGACTTTTATAGTTTTTTTTTGTTTGATTGCTTTTTTATTATTAAACAAGCTGAAGAAACTGAATTGTGACATCACTGTGTTACATTATATTGTCTAACTAAATGTAAAAGATGTCTAAAGAATAGCAATTAAGAATTTAAAAGCCAACTGATTTTAAGAGATCAATAGAGGACTGTAAGCAAAATAGAAGAGTTCACCAATATATAGTGGTTCTGACTGCACTTACCAGAGGGTAAGGAAGGAGAGGTATCAATCATAAAAACAATTCAGAAGAGGAAAGGTTAAGTTTCCAGGCAGAATTTGAAACACACAAAGAGATAGATTGAAGAGTCTCAAGATTTAAGAACAAGGAAAAAGAAGAGTTACATATAGAATGGCAATAAACAAATAATTTATATTATGTTGAAGAAGACAAGATTCACTAAAAGCAGCTCTTCCATATCAAAATCAGCAATGTCAGAGCAACACTATAATCATTTCCCTCTATCATATTTTCTATTCAACATCATGTTTTTCTTTATGCTGTCTCTGGGTTAAATTATATCTTTGTAAGAAATGGGCAGTGAGCAGCTCTACTTCAGCACACAGGATGTAAGAAGATAAAAGTGTACCGTCATGAACAGCTCATAATATGGCCTTATACTTTCAATAAATTACCACTCCCTGGTTTGTAGATGTCTCCTCACAGCCTTAACTGGTACTTACTCTTATGTAGGTTTCCTTAACTACAGTGATAACCAGGCATGCCTATCTCTTGCACAGAATATACCAGCTACTGTTAACTGTTCAATTGGGGAAAATGGTGAGGTCCTAGAATGCATAAAGTCTGGAGTTCATTTACAGTGCCATACTAGGTACAAAATAAAAAATGAATATATTAGACTTAAGATGAGTGAAAATAACCTTTTAATATAATGACTCTCAAGATGCATTTACAATTAACTACATGATCTATTCTCATCTGTAATATCACAGTCTATTTGAATAGCTAAGAGTTACTCAATCACTAAGCCAATATACCACAGAGACTCAAAACAACTACCAACAAGCACACAGTAAGGATTCACAAGAACTTTTAAGTTCCCACATACTAAAAGACATTGGTTCTTGAACAGCAGCTTTAAGTCTGTTGTGTCAAGATGAGTAACAAAACCACAAACGAACAACAACCTCAACATTTTGAGGGTATACAGACAATTCATAATTTCATATTGGAGTTCAATTTTTAGATGATATACATCTGAAATTTGTTGTCAGATTTAACAACAAAGTTTAAAACTTCAATGGAAATCTTTATACAGCATAGCATTTTTGACAGTACTGTACACCGTTACCTATGGAATGGCCATTCAATTTATAAGAACTTATGGGGTCATCTGCTGAAGAAAAAGAAAAATCCCTGACTTTACAGCAATAGCCTGAATAAATGCTTTTCGGCATCTTACAGATATATGCACAAGCAATAAGAATTAATACTGAGAGACTCCATTAAAAATGCAGGTTAGGTACAGAATGTGGTAGGTAAAACTTATCTAATGCATTCTGAACACCACTTAAAAAACTCACTGTTTAATTCATAAACATGGTTTGAATTTTCACAGGTTAATAAAATTCTTACATCATCCTACACACTGACAAGGAGATGATGATATAATCCTATATTAATAATTTTTTAACTGAAGTGTAAGCTATTTCCTATTTTATTCACCTGGAAGATGCTGCATCCCAGTCTTGACCATCTCCTCTAGGACGCTGAACTGTCCGTCCAATCACAGATGGCCGAGGGCTACTACTTCCAGGTGATGGATTCTGAGAACAAGGAGGACCTCTCACTTCTTGACAGTAAGAAATAGATGAATTCTGGGAAGCTATGCCTTTATGTAACACAAATCATATGTTTTCCATTAGTGGAATCCATTATTCTGAAAGATACTACATAGTGAAGTAATGGTAAAAGTAACTAAAGTAAGATATGGAAAACACCAAGTAAAGATTGGTGAGCTAGGACAACCTATCACTGGCAAGTAGCAGAGTTTGGAAACTCAATTGTTAGGCAAAACCATTGAAATTTAAAGTTGAATCATAGATCTTGAGTTTTAAAAATACAAACTTAGTGTCTGACTAAGGCTATTGGATTTGTTGATGTTATAACTGAATTAGCAAAGAAACAGCCAATATCATTTATTAAGACAGCAAATATAGTGGCAATCTTATGAAGAGAACCAGACTACCAATTTACAGAAACAATGGAAACAGAAAGATCATTATAACTCATCTACACTATTAAATCTACAAAATTTAAGCATCAAGAACATTGTGAAATAGCCCTAATGACTGTAAAATCCAAAACAATGATTAAACTATTTTCAGCCATTAGAATAAAAAAAGAAAATTAACATAGCTCATGAAATTAGTAACTAAATTGTTAAGCACTAATAGCTTGAAAACTTTTCTGAAACTCTGCCCACTTTTATTTTACAGATTTCATTTCATTTTAGTTAAAAATCCCTTTCCTGCTGACATACAAACAGTTAGATACCGGGAAAAGTTGATGAATGGAGAATCACAGGAAACTGTAAAAATGAACAAGTATTTTAAAATAATGCAAGTACTCTAAAAATATTTACCTACATGAATAGTACTGAACACCATCATTTAGCAAAGCAGTTTCACAAGATTACATTTGCTATAAAGCTGTGGGTTGGCTTTTTTTTTTTTTAATCATTTTAGACAATCTTACCTGTAGTAAAAACGCAATAGTATTTCAAACATTTAAAAATACCTACCTTGCTCTGTGGAAAAAAAACTTGGATCTCTGTAAAAATTAAGTCTGCTTCTCAAGAAGATGCACAACTGTTGCAGGCATGACACAGCCTGCAAAGCCAACCGATGTCTTCCATCTCCTCCGAAAGCCAGGTTTAGCAGAGACAAAAGGCTCTGCAAATACAAAACCATCAATACTGGTAGCTGAACATTAATCCACCTTCACGAACAACCATACCAGCAAGAGTCTTGCACTAAATACAGTTCACAGATATTTCTAAGTGTTTGAAAATCACAGCAAAGAATAAATAGGCTTAACTACCATTTTCCTACTGAATGAAGGCTATCAGTCCTAAGGAAAAAACTGAGTTCCACATTATATTTCCAATAAAGTCACTACTTTCATTATGAGAGCCCATTAGATGGTGTGCATATGACAGTGACACAATTTTATCTTATCCAGAAGAAACAAAGTATTACTTCACAACACACTTCATTACTGATTAGCAATATACATTATTACAACCAAATAACTTTCTAAATACAATATATAGATAATGTCCCCTTTTCTATGCACCTAGAGTTTACATAACGGAACTTTTGTTTAGCTATTTTGTTTAGAAACAAATTGTATCATTTACATCAATTCTTACTTGGCAAAACTTATACCATAGCACAATAAAAACCTTAAACTTTATGTGAATTCTTGCCTGTACAATCTTTGGTCTTTGAAGAAAAATCTCAGCAGGAAAATCTTGCATAATCACATCCTGAAGAAGCTCACACGTACTCCAAATTAAACTTTGGTTGTTACTTCTTAAAGAGCTAAAAATGCAGTTCATATTTAAATATGTATTAAAATGAAAAAAAAAACCACCAGTAATCATTAGCTTGAACAAGTCTTTACAAGAAAGTTCTAATCACAACACTGAAGAATCTAAAGAAAAAAAAGCTGTAATTCTATTGTCATTCCATTTTTTAACTTGAATTATTCCTTAGCTATGCTAATTCTGTATACAATAAAGAACAAACTCAATTTAAGCTGTTATCAAACTACATGTAAAATTAAGTTCCCAGAGGAGAAATAACTTTATTGATTCTGAATTTGAAATTAAGATAAGAAAGACTGGAAATTTCCTGTGAAGCTAGTGATTATCTCAGTAGTATACAGCAAGTAATCTAACTCTTACCAATAAGAAAGTTTTTTTCATTACCAAGGTTCATGTATAACTTAAAAGCACTTGAATTACATATGTAGGAAGTTGCATAAAGGAAGAAATTTATTAGCTATTCTCTAACATGTGTATTAGTAAATAGTAAGAACCTTTTGGGTATTCTACTTCACTTTTCTTTTTTCTATTTTCATTGTTTCAGAAATCACTGTTCGTGAAACCACTGTAAAACAATCAAACATGTCCAGTTTTAAGGACCTGTGTTCTTTTTCCAGACTCAGGCATAAAGAAAATTAAATATTAAAGAGGATTTCCAGCTTCAGAGATCTTTTGAAAGGAAAAAAACAAAAACCTATTACAAGAAAGCTTACAGTTAGAGTAGACTTGTTAAATAGTCCAGTCTATGACACTGCATTGCTGGCTATGCTAGAAATCTATCACAGCTCTGTGTCAACTCATAAGGAATCCCAACTACAGAACTTTTCCTTGGGCGACTTCAAATACTGTTTTTCCAAATGAAAGTCAAAAACAAACAAACAAAAAAACACCAAAAAAAATCACTGCAGAAAGATGATCTGCACGACTCAATGCCTGGATAAGGCATTGTACCTAAACTTATTGGCCTAAACCTAGTTAAGCTACTACTGAAAGTATGGATTTCTCTGCCAAGTGGCCGTGGGGATAAAATAAATAATGATTTTATTCCAGCTTGTTCTAAAATTAAATGAATGAAATCTTTGATCCACTTGAGAAATTCAGAAGACAGACTGAAGTGTCATGAACAAAAAAAAATGTACTCTGAATTAAACACAAAGAATGGAGAGCAACATTAACAGAAGAACTGTCCTATTACAACTCACTGTTTATCTGCTCTGCCCACCTTCAGTGCAGCTTTTACGATCATTTATCAAAAATTAACTCATTAGGTTATTTACAGGAACAGTCTAATGATGCAGAAGGACAGAAATTCAGAACCACTCTTAGCCAAGAAAAAGAAAAACTACAAGCAAACTGTAATGTTTCTATTACTGTACCTTTCATTTGATGAAAGAACATGTCTATCTGTTGAAGTCAGTGTTAGCCAAGGAAATGTGGAAAATTTCAAGCATTTCACTGTAAAAAAAGAGAGCAGATATTATGGAGTATATTTTATAGAAGTATTACACTGTATATTTCCATGGCAAAGCCAAAAAAATATGAACTATATACTATCTGAAATAGAAATACCTTTTACTAAATATAAACTCATACAAACACAAGTGCTTCTAATAAGAGTTTTCAGCAATACCAAAAAAATATGAAGGTCATCTCAAATAAAAATGAAATACGTTTATTGAAGAAAGTTTTAGCAAATAGAAAACACAGCATTAGTGGAAGAGTACTAGATCCCCCACATCATGCTTTCAATCAAATTAAAATTTTGTTCTGCTACTAAAGAATATTTATTAGCATAATCTCTAAAAATGGAAAATTTACCTTATGCTTTTAGTCTTAAAGCAGTAGAAATTATAGTTGTTACTAAATTATGACACATAATAACTTTTTAACTAACATAACTTTAAAGCTATTTTTAACTTAAAGTTTGTAATAATTATTGTGCAATTCTAAAGATAGCTGATACACTGCTAAAAAAAGTAATCTGGTGATTTACATACAGTAACTCCAAAGTTATATTTTAAAATCTAGTTCTCAGCACCGTATTGTATGTTAAACATGACGCTCTCTTATGAACTGCTACTAGTATATTGGTACAGGCAGACTTGCCAAAATAATATTGGTCTGCGTTTGTCAGTGAAACATTTCATATCATTTTACTGACAAAAAAATAAAAGCGTAACACTGGTTTTCATTTAGATACAGGGCAAAGATTTCTAAAACACCTAATCTAGTTTTCTGAAAAGTAGAAAGGTACTTCAGACTAAGTTTTGTTGAAATAAAAAGGTACTTAAACAGCCACTTTTGATCACAGAACACAGTTCTTCTGAAAATCATGAGCGGTTTAAATAATTTTAAAAATTACAGCATATTTTAACATAATTTACATATTCCAAAGAGTTACACTAACTAGTTACTAGAAAAGAGAAAAATCTATTAAGACGAATGTCATTTTTATAAGCATTATAATTGTAGTTTCTGTGATACTAGATTTCACTAGAATAAAAACAGACAAAAGAATAGCCAATAACAATATTTGTAATGGAATTCAATCTAAATTACAACTCTAAGCACTTTCTGTAATTAACATATTCTTATTTTATAACTACACATACCAACTGTTCTTTTGGGAGGTATTTCTAACTGCGGCAGATGACTTCTACCTTGACAAAAATATCCAGTGAATAATTCCGCTTGAGGTAGAACTAAAACAAATAAAGGGTAAGTTTAAAAAATGTACACTAAAAAAAAAAAAGCAACCAAAAGCAAAACTCAATTTATCTTCATGCTTTTCCTGAACTGCCTCCCTTTTGCCCTTGAGTTTTAACCTGTTAAGGAAACAGATTTAAAATAGTCTCAGAAGATCAGGAAAGCAGAGTAAAAACAGCGTGTTGATGTCTATTTTTTACAGTCATATTCTGCAACTGTAAAGTTTTTTTCCATTTTCTTACATTACCTCGCATACCATACAAGCAATAGGAAAAACAATTACACAAAATGTATTGCCTGATTGAGAACTGGCAGTCAAAAAAATGTTTTCCTCTAATCTACCTATATAGTAATAAAATTAACTATTTAAATTAACTATTTAAAATCTTTTTCTACCAAAACTGCTGTCTTTTCAGCAGCTGAAAAGTTGTCCTCTTGTATATAATATGTGTATTATTAAATACACAACTAATACACAAACTGTATAACAAAATATACAGAAGGTATGTAACATTAAAAGCAATCTCTCCAGAACATAATATTTAGTTCAAAGGATCAAACTAGATAATGCCCAGATTATTAGTTTACAATTTTTCCCAGTAACTCAAGTTGAAAGAAAAATACAACACTTCTGTTACTAAGCATTAAGATTATTTAATCCACACATGTATACAATTTACAGCATAAGTAGGAATTATGCACAATACGTCAACTGGGTAGTTTCAAAAAGATGTAGTTTAAGAATGTATATGTAAAAAATTGTTGTATTATTCCCCATGCAGTGGCAATCTTAGGTAAAAATCTAGCTAAACCTTTATGTGGGCACAGGAAGGAAAAAAGAAAAAAAAAAAATTAATCAACAGTCACCACATAGTTCTAGCAAACTAAAACTCCAACCATTAGACAGGCTGCAAAAACCACAGGAAAATTACTTTTATCTCTGAGATTGCACAGTATGAGTGACAGACGTGTCACTATTACTACACCATGCAGTATAACAGCAGTGTCTTCCCCACAAGAACCAGGAGGATGAAGTAAGAACCTCCACGGTATGTAATTTTCTCCTCTATGCTTTGTGCTAAAATTTTTAAGGCAGAAGAGAACCACAAGGGTTTACTTTTTGACTACATCTAAGAGGCACTGTAAATCATTGTAACAGATAGATAATAAGCTAGATAACAGAAGCAAGTAACAGTACTTCACATATGTGAAGCACTTCACACATAACATGAAATTTTAAACAAAGTTTACATATTGTTCTATGACAAATACTTACCCAAAACTAAGCAGACAGTGCATACACACTAATGTAGTTTTAAAAATCATTCTGCTAGGATCACTTACTGCTTCACCTTTTTAAGATTTGAAATGCTCTCAAAGTTAAAGTCTACTATGTAAAGAAAAGTAGCAAAGCATACTGGCTTAATTACAGATTTGTTGAAAGTTGCTACACTTGCTACCATAGAGCAGTCTTCGATAGTTCATGTCCTGCGTCATGCCCTTTTTACATTATAGCAAGCAGCTATTTCACATTGAAGAAATGGACAGAGAAGGTCTGATTACAAACAACAGGATTGTTCTTGTGCAGAGAATTCCACTAAAGGAATTAGCCTGATTTAGCCAAGATCACACTTCCTCTGGCAGAATCTGCTTACCATACACTTCACTGATCTCTCAGGAACAAATTGCCTGGTGTGCCTGAAAACCTCAACTTTTCACAGCCTAGAAGCTTTTCATTTACTTTATTTTAATTTAAAAAAAATCATACTTCAAAATACGTAATTTACCTCGTTGATCTACTGACGGCTGAGACTGAGTTTGATAACATACTGATAAAGAACTAGAAGGAAGTCCAGCAGGAAGGAAGAACAGTCCATCCACAATCCCATCAATTATAGCCTGCAAGTTTGGATCCACATTGGGGCGAAGCTGAGAGAAGAATTCCACTGCACCAATTCCAATCATTTTCTGAGCAGCAGGTGGATGCTACATTAGGACAAATAACTGACAAAGTTAGCCTGAAGAGTCTCAAGGTCTTTTGGAGGGGGGTGCCAGGGGGAGGGGAAGAAGCAGGGCAGGGGGAAGAAAGGAAAGAATTGTAATCAAAACTTAAGTTAGATTTTGTTTTTATTTGTTTAGACCATCCATCACTATCAAGGATGGGATTATTTTTTTTCTCTGCATAGCTGCTGTTTAGTGATTAAAACACAAGAATGTAAGAATCTGAGATCTCTGAAATTTCTGCAACATTTTCTCAACTTTTTTTAAAATAAGTTGTACCGTTGTTCAAATCTTCACTTTTCAGGAACAGTGCAAGTGCTTAGCTGAAATCATGTCCCAAAGAAGAAATTAAACACTAAATGAGAAACTAAAGAAGCAGAGGAACTAAAGCAGAAACCCAGAAAAGAATGATTCTTTTCAGCTATCCCTCTGATCTATTGCAAGTCACTTAAGTTGCTTTCATTTCTGTCTACACACATGTGGCTTTATTATTCACGTCTTTATAAAACACTCTAAAATCTCATTACATGAGCTACAAAATCAAATAATATCCAGTTTTAATTAGCTTTAGCATGCTAAAGACATATAGTTTAAATATAAATAAATGTAAGTATGTCATACCTTGATCAAACTGTTCACAAAATTTAGTACTTCTTCTTTCATTGGTACGACTGGAAAATTGAACCACTCCAAAAGATTAAGGAAAAGCACTTTTTCATGGACCAGATCGGCATATGAAATCAAGTTATGATCTAATTTAAATAGAATAGTCTTCAGAGATCGTTCTCTTATCTCTGCCAGTTCGTGACCTGCCCAAAAAAAAAGGATTAAAACACCCATAAAATCATCTGACACAACTTATTTCTTAGTTGGACAAACAGAATACTGACAAAGATCTGTGAAAAAGCTAGCTTTTATGCTGTCAGTATTATGCTTACCAGGAAGACAAATATGATTGCATTCACCAGCAGTAAGTTAATCAAGTATGCACGGTGTAAAAGCTGAAATATTACAAAATACAGCGATATAATCTGGTGCCAAATGTAAAACATGAGGACGGCCTTTTTCTTGAAGCACACAACGAAATCCTGAAAACCTCTACCACAATACATTGTGGATACCGAGAGCTGCCTCAGACTCACCAATGGGACAAAAGCCTACCCAAGCCTATCGAATCGAAAAGCACCATATCTGAAGGGGACAGCTTCGGCATTTCCTAGGGAATGCCACTGTCCCCTCCACCTCCGCAGCGGGGAGAGGAGTGGGAAAGCACAAGGCGGGAAAGCGCCGAGGGGCCCGGGGGGCGGCCGCGTGGAAGCGGAGGTCGGGCAGGGACTGCCGCGCCCCGCGAGTGCCGAGGAAGGAAGCAGCCCCCGGCTCCCTCCCTCCCAGGCCAGCGACCGAGCTCCCACACGCAGCCGACGGGCCCGTTCCGCAGGTGAAACCCCCGCAGTGCCGTAGGCGGGCGGGGGGCAGGCCCCTCGCCGCCCCCCTGCACACAGCCCCGCGGAGGGGCCGGGGCAGCCGCGGCGCCCCTCGGCAGCCGGGCCCGCTGCCCCGAGAGGGCGAGGGGAGCCGTTACCCAGCTTCCTGACGAGCGGTGACAACTCCATCGCGCCCCTCGCCCCGCCGACATTCAACCGCCGCGCCGGTTCCGCCGCCAGCCCGCCCCGCCTGACCAAGGGCGGCCGCGGTGCACCTTGGGAAACGTAGTCCGCTCCCCTGCCCCCTTTGGCTCGCCGCTTCCCCGACCGCCCTCTGCTGCGCGCGAAGCACGCTGGGAGCTGTCATCCCCCTGCCGAACGCCGGAGCGTGCCGGCGGGCGCACAAGCAACTACAACTCCCATGCAGCCCCGCGCCGAGCCCTCTCGCCCCGCTACGGGAGTCGACGGGCGAGGCGGTTTTGCGGTTGCGCGGCGGCCGCCGGGGCTGGGCGGGTGCGGAGGGTCTTCGGCTGGGCGCGATCCCCGGGCCGCGGTGGCAGCGATAAGCCGGCCGGTGCTGGCGCGGGTGCTGTTGTCCTCCGCGTCCCAGGGAAACATGGACTGGAGCCGTTTCCCAGTGCGGGCCCCGGGGGAGGCCCAGGGCCTGGCGCCGCCCAGGGGTCCTCTCTTCGGCGGCGGCGCGCCCTGCCTTCCCCGGGGGAGAGCGCACCGCCTGGGAAGCCGTGCCGCTGGCAGGGAATTTGTGGGATCCTGATGGGAAGAAGCGCTGCCGGGCTTAGTCAGGCTTTCTTGGCAGAAATAGATCTCCTCGGTATCTTTTTTCCTCAGACTTCTCCAAACGATCCCGGGGCGGGAGGGGGGAGCTTAATGAACAGAATGAGTAACTCAGAAGTCGTTGTAAAATGTCAAAAATTTAGAGCAATGCTTTCCTGATAGAAAATGAGCGGTTGCAAATGGGTTTGCATTTCAGTAACCGCACCTGAGAGAATTAAAAAAATTCAGTGGAAACCGACACGTGGTTTCATCCTTCAAAATAATCGGAGAAGCTTCAGGTGGATACACGCAATTACTGTTGTGCTTTTTGATGTTAATTACCCATGCCTAGAAGTGCAAGCCCTTTCCATTGGTATTCTGTGCAATGCAGAAACCCAACCATACAATTTGAAAACCTGCGTATTCCCAGCCTTACGGCTCGGAGTGCTGTACCTGGGTAATGCAGTGATGGTCCTGAGGATGACTCTACCAAAACGAAACGGGCTACCCGTCTAGCAGCATTCAGAATAGTAAGCATTTCAATAGCAATTGCTGTTCTCTGCCTGGAAGGCAGCTGCCACCTCAGTGTTCTGCTTGTAGCTTGAATATGAGCTCTGCACGTAGGACGATGGCTTTTCATATCTTAAGTTCTGCCATCATTCTTCAATGCGTATTTGCAACATCGACATCTGCAAAGACTGTTTTTTTTTTGTTGTTGTCTGAGTCCAGACATGAAATTAAAATGGAAAGGGTGTGTATCTTCATCCTCTAGTACCCACATGGCCCCAGTTTGGACGCCAGAGAATTATTTGTATTTTTAGTAATAACTGAGTATTTGCTAATGTTTCTTTGCTGTGTCTAACAGCACTCTGGAAATAGCTCTTACTGACTCATGTAAAGCAAATGGATGAGAGGATGAAGTAGGAGGTGAATCATGAGGGGGTTTGGGTTTTCTTTTTTATGTAACCTAGACTCCAGAATTAAAATGCTTTGTTTATAACGCAAGGCAATTTCATAAAGCAGAGTTTCTTAAAAGTGTAGTAAAGACGCATAGTACATCATAGGTTGTCTGACCAGAAAGCTGATCTTATTTTTGGAAGGTTGTGCTTACCATCATAATTGGAAAAACTAAAGAGATGATAGGTGGACAAGTGGTGGACATTGTTGTGTGTATATGCTTATGAAGTTTTTGCATGTACCTGCAGGTGCACAAAGGAAGATGGCCTTGTAATAGTCACGGTTTATTTTTTATGTCATGTATTGCATAAGAAACTACATTTATCAGCACCAACAAAAATGTGAAAAGTGCAGTACAGTATACGGAAATGAGCTCCAAAGGGATGTATGTCACTGCCCTCTCAGTTTATGTCCAATTGTTTTTCCATCCTGGTCTCCATCACTGTGCTATTCTTTCACAGTAAATTCACATTAACATCCTCCATTCTTCAAGAAGGAAATCTTAAAGGCGCAGGAGCAGACCGTCCCCATGTGCTGAAAGACAAGCCAGCGGGGAAGAAGACCGGCCTGGCTGAACAGAGAGCTTTGGCTGGAACTCGGGAAAAAAAGGAGAGTTTATGACCTTTGGAAGAAGGGGCAGGCAACTCAGGAGGACTACAAGGATGTCGTGAGGTTATACAGGGAGAAAATTAGAAGGGCCAAAGCCCAACTAGAACTTAATCTGGCTACTGCCATAAAAGACAATAAAAAATGTCCCTATAAATATGTTAGCAACAAAAGAAGGGCTAAGGAGAATCTCCATCCTTTATTGGATGCAGGGGGAAACATAGTGATACAAAGGATAAGGAAAAGGCTGAGGTACTTAGTGCCTTCTTTGCCTCAGTCTTTAATAGTAAGAGCAGTTGTTCTCCGGGTACCCAGCCCCCTGAGCTGGAAGACAGGGATGGGGAGTAGAATGAAGCCCCCATAATCCAAGGGGAAATGGTTAGTGACCTGGTACACCACTTAGACACGCTCAAGTCTATGGGGCCAAGGGTCCCGAGGGAGCTGGTGGAAGTGCTCACCAAGGCACTTTCAATCCTTTATCAGCAGTCCTCGCTAACCGGGGAGGTCCCAGTTGACTGGAGGTTAGCAAATGTGACGCCCATCTAGAAGAAGAGCCAGAAGGAGGATGCGGGGAACTACAGGCCTGTCAGTCTGACCTCGGTACTGGGGAAGGTTATGGAGCAGATCATCTTGAATGCCATCACATGGCATGTCCAGGACAACCAGGTGATCAGGCCCAGTCAGCATGGGTTTATGAAAGGCAGGTCCTGCTTGACCAACCTGATTTCCTTCTATGACCAGGTGACCTACCTCATGGATGAGGGAAAGGCTGTGGATGTGATCTGCCTGGACTTCAGTAAAGCCTTTGACACTGTCTCCCACAGCATTCTCCCAGAGAAGCTGGTGGCTCACGGCCTAGACAGGTACACTCTTCGCTGGGTAAAAAACTGGCTGGACAGCCGAGCCCAGAGAGTTGTGGTGAAAAGAGTTAAATCCAGTTGGCGGCTGGTCACGAGCGGTGTTCCCCAAGGCTCAGTACTGGGGCCGGTCCTGTTCAATATCTTTATCAACGATCTGGATGAGGGGATCGAGTGCTCCCTCAGTAAGTTTGCAGACGACACCAAGTTGGGCGGGAGTGTTGATCTGCTCGAGGGTAGGAAGGCTCTGCAGAGGGACCTGGACAGGCTGGATCGATGGGCTGAGGCCAACTGTATGAGGTTCAACAAGGCCAAGTGCCGGGTCCTGCACTTTGGCCACAACAACCCCATGCAACGCTACAGGCTTGGGGAAGAGTGGCTGGAAAGCTGCCCAGAGGAAAAGGACCTGGGGGTGCTGGTCGACAGACGGCTGAACATGAGCCGGCAGTGTGCCCAGGTGGCCAAGAAGGCCAACGGCATCCTGGCCTGTATCGGGAATAGTGTGGCCAGCAGGAGTAGGGAGGTGATCGTGCCCCTGTACTCGGCACTGGTGAGGCCGCACCTCGAATACTGTGTTCAGTTTTGGGCCCCTCACTACAAGAAGGACATGGAGGTGCTGGAGCGTGTCCAGAGGAGGGCAACGAAGCTGGTGAAGGGCCTGGAGCACAAGCCTTATGAGGAGCGGCTGAGGGAACTGGGGTTGTTTAGTCTGGAGAAAAGGAGGCTCAGGGGAGAACTTGCCGCTCTCTGCAACTACCTGAAAGGAGGTTGTAGCAAGGTGGGTGTTGGTCTCTTTTCCCAAGTAACAGGTGATGGGACAAGAGAAAATGGCCTCAAGTTGCACCAGGGGAGGTTTAGATTGGATATTAGGAAAAACTTCTTCACCGAAAGGGTTGTCAAGCATTGGAACAGGCTACCCAGGGAAGTGGTTGAATCACCATCCCTGGAGGTATTTAAAAGACGTGTAGACCTGGCATTTAGGGACATGGTTTAGTGGTGGACTAGGCAGTGTTAGGTCTACGGTTGGGCTTGATTATCTTAAAGGTCTTTCCCAACCTAAACGATTCTATGATTCTATCTGCTATATCAAGGCTGTACTAAATTCTTAATCACACCTCAGAACTGTCTGTCATTTTGCAAGACAATATTTCTATCTGTAGAGCAATAAAACAAAAAGGCTTTATTAAACTAATTATAAATGTACTATGATTGCTGCAACAAGTTTTTTTTCCACAGGAGGCTGAACTCACCTGGATCTATCAGTGCTTTTCAAGAGCAATTACAAAAGAAGCATCACTGACTGAGTAAAAATTCCTTTTAGCTGTGCATGATATGCTCATGTAATGAAATATGAAGAGCTCTAATCAGATGAGCACAGGGCTGCTCACATTTCCCCCAGTAGGACCACTGGGAACTTTATGAGACCCTGCATGAGACTCACGATAATAATGGAATGGATTTGTATCTCATTTGTCCAGCAAGGAGGAGGAATTGCTGAAGCAGTCATTTCCCAAAATAGACTAAATAAAAACATTTCTTCAAGAGGAAGAGATGTATTATTCACATCTATAGAAGTGTTCAATCTAGGTCCTTCTCACCTCTTTACATATGGTCAATCTATATTGCATCAGAAAAACAAATGTTTTCTTACGCTGTCTTCAGTGTCTGAATTAGTAGCTACACAAACGATTCATAGAGTTGTTGCTAACGCAGAGGTGACACAGTGCAGACTCCATTGCTAATATACTCCTCTGCACTGTAAGTGTGGGTATTTCATTCAGATTTTCTTAACCGAAGTCCTAATTAACTTCAACTCCAAAAAATATTCCTAACCGTGAAGAGCAGCTTCAATTTTGCTGCTCCTGGTTTAGACCAGAACAGGGGTGGTTGTGTACCCAAACCAGTAATCTGGGAGCATGCTGTGTCAGCTGGTGCGATATATTTTATGCTATCATGGCTCAAGACTGGTATTCAAGATGATCAACAGTAATCAAATTTTCATTGTTACAAACAGAGGAGTGATATGTTAAGGGCAAAGTGTGTATCTCAAGAAAAATGGAAAAAACGCTTTTACTGGATATTCAAAATGAAAATAATTATTGTTGGCATTGTGAGACAACCTAAACAGGAGAAGACTAGTTTTTCATTACTGGGAGAGCTGATTCCCTCTGTGTCTGCGCCTCCTGTTTTGGGCTCCCACTAGAGCCTCCGCTTTCCCTCCTATCTGCTTGTTCCCATTAGCTTCTAGCTTCCCATAGCTGCTTCTGAAACCGGTTTGACTTTTTTCCTCTGCATTGGTATTATTTAACGTGGATGTCTCTTCCACCATGTATATTCTTACTGATCTACAGTCAAAATGTGTGGGAGTTCCACCACTGGGGAAATTAATCACGGAATCTCATTTATATTGTCCCTTGTTGCTTCCTTATTGCACTGTACGTAAGGTGAACTTTAAAGAGCTGACTACTCCTATGTCCTCACAAGCTTGGTTTCTATAATTCCAGTAACTTTTTTTAATCTCTTCTGTATCAGTTGGGTTCTATCCCAATAAATTGATAAGTGGACAAGTAGTGGACATTGTTGCGTGTATATGCTCATGAAATTTTTGCATGGAACTGCAGTTGCACAAACGAAGATGGCCTTGTGATCTTCATGGTTTTGTGAAGATTTTTTGACAGAAGAATATGCATCTTTTAGCACTTTTAATATGGGATGCTCTGTAACTTTGAAATTTCCCTTCAGTTAAATGTAGAGAGAGATGAACTTGAAAAAACTTTTTCTGAGTCTTTCTTAAAGAGTTCTGAGAGTGTCCTTTTATTTGTCATTTCTGTGATTCATTCAATGCAGGATGAAGTCTTATCTCTCCATTCTTTTTTCAAAGCTGTCTATTCAAAACAATTTTTCTTTTCCTTTCCTTACTGCTTTTGAGTTCTGTCCTCTTAGGTTCCTAAAGTTCTCTGAAGTTCACCATATCAAAGACTCTATCTGACAGGGTCTTGATTCCATTTTTTATAGTATCCTTACTGTACTTCTGAGCTTAACTGTCGCAACTTCTGATTCTCCATGAATTTCCCGCTGTCTAGCTCTTCACATATGTCAAACAGCAGCAATCTTATGAAGAAATATCAGGCCATGTGGGACGAAAAAACATGAATTCCAGGTGCGTCTCTGAAGGGAATGCCAAATAGAGACTGTGATGCCCAAACCTCACTGACTGCCATAGGTAAAATGAACGTTATGACTTACAGGCTGAAAGAAGATTGCAGAAAGGAAGGAAAGAAAGCAAAGAGAATGAGAACATTGGGAATGGAAGGAGGTAGAAATGGCCAAGAGAATTTAAATGACGAGTTCCCCAGCTGATAAAGTTATCTCTGTATATGAACCATCCTGTGAATCTGCCTCTCTATTCATTTCAGAGTCCACTTAAAAGTATCCTTTCCTGTTCTGAAGACCTTCCTTGCTTCCTGTCACCCTCAGCTTTCTCATCCTTCTCTGTTCACTAGTTGCTATTGGTAAAAAGAGTATGCTGGTATCTAAAATTAAAAAAAAAAAAAAACTGTTAGTTACCTATATATGCAGTCCATACTAGACCTACTGCATATGCACTGTAAAGACAATGTGGACATATGCAGTAGGTGTGTGTTTATTGCTTTAAGTGACTACCAGATTCCTGAAATTAGTATTCAAAATCAGTAGGGTGATAGCAGACTTGTAAAGGTTTTCTGTAAACATCAATGGAGCTGCATGTATAAAAATCCTTTCCTTTGTGCTTTCTGTGGCCAGGAACAGCATTTTATTATTGCATTATCTTAAAGCTTGTGACGGGATCTCAACAAGTGCTTTAATGTAAATTCTTGAATTTTACTGCTTCCAAATATCAGGTACATAATACCCAACCTAAGTGCATGTTACAAATGTTTGTGTTTGCAGCAGTGCAGATGCAAATTTGGAAGCTCATTTATGATATTAATAATTTATTGTTTATATTTTCTTCCCTAGTCAGACTTTCTAATTTCTCTGTTTTCCTTATTTTCCATTTAACTGTCTCTATCTTCTATGCTAAATTCCATATGCAGATATGCAACTGACTTATAGAGTGGTGCAGAAAAAACACTTGCATCTAAATAATAGCTAGACAATTTAATTTCATACAGATTATTGTATTTGGTGAGTCAATCAATATCAATATAAATGTCTACCATGAAACTGCAAAACAAAAGGATTTTAAAAAACCTAAGTGAGCAAATCTTTCTTCCGTGATGTTTGTTTAAAACATATAAAAGCACATTTTTATACCACGGGTAATGAACTTACAGAATTTGTTGGCACAGGAGATTGTCAATGCAGACAGTAGCAGTAAACCCAAAAAAGATTAGGCAAATTAACAGAGAACAGGCCCGTAGACACTAGAGGCATGGGCAGGGATGTGCCCACTGACCTTCTGTCGTGGTTTAACCTGGCAGGCAGCCAAATACCATGCAGCCGCTCACTCACTCCCCCCACCCCCCCAGTGGGACGAGGAGAGAATCGGAAGGGTAAGAGTGAGAAAAACTCGTGGGTTGAGATAAAGACAGTTTAATAGAACAGAAGAGGGAAAATAATAATAATAATAATGATAGAATATACAAAATGAGTGATGCACAATGCAATTGCTCACCACCCGCGCTGACCGATAACCAAGTAGCGATCGGTACTTCCTGGATCACGCCTACCCTCCATATACTGAGCATGACGTCACTTGATATGGAATACCCCATTAGCCAGCTGGGCTGGCTGTCCTGATTATGTTCCCTCCCATCTTGTGTACCTAGCTCAGTCAGTAGGCACGGGAGCTGTCCTTGGACTAGGAGGGCACTTAGCAACAACTGAAAACATCAGTGTGTTATCAACATTCTCCTCATACTAAATCCAAAACACAGCACTAGGAAGAAATTTAACCCTATCCCAGCCGAAACCAGGACACCTTCCAAGGCAGCAGTGTTGGTCTCCGGGCAGGATGGGGCAGACGGACAGGGGAAAGCAGCTCTCCCCCATCTCATCTGATATGTGAATTTAGATCCCATCAAAGGAAACATACCAGGAAGAGAAAAGGAATTCAACTTTGGGAATGCAGACGAGTAATGTTATTAGCGTTTACAACTCTGAAAAGAGCCTCCTGCTTTTAGCATTTGTCACATTCCAAACCCTTCAAAAGAGAGATATAGCCCACAGATTTTTAATGATTTTTTCACAGGTAGTAGGCATCTTCTCCCTCAGAAATACAAAGCCAAATCAAACTGAACGTTGGCATGAGGTTTTTTGCCAAAATGAAAAAGCTGGATTAAACTGCCATAAATTGTATCTGCATCCACTTCACAGAAAGAGCTGGCAAGGCAATGCCTAACGTACGTAACTAGTTTGCTTTGAGGGCGCAGTGCATTACACACGATTTCTGGCTCAGGATGCATAATTACCACAAATATTTTCCCTTTTATAAACAAATTCTCGTTATATCATTTAAAATTAATAAACCACTGATAAAACCTTTGATGTTATTAAAACATCTAGCATTTTAGTTTGTATCAAGGCACTTCTTTACTGCTTTTAGATAATTTAGCACATTGTTTAGTGCACTTACTTCATAAAGATGGTTTATTCTAAAGGGAGCTTCTTCTGTAGTTTATTGCTTAGATTATATTAAACATCTCAAGACGGTCTACGATTCTAGAAAACAATATATTCTTGAGAACTGTTAACTTGTCATAGGGGTTACTTTTTTCCGCTAATACTAATGCTGTACATAATTTCAAAGGATAAAAACATTTAAGTAATCAGTTCTTGGATTTGGAAGATATTCCCATTTTAGCCAACGTTACGACATTTTTGTTTTTATTCTGATGTAACTGTAATTAAATTACCAAGTCTAGGTCAAAACAGGAAATAATTCTTCTTAAAATACTGATGGAGTAATCATTCTGTATCATTAATTTATGGATTTGTAAAAACTTCAGGTGACATTAAAAGAGCTGAATATAATTTTGAATATTATTACTGTTAATTAGCAATAATAGTACTGCAAGCTATGTAATACTCTTTATTTGCCTCAGAAAGTGAGTTTTCCAAACTCATGTCATTACCCCTACGCATCTCAGCCACATAGTCATATTCACAAGTCTGGCCATTAATTAACTATTGCACTTGCATCAGAGTCTCTGAGTTACAGAAGAAAAAGGAAGCCAGTGTTGAGTGTCTCCCATTTAATACTTTTCTCCAGTGTTACCCTTCCCTTAGAATTAATAAATAACCAAAAACGGTGCCAAAGAAAGAGGAAATGAGATTCTGCTTCCATTCTGTCTTTTCAAGAATCTACCAAGATCCTCAAAATTATGGTTCTCATCACACAAATAAGAGGTGGCCTGCTGTTCACGCACAGGGCTTGCATCCTCCAAACACGGTAGATTTACATCAGGCAGAAAGGAAAAGAGGGAGAAAATTACTGAGGCAAGTATTGTAGTGTAAATTGCATCCTGGCTTGAGTAGGGCACAATTCCTAAAAAGAAAGAGAGAGATACTCATACAGCAGTGATTTGACTTGAGATACAAGTCAAAGTGGTATGTTTCAAAGTGGTATATGTGTGAATTCCAGATTTAGACTTAATTTTTTATGTAGATTGTCCCTAACACATACCTAATTTCTTGGTTTCTCACGTGACTTTCCTAGACTTTGAAACTGAATCTTGGACTCCAGGTATCTTGCAATACCGTTCCTTGTCCTCTAAATATTGCTATTGCTGTTGCATTTGGTACTGCGTGCTTTTATATAGGCACAGTAACTCTTAGAGACTCTAATACTGCATATTTCTCAGTTGCTGTTTGTGAAGGCAACAGAAAGTCACATGGCTTGTCATTGCCCACAAATCTGACATCATGACATCTGCAAGAGCTGTAATTGCCTGAATGTTCTTGGACAGTAACGTGAACAATGTGAGACTCCCAGGTTTTGGCAAGCTTTCAGAGCTTGTTAAGACAATTAAACAGTCTTGGAATAATATGTGTACTTTTATGACTACAGATCTTAAAGATAAGGTATTTGTTTCTGACAATTTGATCTGTAAATTTATCTAAACTATTTTATATAATTGTCATTCAGTTGTATACCTTACTGTGTTTTCCTACTCAGCCTCATATCTCCCTCTGAATTGCTAAAAATCGAAGACTGTCAGCTAGCATGTTTTGAATGGCAACTCCTACATATTTTTTTTGATCCCATAAGCACTTTTTTGAAAGCATCATACTCAAATTCACCTGTAGCACTTGTAAAAGATACAGTGTATGCGGAAAACCTATTTTCTGTACAAAACTTCAGTTCTGTCTTTAAAAACAGGCGTTTTTCCAAATATCCTGAGAACATTTTTCAGATGTCAGTCTGAAAATGTAACCATATGTATGCCTTCACCTAGTCATATTTTCTTAGTGAAAGCGAACTGACAAAAATAAGTTTTAGCTAATGTCACTCTGCTAAGTCAGAGTAGCTGCCAAGCAGCGAGTTGGATGGACCATAGTCTGCCTCCAGAATTAACCACAGGGCTGATTATTAGCAAGGCTGAGTCTCTCCAGTCTTCAGTGGCGGTAGGCAATGAATGATAGGCGGAGGAGAGGGGATGTGGTTCACTTGCAGGTAGCTGAATGCACTCTGTTCATGTGCTGGCATGTGTAGCCCGAGAGGATAAATGAGACATCGACAGAGAGACACCCAGCAGAGCTGCCAACCTGTCATTTGTACAATTTTTTCTGATCATCATTTCATTTGGTTAACATGCTAAATACAAAACACAGAAGCTTCAGTCGTACTCAGTGAGGAAGAGGTCATATGTTAAAACACTGAAGCTTAGATGTCAGCGCTTCTTAAAAAGTCAAACGCAGCACTACAGGTTTAGAGATATACGTATATTTATATATGTATACATATATGTGTAAGTAATACAAGGAGAAGATTTCCACTAAGTCTCTCTTCACCTGTCTCCGATTTCCACCTTCTTTTGCCTCTGATTTTACCAGGGCTGCCTAAAGGAGTTAATTATCTGATGGCATGCGTTATCTGAGGATTTATTTTCAAATGCAGGCACTTTTAAGGAATGGTAATAATCTGAAGTGTTCATAAGCATGAAAATATGGAAAGCTTTCTGCTATTATCAGTGAGTCAGTTTTAATTGGTTTTCAAAGCGTAAATGACAAAAATTTATGTTTTTGCAATCCCTGGCAATGCCTTTTTCTGGTTTCATATAGGAAAACTTTATTAATAGCATCTTAAAGATACGAGATATATGACACATGCTAGGCTAAAAATACTTTTATTCAGTACTGAATTCTTTACCATCTTGGTTCGCACATTTGTCTTAATCTAACTAGTAGTAAATTTCATACAAAATATGCATATTTGGATGTAACAGTGAAAAAAATTGTAAGATGTTTTGATTTTCTTTTTTTCATAGAAAAGTCATTCTGTTTACAGGCAGTATCTAAACATTCCAAACCCCTACATTTAGTAAAGAAAAATACACTGTTTTTTTTTAAATGAATAATATAATGGTGGCCATTAGGAGAGCTACCGCTGTTTTGTTCGACAATGTTTCTATTCTTCAGTTTACAGGACAGAATTCTGTGTTTCCTAACATAATGATATTTTTGAGGGTTTTTTTATAACTTTTTTTTTTTTTAGTGATTTAAATTCTATATATTGAATGTAGGCCATAGCAAAAGAGCTACCTAGCCATATATACCTTCCAATTGTTAATGTCAGGGGCAGAGGAAATAGTAACCTAGTATCTATCTATTGCTTTGTTCACTGCCTAAAGGAAGCAGATGTATACTTATCTCTAAGAAAGAAATTTATTATAAAAACATTCCTTGAAATTATCTCTCAGTTTGCACTGAGCAAATACTCTCCACAGATACTGAAAGAAACCTGGATTAGACAGCTATAGCAGAGGTCCAGACAGCCTAAGGGAGATCATCAGCTCTTTTGTAGCTGAAGAATGTGAATACTGTTTCCAATGCCAGCAGGTCTCTCTTTACAATTTAATTAGCTCTATTAGAAAATAACTCATTTCATTAGGAATCCGTTTGAGCTGTGTGACCCTTTCAGAAAGCAGCGTGTAGATTCTCTGTTACTACTGCTAGATAATCATTTGTCCAATATGAAGACAAATCATTTTATTAGATGTCAATCTTGTCATTCTCTCAAGTCAGGGGTTTATTACTGGCTCACACTTTAGTAGAAAGATGAGTGCAGGTTCATATCATAGAATCATAGAATCATTAAGGTTGGAAAAGACCTCTAAGATCATCGAGTCCAACCGTCAACCCAACACACCATGCCCACTACACCATGTCCCTAAGGGCCTCATCTACACGTCTTTTAAATACTTCCAGGGATGGTGACTCCACCACTTCCCTGGGCAGCCTGTTCCAAGGCCTGACCACTCTTTCAGTAAAGAAATTTCTCCTAATGTCCAATCTAAACCTCCCTTGGCACAACTTGAGGCCATTTTTTCTCATCCTATCGCTAGTTACTTGGCAGAAGAGACCAACACCCACCTCGCTACAGCCTCCTTTCAGGTAGTTGTAGAGCGCGATGAGGTCTCCCCTCAGCCTCCTCTTCTCCAGACTAAACAGTCCCAGTTCCCTCAGCCGCTCCTCATAAGGCTTGTGCTCCAGGCCCTTCACCAGCTTCGTTGCCCTTCTCTGGACATGCTCCAGCACCTCCATGTCCTTCTTGTAGTGAGGGGCCCAAAACTGAACACAGGATTTGAGGTGCGGCCTCACCAGTGCCGAGTACAGGGGCACGATCACCTCCTTACTCCTGCTGGCCACACTATTTTTGATACAGGCCAGGATGCCGTTGGCCTTCTTGGCCACCTGGGCACACTGCCGGCTCATGTTCAGCCAGCTGTCAATCAGCAGCCCCAGATCCTTTTCCTCTGGGCAGCTTCTCCAGAGCTTCCCCAAGCCTGTAGCGTTACATGGGGTTGTTGTGGCCGAAGTGCAGGACCCGGCACTTGGGTCACCTCGCTATGTACGGATTAAACAGCATTTAGCTGGTGATGTTTCAAAATGAGAGGTGTGGTCCCAGATTGTGCCTCCCCAGATTTCTGTTTTAGCACCAAGCCACCCATTTAACCATCTGAAAGCTGTATCACTACGTAGATGTCTCTCAGTGAAATGACAGGCTGTTGGCTAGCATTTCTCCATAAGTGCATGCATAGGAATGAGGACAAAGAATAGCATATTCTTCTGTTTCCTTATTTTGATCTCTTCAGAACTTCATATATTTCATCAGGACCTGTCGAAAGTGATAACAGAGACCTTATTAGTGGTAGGCAGTAGCCTTGACACTGTTCAAGCGATGATGCTGTTTGTACACAGATGTCATCAGAGCTGGAGTGGTGCAGGAGAGGGTGTGCACAGCCCTCCGTGAGGGCAGCAGCAGCTGCTGCGTGGGCACTCCCAGCACAACAGGGAGCATCGCTGGGAACTGTTATTAGTGTACAGCTCATCTTCCTTACTGCTAGCATGAGGTCAAAACTGCAATCTAGCCCCAAATTACTGCCCAATAGGCTGTACACTCTAAAAAGACATGATCCTGCTCTGCTTCAGCTGCAGCATATTGCTGTCTGAAGACCAGCTGCAGCTTCACTGCTGTGTGTTTATAGACACCCACTACTTGACATGCTGTTTACGGTGCATGACAACTAATGAAAAAGGGTTTAATTAAATCTCTTTAATTTTTTTGTCGGTTCTGTTTTTAAAGGAAGTGTTCTAAAAATGGAGAGATGAAGGGCACCCCTCTGGGCAACCTGAGCCACTATACAAGGGGCCGGTGATGCAGACAAGACTGCCTTTCTTTGCCCTGAGGACTGAAGTGCAGCAAAAGCACAGCATGGGAAAATGGGAAACTCTCTGAGATATGCTATAGATAGAAGCATGATTTAGCAGTGACACCAGAAGATACTCAGAAGCAGAGGAATCTTCATCAACTTCTATTTGGCCACTAGGTATATTATCACAATTGAGTGTCTTCAGTGGGGAGGAAAAAAACAAAAAAAAAAGCTGGTCATTATCACTTAAAGATATTTTTCAGATCCCATATATTAAGCCAGCAATTATCATCCTGCAACCTTTCAAAATAGCATTTCAAAATCCCTGATGAATACTCTGGAGCTTGTTGGATTCCTCCTTTTCTTTCTACTCCCAGCTATCACTGATGCAAGTAGCAAAGCCTGGGACACCTGGTAAAGAGCAGAGTAGAATTTACTCATGATCCGTAGGCAGTCAGACGGAAAACTGATCTCCTCATGTCCCCTTGAGGGATATTAAGGGGAAATTTAATGAAGTAAATTACTTCATTGGTATAGTAACTGTCTTAAGACAAATTACTAAAGAAAGCAATGCATGACCTGTAACACTAACAAAAGAGAGGGTAGAACCATCCTTCAGCTCCTCAGAGGCTGTAGATTTTTTACAAAATACCTTTTTAACCATGAAATGATGGATTAGGACTCAAAAGTTTTCATAAACAGCTAAGAGAGCTAGATATCCCATTCCTGTTAACAATAAGGAAATGGAGCACTCAGTGTTGCTAGGCAGTTTTGCAACATCCACATCTAGAAATTACAAATGAAAGAAAGTCTAAACAGTCTTCCAGCTCATTTTTGCATTGAAGGGAAGAATGTCCTGTCCAGTATTTATGAAGGCTTTATTTAGCCTATTTTGACTGTTTCTAATGATTTCTTACTTTTGACTTGTGTAATTATTCTGAACGCGGTTTTTTTTTTTACTTTATGTATTTTTGACTAAAGATTAATCTTGTTTTTCTGCATTCCATTTTGCATGCTTACATTTTCATTCCTGACAGACAACCCCTCTGATTCTAACACCCATTATCTATTTATCAGTGGGTAGCATGTTGTTTGTCTCAAACCTTCTTCCCCCATGCAATTTCTATGCATACTAATTTTTATTCATTTTCTTAATGCATCAGTATCTACAAGCTTTTCCTTCTCTAAAGAAATTCAGGATTAATCGATGTGATTTACAAGCTGTAGTACATAAAAATGCAAGCCCACTGACACCGTTACAAATTGCACACAGAAGTTGAAACCTTGGTTCAGTTAAATCATGGGTGTTTTTTACTGACTTAGAATGTAGTCAAGTCAAAGGGTTATTTTAAATTATTGACAAATGACCAGCCTAAGGTGTATTGGTTATTTTTCAAAAAGAACCTAGTTCTTTACTCTTAAGAACTTAGGTTTCCTCTTAAACATTTTGCTGGCCATTCAGAAAAAAAGAACTGTCAAATCCTAATATCAAAATACTAGGACTCAGAACAGAGGGAGAAAAATGTCCCTTAACAAGCCTCAACACTATTCAGTCCCAAAGTATTTCTGGTTTATATTTTATTCAGATCAAGTCAGAGATGATTTAAGCAATATTTTACAACTAATTTTTAAAATGTTTTCCAGATCTGAGGCCTTATATGATGAACGTTCGTGCTGAAATTGTTTGACAATTACCAGCTTAAAAAAACAGAGCTTAATAGGGTGACCCTGAGATAACCCCAAGTATTCTGCTGCTTCTAAGATAAAATGATATGTTACAGTAAAATATACAGTTACATTTAAAATTCCTTCTGAGAAAATGAGCAGTAATTCACTACTAGAGAAATTCCACTGACTTCGTAAGCTGTGAAGTCGTGAGTGCTCTGTGAAAGAATGCCACTAGAAATCCAAGAAGATCCTGTTATTTAAATATTTAATCACAAGTTATTTGTTATTGATGTGACAGTTTTCATAGTTAGCACAGCAAGCTATCTCATCCAGCAACACTAAAATGTCCTTTTCTAGAAGAGACTCTGTCCTCGTGTGTGAAGGATATTTGAGTAAAACATGCAGGCATGAGGGTGCACACACACACAGTCACAGGTGCTTTTTAGTAGCAACCCTCCGCTTATCCTCCAGTCTTAAGTCTGGCTTTTCATTAAACTGCCTGTCTCTAGTTTTCACTTTTTTAAGGAATTATTTTCATAGTTCCCATTGCTTTAAGTTGGTCGAGAAGAGTCAAATACAGCTGTCAGCTGAGACATGTATTTGACAGGGAGGAAGTACAGGAGGGGATGCCAGGGAGCCGGTCACCACATGCTGGTTATGGTCTCAGGCAGAGTCCTGTGCATTAAGGAAGCCTAGGGGCTCAGCTTAGTACTTGGACAATTTAGGAAGTAGTTGCATCTCCTAGGCTCTCAACAGCATTACACAATTATCTTGGTATTTGACGGAGTCGCGAGACTTCCTCTTTAGATGAAGCATCCCACGCTGGGCAAAGCTTTAAATAGGTTACCAGGTTTAGATAGGATGTTAACTCAGATGTTGATCAGGTATGATAAATCCCGTCTTTGTATCTTTCCATGACACAAATAAAGCTAGTGTTTTTCTCTCTCTGTTACTCTTTGTTTAATCTGAGATGTTAACATTGCAAATTTTTTACTTTGAAAGATTCTAAACAGTTTTGAAGTTTCAGGCTGCAGTTGTAAAATAGAGTTTTCTAAAGACGACACTCATTCTTTTGATAACAGATGAGTCAGAGAAGAACGTAGACATGGGCTTTTTGCCTGTAAACTTATATTAATAGAACTTCCTTGTTTGAGAAAATTGTTCATAACTTCAAAAAGAGATACTGGCCCAGCTGAAGTAAACACTCTTAAGTGCCGGGATATGACTGGTTTTGGAAAGAAAAGGTATTGATATTAGAGATAGTTCAGCTCAGCAGTGTATCAGAACAGCTGCAATGAACAGTGCAGCATTTCAGGATGTTGAAGTGAACTGTAGTGCTTAATTCTGGCAAATGGCATGGAAACAATTCTTGCAAAATGTGGTAAGATAGATACAATAAGGTACTCTGGATTGCCAGATATATGATCTTTATGGACTATAACTTTTAGTTTGGCTAGAACATTATGACAATGAAAGCAAAAATAAAATACCCTTTTAAGAAATTATGAGCTATCTAATCATAACTAAAACGGATAGAAAATGTCTACGCTTACATTGCTACTTTATTTGCATACAGAGGAGCAGGTCAAATTTTTAAAGAAGGCCTGACTTTTGGCTGGGGTAGAGACCTTCAACAAAGGCAAAAAATTCAGCACTTTTATGGATTTATATTTTACCAAAGCACTGAGGTAGGTTTATAATTGTGCGGAGGGGTTTATCCCCATCCATCACTGAAATCAACGGGACTATGACTCGAAACACTAGAAGGGCTGGCCTGGCCTGGCCATTAAACCTAAGAAACAGAAAAATGAGATATATGGTCAATCACACTCAGAATTATACACTCCCTTGTAGTATTCGTTGTACATTATAAAAAAAAAAAACTCACATCCCAGTATTTGTGCTTCTTTTTTCTATTTTTTAATAGAAATTAATACTCTACTCTATGGCACTCCATGTGATTTCATGGCTTGTAAAATCTCTGTTGGAAATCCTAAACATATGGGAAGGTCCTAAATAGAAAATCCTAATGACTATATTTAACTACATTTATATAACTGACACAGGAAAATGTTCCTGGTGATTTTCAAATTAAACCTTTCAAGCCAAAGAAAAGAGGACATAGAAACAGTGGTAGTAAGGAAACTGGTTATATGCCTTTCAGTGGAGACTTATTACCTGTCCTCAACTATGTGTTACACGTAATAATTCCCATACACATGTAGTGAAAAGACAATAAAAGATGGGAGCAGGAAGAGCCAGGAATACAGAGGAAGTTATCTTCATTTGTTACCTTACAGATTACGTAACTCATTTGTTATGCCAAAGTGCTGCATGTCCCACATACATATATCAATGTACCATAAAATTTTGGAATTTTTTCCTTTATGATTAACAACATAAAATAGATTAATTTTTCTTTTACATGGAAATGTCCGTAATTGAAAGTCAAACTCCAGGCGACAAATGCTACAAAGATGTTTGGCTCAGAGTTCATTAAGCTTTATATAATGCAAACCTATTTTATAAACAACTGCCGAGTCACAAAAAATTATGTAAATTATATACAGAACAAATTTATAAGATCAAACAGTCCATCTCTTGGCTGTTACAGGATTGTTCTTTACACTGTCCAGTAGAGTCCACTTCGTTATCATCAAAAAGAGCAGTTAATGTAGTCTGAATTCCCCTTACTACAGATTTTGCATTTAAGTGGATTTAACTGTCATGCCTAAATATTTTGCTATTTTAGGTCAACTCCAAAGTGACTAGTGTCCTCCTTCCTGCTTCCTCCAATTTAATATAGCTTAAAGAGGCATCTTCAGGGGATAACACATACCCTTTCTGAGGATCCTGACATTTGACAGCAACTGTCTGCACCAAAAATACTCTACAGGATATGCTACACTGAAATCAATCAATGCTGTTAATTTAGTCATATTTAATGTCCTTTAAATATGCCTTGTGAGAAAATAAAACATGAATAAACATCTAAGAACACTTAAGGATTGAAATAAATCTGCTTCTCAATGTAAACGTTCTTTTTTTCTTCCTCCCGCCCCCGAGGTTTTAACAGCTCTGAACTTTCTGATAAACTGGATTCACATCTTTTCCTCCTTTTTCTCTGCAGGCTTCTTTCCATTGTTTCTTGGGTGCAAGACCCTCATTCCTCCACCAAGGACTGGCTCATTTATTTTTAGATATTCCTGTTATTAATGCCAACAGATGTGGACAACTCGGGAAAACTGATGCTAACTTCTTGTTTCTTTCTTTGTATCTCAGTCTATTGGTTATTTGCATACATTGTCATGTAGTTGGGTTACAACAATGACTGTCCTAAATGGCACATCGCAGCAGATTTGCATGAATAACAATGACAAGCAGTGAAGGCTCACAAATGGCTTTGTTTGCTAATTTGTAATGTGGAGGTCAGATATAATGGAATCTGACCTTTGAGGGTAAGAGGAATTGCCCATATGCTGTTCCCAGATCCAGAAACAAAAGCTCTACACATAAAGTGAAACTATTGTTAAACCGCTGTTACATGGAGAACACTTGATTCTTTATTTCTTTGTTTATTCTGTAAGCCATTTTCTCAAAACTTGGTTACATTGGTGCAAATTGCAGAGATCTGCTCTAACTTGGAATATCTGACTCAGCTGAGAGAAAAAAAAAGACGAAATTGTTATAGGAAATTCAAATTATTTTTTTAGAAGCTAAAAGTAGTCAAAAATGCAAGATGTCATTTATCCAAGATAAAATTAAAATTAAAATTAAAGCATTACAGAGGTATTAATGTTTTGTTTGTTTTCTTCCAGGAATATTATTAAGTATTTTTTCACTGAATGAGTATACTTTTATTGGTACAATTTCATTATTGGAGTAAAGGTAAGATTACCCTTTGAAAGAACTAACAAATGCGTTAACAGTACAGCTGCACAGGATTGTCCAGTTTCTACAGATAGGCTTTGTTAAAATATTTTTTAGTTTGAATTGATATTACCTGGAACCTTGAAACTCAAATCATAGCTAACTAGTTGCAGTTTATAGAATTGTGGATTTGGACATCAGAGGACATTATAGTCAGTGAAATAACTATAATGATCAAACTGTATCAATACTGAGGAAAAGACAAATTTAAAAAGTTTTACAAAGCTGCAGTACAAACCCAGTACCGTAGTTTTGTGTGTCCCTGTTTGAGCTCTGTGGAGCCGACAGCAGCAATGGCGGCGGTGCCCAGGGTTCAGTCGTGCCGTGGAACTCCTCACCCCTGCGCCTTCCAGCAAGGCCACGGATTCCTTTGCGCGTCGGGCCCCAGCTGACGCTCGGTTTCAGCCAACGGACCTGTGAGGCAGTGCGTTGGGTTTAGGCGGCAAGGTTTTGGCAGCGGGAGGGCTGCAGGGGCGGCCTGTATGAGAACAGGCCAGGGGCTGCCCCGAGCCGGACACAGCCGGTTCCAGCCGGCTCCAACGGACCCACCGCAGGGCACAGCTGAGCCCCGCAGCCAAGATGGTGGCACCTCTGGGAAAGCGTATTGAAGAAAAGGATAAAAATGCTGCACAGCAGCTGTGTGAGAGAGGGTAGAGAAAATGGGAGAGAAACAGCCCTGCAGATATGCAGGCCAGAGAAGAAGGAGGGGGAGAAGGTGCTCCAGGTGCTGGAGCAGAGATTCCCTGCAGTCCAAGAAGACCATGGTGATGCAGGTTGTCCCCCTGCCGCCCCTGGAGGACCCCACGCTGCAGAAGGTGGACATGCCCTGAAGGAAGCGGCAGCCCATGGAGAGCCCACACAGGAGAAGGCTCCTGGCAGGAACTGCAGCCTGTGGGGGGACCCACGCTGGAGCACTCTGTTCCTGAAGGATTGTACTCCAAGGAGAGGACCCATGCTGGAGCAGTTCGTGAAGGACTGTATCCCACGGGAGGGACCCCACGCTGGAGCAGGGAAAGGCTGTGAGGTAGAAGGAGCGGTAGAGGAGCTGCTATGGCCTGACCTCCCCTCTGGCAACAGGGGAGGACATAGAGGAGTCAGGAGTGAAGAGGTGAAGTTTAGCCTGGGAAGAAGGGGGAAGGGATAGGGGAAGATGTTTTTAATTTTGTCTTTATTTCTCATCATCATACTCTATTCTTAACAAGCAATAAATTAAATTAATCATGCCCAAGTCAAGTCTCTTTTGCCCATGTCAGTAATTGGTGAGCAATCTCCCTGTCTTTATCTCAGCCCACGAGCTTTTTCATCTTATTTTCTCCTCCTGCCTGATCCGGAGAGGGAATGAGAAAGCAGCTGGGTGGGCACCTAGCAGCCAGCCAACCCACCACAGGCAGTCAAAGAAGGTTGTGTCCATGTTAACTCATATGATTAACTTCCATTTAAGAACTATTTCTTGCAGGAGTCCTGGATATTACTTTGCCATTGTAGATTTCTTTTGGGAGTGCCACAGTGCTAGAGTTCTCTTGCAGGTCTTGTACAATCAGTTCCCATAGATCTAGGGATGGCTTAGGATTTCTCGAGATAAGTAACTTCTGTGCTAAGATACATGTCTTCTAACAGAAAGTGACCTCTGCCAGAAAGCAGGCTGAGGACGTTGGTTTCTCTTCTTTTTATTACTATCTTGACAGCAGGTGGAAAGGAGGATATTTATGATTAGAACTACAAGTATGATCTTGAACCTGGTCAGATAACAACCTACTTAATTCTTAAGATTAACACTTTAGCCATGAGATCAGCATCCTTTACAAATGGATAGCAAAAATGCACAATTTTGCAAGAAGTTTCCTGGCTACAAAATTTTGCAATAATATACTTCACAATTTTGCAGTATAAGCTTTCTTTTGCTATACATTTCTTCAAGATGGATGATATAAATTAATTGGGAACATAACGTAGACTTCCTGTAAGCTTTAAGAACTGCTCCCCACCACAAGCCCCCAACTACTTAGTTTCTTTGCCTAACTGCAACTCTTGAAAGACTGTTGTGAGGAAAGCAGATTTAGCTATTCACAGACAAAAGAGCTGAGTAGCTTGTATCTATATTTGATTCTGTGCTTCTAGACAGTTAAAAAAAAATCCAAACCTGATGCTTACACTGTTAAACTTTTCCCACAGTTTTACAAGAACTGACAAGGTCACAGCCTGAGGTAGTATGGTTGCCAGATGTCACACCATTAGTTACAATCTTAGACAGAATAGGTGTAAGTAGGGAGAAGCAAGACTTAAAATAACTCTACATGTAATGTTTTTCCTGCCAATGCTCTTCTAACAATGTAAGCACTATTTCTTATTTCATAGTATTAGGTGGATCTCAATATTTTTATTTAACAGAAGCTAAATATTTAACTCAAATTATATTTAAGTGGAAATAACTGCAGCTATTTATCCTGTACAAATTGTGTTTTTAATTATCAAGCTTTTCATAGGAAAAAAGCCCTTGAATACATCAGATCCTACCAGTGACCTATGATTTCTTTGAACTGAACATTTGCACAATCACTTTCAGATATATTTGTTATCCATTTCACTTTAATATATTGTGCTCAATAGAAAGCATAGGTTTTTTTCAAGCAGAGGCAATATTTTTTTCAAAACACCTCTCTTACCTTTGAAAGTAACTTTCTCATACTGGGATGCACATAAATAAATCATTGCCTCACTTCATTGGCTTTTGATGCAAGTTTTCTACAGGTCATTCTTCACTGAATGAAAGCTATATATATCTTTAGTAGCAAGCTTGGTAATGTCAAGCTGATGGTAGTTAGTTGTTCTGAAACTTCCAGAGAGAAACTGGAAAATTGCAAGTCATTTTCTACACTTTTGCTTTTGTTCAGCCTGTCCCTCCTGGACTATGTATTCTTATCTCTCAAATAAGGTTTACTACAGTGAACTATTTTAGCTGCTGAAAGTTTTCTATTAGTTACTCTTATAAAACAAAGTTATTCGCATTAAAATAAGTAGATGAAATTTTCTACAAGAAAATTAGTGATGCAGAAAGAAGAAAATAACTTGTACAAAGTTATTTTGTATTCTGTTTGCAAAAAAATGCTGTTCTTCATAGCACTGTATTCAACTCATTGTATGCACCTGCATAGATATGTAAAGGGATAAATACAGCTACTATTTCCCCCTGTTTTGCAGCAGAATGGTGGAGGCCAAGGTCTGACACATTTCACAACGTGGCTAGTGCTGTTATGCTGGTGGGCTCAGGAAAATATATACTGCCTAGTATGGATCCGATGCAGCGGGGAATGCTAAACTGGAAAGCAAGTCTGTAAATCATTTTACCCGATCACCAAAACCACATCTAACCATAGATGTTTAATCCAGGAAGGTCTATAAAAATATCCATTCCTCTTCCAACATGCTCTCCAAATCATCCTTAGCCATGAGAAATTTCCAGCACCAGGAACAATAAAAATTGTGGTATTATTGAACAGTAAATCTGAACTTTGAAATACGGAAATGAGCAAGACTGACTTCATGACATTTAAAACTATTAAATATTATTGCTCTTTGATGTGTTTAAGTCCAGTAAACTATACATAACAGTTTCATTCACCCTTCCACAAAGCACCATCATTAAAAATTCAGGTCAAAGTTAAAAAAAAAAAAAAGAAGGAAAGAAGAAAAGTCTTGTAAATAGACTGACCAATGTAATATGTTCAGTGACATGGAGAAGGACGTAGCCCATGTACAAGACCCTAGTAGACCACTGCATGTAAGTAAATAGTTGTTCTATGCCTGTTTTCATATGGTGTTCATTAGAAAAACAAAAGAAGTGCCTCCAGCAGTTTTTCCTTAGAAGCACACAATGCAGCTTTTGTCTTTTGAATCTGCATAAGAGAGTCACAGACTGGAGAAACATCTAAGTTTCCCTTGCGAATTAATGATATCTAAAAATAACAAGAATGAAATACATTTTGATTATTAGATGAATGCTAAAGTGTAAGTAATGCGCTATTAAATTTCATTCTTAGAGAAAAATGACCCTTTTCAGATGCATTGCCTATTTGCTTAGGGCAATCTTGCTACGAAACCTAACAGTAAATTATCATATACAAATTAAGCTTTGATATGAAGGGGGTCCTTAGAGAGCTGGTGAGAACTACCTGCATATAAATAGTCACAATATGGTATGGAGGAATCTAGTGACTTACAGGGTGGTGATAGGTAAAGCAGTATACATTACTACAGAGAAATAAAGTCACCATAGTGATTATCTTATGTGCCAGTAACCTGAAAGTTTTCACGGCAAGGCTTTCATTCACTTTCTATTCCACCAGTGACCGATTAGTAAATGATTGGCTGGAAGCAGACTCTCCGCTAGTATCAATTAGTGTAATTTCACTGAAATGAATCAATTTTCATCAAAGATCAGCCACTTACCATACCTCCACAAGCAGACTGGAAAATCTGAAATCACTGAGCATTCCCAGAAGAGTCCTCTCCTGGCATAAAGTGAGTAGTTAAAGGTATTTTGCTGTTTATGAATGAGGTTCCTTCTAAAATCCTTTATAGGATTTTTCCTATGAATGCTTTAGAGCTCTTACCTGGTAGGGAAGATAAATTCAGGAACCAGAACAGCAGTAGTCAGCTGAAAAAATACTCTGAAAAGCTGAATGTCTGCTGCTGCTGAAGGGCTGTTGAATCTTGGTCAAAGCACAACGCCTTCCACTCGTCCTTCAGTTGTCTTGCCTATTCACATTGTAATATCTGTAAACCAGGGATTTCATGCACTCAAGGCCCAAAAGAGCGAGATCTTAATCTCAGTTAGAGCTTCCGGGAGTCAGCTCCTTACCAGTAATGACAGAGCACAGGTACGAGGACAGAAATGCTCCGAACTGATGGAGTCACTAGTTTGAGTCACCCCACACAGGTGTGAAGCGCCTGTGACTCATTTATTCTGCCCATACCATAACAATGTAATTCTGCAGAAATTTCTAGAAGAATTTCTGGATTGGTCAAAAATATCATTCTGCTTTGTGGAAAATATAGAGAAAATTACATTGTTCAGTTTCCATCAGTGTGCTTCATTAAAAGTATATTTTCCCATTTATGTGGGTGTGCTTTTGCAGAGGAAATCCCACTTCACAGACTTGCAGAATAAGTGAGTTTTTCTTCCCACTGTATAAAGTGATACTTTATTAAGTGATTTATTAAATGATTTATAAAGTGATTAGATAGTGCCACCATTTTTTATTCTTTAGTAAAAAATTGTTTAAAATTAAAGAATTCTTTAAAAAAAATCATTACTGTTGAAAACCCATTTTAAGATGTTTGACCAGCTCTAGCTTTGATGGCAAAAAAAAATCCCACGATGCTGCTCCTAGGAGATATGGTGCAGTTTGCAGCTCATGACCTGAATTTCATTGTCCCAAGCAGCAGGTGCTGTTCCCTCTCCCTCTTCTCCCCAGCAGCATCCATAACAGCAGCAATAGTCTCTGTTTGTTCTGTCTTGAGTTAGCCCATCTCTGTCCTGCTCTTCCTCCTTCTGCCACTGCAATATGGCCTTCTGGGACAGGCAGAGAAGGACAAGTCCAATAATGGACCAGGAGAAGACAGGCAGAAAAGACAGACATTTGCCTATAGAATTGGGGTAAGTTGCAGCCCATGTCGAAGATGAAGGGCAAATTAATGGGAAACTGGTCTTTCCACTGCTGTGAAGTGAGAGTGAAGGTGGTAAAAGGAAGTGGCTAGCAGGCTGAGAAGTCCCAGAACCCCAACTCTTACTGTTGCAGAGGTGGGACTATCTATAATACACGTAAGACTGTGTTTTAAGGAGCAGCTGCCTCTTCTCTCATGTGCGCCCCGTGTCACCTCCTATGCTGCGAGCAGTACAGCTGCACTGGGAACCAGGCTGAGGAAGTGATCTGCAGGGGACAGGACTTCAGCAAAAAAGAAAACGTTTCTTAATTTTATTTTTATTTTTTCACATAGATTATTTCCTCAACCTGTTCCCTGTGCAGCTGCATAAACCATTGCCCTAGAAGAGCCACAGGGTTGTGCAGGTCTGGGAGGGAGCAGCCCCAGGATAAGGTGCGGGGCTGCTCAGCAGGGCAGCAGCAGAGTTGCAGACATAAGGATCATAACCGCATCATAAGGATGCGGTTTCAGCTCACAGCTCATCTGGCGCGACTGTGGGCTGCTCATAAAAGGGTGATCCTGTTCTTCCCTTTCTTGCCCGACCTTGTATCAGATCTAGCAATCACACATCAATGTGAGTTGGATCAGCATGTTGATCTGTCAGAAAACTAACTCGCCTCCTTCCCTGGCAGACCCTGTGTATGGTTAAGGCGTTGAGTCGATTCTCCCCTGCAGCAGCTCAATCTCCAGGCTCAGTTCACAGAAGCATCAGGGACACTTTGCTGGGAGCGGGGAATGAAGAGATGTTTGCAGATTAGACCGGTTTAAATGTAATACGACACATCACATCACACACAGTGTTGTAACTGGTTTCAAATTCACAGTCCTGCTTATGGGTGTTGGTTTTGCATTACACAGAGTACAGATTGGGCAGGAAGTTAAATTAACCACATCTCCTGAAGGGTGCCTTCCTCCCTGCCTGACAGGCACAGGTTCAAGGAGGAGCTGCAGACCCCACCTCACAGAGACCATACAGGCACAATTACAGTAGTATCTTTGCCAAAGATATAAAATTATGTTTGGTTTTATGTAAACAGATAATCCTAAAATGCTGCCTTCATCACTAATGTAAGTCCGAAAAGTTTCCTCCCACCACACTCCCACATACATGTTAAGTGTAATCAGCCACGAAGTTTCTCTTAGTGTTCACTAAGACTGGAAAAAGGTCTAGAAAATTACTAGCCTGATATGGTTTTTGATAATGAAGACTTAGAGAGAAATATAATTAATTGCCAAACATCATAAGCTTATGAGAAATGGGTCTGGTCAAACTAACAAAGCTTTTTGTGAGACTAAAGTTTGTCTGCTAAGTGAAATAGTATTAATGCAACAGGCTGGCACTTACCTTACTATTGAATAAGTCTTTCATTAAGATTTAATACAGATAAAGGAAAACGTTGTGATAACGAGTAGATTAAATCTAATTGAAATGATATATTTAAGGACAGCTTTTCACTTACAATGTAGTTCAGCGCTTTTATGTTTTTTTCAAGAACACAGGGAAATGTAAGATTTCTTACGAACTGGAATGCTCTGAACAAAGGAGCTGAACTGTACAACAATCAGTATTTATTGACAGCAATAATTTGATGTAATGATCAATAATAGTAAGACATTTCTTAAAAAAATTTAGAGCATTAATTAAATAGAGCATTTTTACAAGAGCAATCGCCTCTTCTAACACAACAAAAAATAGCCGCTTCTGTTTACATTAATTTGCCTTTGATGTTCCATTTAGCTAATTCTTACGTTTTTAATAAAAAAGTAGTTTGACATCCTCTGAATCTGAAGCAGGAATGTTTTAAAATTATATTCCATTAGTTTTATCTTTAGATTATTACAGGAAGGGTTTACTATTCAGTAGTATACATAATACCAGCCATTCTAGTTAGTATTTAAGCAAGAGTGAGGAAATCACAGTTCTCCTGAAGTGACCGGCAATTTTGCTAAGGAGTTAAATGGAATAAAGACTTTGTTTCAAGCTGCCTCCTATACAAAATTAAATGTTCATTGATAATTAGAGCATCTACCTTTACTTGTCCACATATAAAAGTTGCTCCCACTAGGTATATACCTATGTATTACAAGCTTTTTAAGCATTTTCTTCTTTTTATCAAACATGTCTATCATGAAAAACTAATATTCTATATTTGTCAATGTGTTCTACAACTACTTAATATTAGGGTTACATAATATGTTTTTGAATAACTTTGTTTCACTATCTTTTTGTTTCAGATTAGACAAATAGAGATTTTATTATTTTTCATGTATGATAAAATAGCCTCTCTGATGTGATCATAGTGAGATTGCATAACATTTTTTAGCTAATAGTTGAATACTATTTAAATGAACTTTCCTCAATTCATGCTCTTCACTTTTGCTAAGTATCCTTCAGCTTTACAGTGATTAGTTTCCCATGCTGCCTAACAACATATTTACAAAACCAAGAGAATGTTTTATTTACAGCAAAGACGTGATAGAGATGAGTCATAAAAGAAAAGAAATTCTGTGTTAAGAAAATCCTAACAGAGCAAGGGAGGATATTTTTTCAAAGGCGTAACGATCTACGAGGCATCTAACTGATGTATCTAAGTGCCCTTCATATCTTTTGAAAATCTGCCCTGAATGCATGCTACTTAGTAGAATGACATTGCTTCCATCAAAGGAAGCATTTTCTTTTCTGGAGGAAATTTTTAAAAGCAGCTGAAGACTGATTTTTACCCACAAAAGAGACTGTGGTTGTGTATTCACTATGTGAGCCCATTTTGAAACATATCAACCTCCTTTTTCAAAAAGACTAGCCTTATTTATCACTTTCAGCGGAAAGTTCTGGGGTTTAAGATTATATCATTCTCAGTGTTGTCTTTACTGATGTAGATTTTAGTGGTATATTGAGGAGCACATTCAAATCCACTCTATTTGCAGTGGGAAGAAGATGCTGCAATGTTATTTTACATCAGTAATGTACTTCCAGCTTTGGAAGAACACATTACATATTCAGCGCTGCTCTTTTCTTTGATAAAGTTCCTGGATGAAATGAATGAGAGCTGTGATATGATCTTCAGCGTGTCCAGGTTGTAGTCATTGAGTCTTTCTTTTATTTTTCTTCCAAAAGATGCCTTCAGTCACTTCTATCCAGAGCAGAGTAGAATGATTAAAAAGAGTTTTGCTACGCTATAATCACTGTGACAAAATTTACTGTTTCATAAATAAAAAGTAGATAAATGTTTAAGGGATCTGCAAAGCTTTTGTGGAAGAAGGCTTATACAAAAGATCATTCACTTACTAGTACAACTCTGTCTTTGGTCATTGAGTAGCAGCCAGAGAAGCTGGCAGAATATTTCCTGGCTATTTTGAATACTAAAAACAACCTACAAACACAACCATAATCTGAAGATTTTTCACTTTTTTGTTTCTGAAGCTGTGAAACTTCATCTTCTCCTCGTACTTTTTTTTAAATGTTCAAGATACTTTTTGTGATTAATTTGACAAACTTATTTCTGAAGAACAACCCAAATTTAATGAACTGATCGTGAAGCCTCCTCACACTTAAATGTAAACTATATTTCAGTGTGGCTCTGTACTTGCATAGATGTCTTCATAAATATTATCAGGATGTGTTTGAAAATTATATGCAAAGGCACAGTAGACTATTTCCTAATGAATGTAATGCCATTTCAGGATCTTACAGTGATCTAACTTGAGTCTGAGACCTATTCAAAAAGTGTACTGTGAGACCAGGAGCTTTTCCACCCTGCCTTGCCAGTCAGCTTCACCTCTACTGAGAGATCAGCACACAAGTGAGGAACTGTATTTGGAAGCTCAGACTTCAATGAGAAAGTAGGTTTCAGGTACAAAAGAGCGTTTAATGTCAATATTTTATTACTTGTTGGGACAACAGTAATAAAACAGTGTTTTGGAAAATTGTGTAAGTCAGTACCGTTGACTTCTTTTTGAGAGACAAGACTTCATTTTTGGAAAGAAAGATATTTAAATGTGCATGTTCAAAGTACATTTAGAAACAAGCTCACCGATTATGTCTTCTGTGCTATCCACTTTAGAAAGCAGGTCATTGTATATTGGCTATGTAACAGATGTCAGTTATTGATAGTTTTAATTTGCAGGTAATGAAGACCATGTTTGAACTTGTGACCTAAATGTGAAAAGTTCCATATGTACCTCTGTGAGCCATCTAGATTTAAATACTCTTTCTTCAACAATAGGAAATTTTATTCCAGAAGGCTGTGAACTGTATTGCTTGACTGATATAGCCCAAAGTTTTGTTTTGTTTTGTTTTTTAATTTGAGCTTTATAAGTATAATAAATATGGGTTAAAATTATTTTCAAACTGTGTTCAATTAAAACTAGCAGCTGCAGGTACACCCTCTAATGATAAGCTCTTGAGAAACAAGAGTATTGAGGCAACTCTTGATCTAACTGAAAGTCCATTGCGTAACGATAAGCCCCTGAGAAATGAGAATACTGGAGCAGCCCTGGATCTAGGTGAAGTCAGTGGGAGTTCAGAAATCAAGAGAAATTGCTTGTGGCATTACAGGCACAGCCTTACAGCGCTGAAGTAAATGTAGATCTTTTCTGTGAACTGGAAGGAAAGGACGATCAAGGCCGGACAAGAACTGCTCAGCTGGCATTGTGAAATCTGCTGACTTCCTGCAACCATACATCCATTTTAGGGGGCAGGGGTTTTTTTTGGTTTATTGGTACTCAATATTCATGAACTGAGTATTTTTAATGCTTTTATGCATGTTTTGAAAAGCATGTTCTTAAGAAGACGACTAGAACCCATTTGACCTTCTTTTCAAACTAAGGAAATGGCTGCAACACTTAAAGCCAAGAGTTAGTCGTTACACAGAAAGTAGAACAACATTAATTTCTAGGCACACCTGCTACTACTGGTTTTAGACATTTTTTAATACAATATAATCCTTTCTAGTGAACATTCTGATTTGGTACCTACACTTTACTTTGCTCTCTTTTATGTGGTCTAATGAACTAGGTATGATTCTTGATGACTAACCGACTTTTGTTTTTAGTTAGTTTAATAAAATTCTAGCTACAGTTGTGTGCTTAGTCCTCATATAATTCTGACAGGTGCTGGCTGAAGAAAAAATGCAAAAATATTATTACCTCCTGAGTTTTCAAAAATATTTTTCCCTATGAAAAAGTAGAGAGTAAGTCATCTTCTAAGCCTTTTCACTTTTTTATTCCATCCTCTATTCCCCCTTAAAGATGACAAAGTAAACTACTGCTTCTTTTCCTTTTAAGCAGTCCTGCTTAAGAACAATAAACTTCTGACAAATAGAATTGTTTATTTTTAAATGACTGGGTTTATATTTGAAAAGTTTTGGGCACGCTTTTGTCATGAACTGTACCCTGAAAAAACAGTTCAAGTGCAACGTTTTCTTGACCAGTTTCACCCTCCAGACAGGGAAACGAGAAAACAGAGACACTGAGCCTTACATGCCCTTGCCACAATATCAGTCAAATCACACAAATCTCATTTGATCCTCCAGACCTATAGCAAACCATAACCAAAAGTTCAGAATGTTTAAGTATTGTAAAGTGACATCTGGAGTTTTGGTTTGTCTTCGGCACTTGCTCTCCAAAATGATTGCCTTATGGTGAGCTCTATACTCCTTGGACCAGTTGTGAATACTTAAGGGCTACAGAGGCAAGCCCTTGAGCTGCATTGTAAAGAAGAATAAAAAATTTAAATAGAATTAATTTGGCTACAGAGGAGAATATAATGTTCCAAATAAAAATATATGTATATTTTTTAAAAAAGGGTATGACACCAGTACCCATACAAATTCTTACTGGACATACACTTCCACCTTTTAAGGGCATAAACTTTACATGTTGAAGAAGGAAGACTGTGAGGTTTCTGCTCTTCTGTTACAGAAAAATATGTGACCATAGCCTTCTATATGTATTATTTTGATGAACTAGTATGGGGAAACAGATGAAACAAGCCTATGTGTACTCCAGTACTCTGGCTTTGAGACTACAGACTTTATATATATTGTCTTTGTTAGCTATGTCCTACTCCAGGTTAAAATCCACTATGCCACGAAATTCAGACTCGTTGTGTCAACAGTGCTTGTACAGATGAGATCTGAGCTGGGACGAGTTCTCCATCTTGCCTATCTTTCTGCATCTCCAAATCTACATGACTCACTGCAGACCTGAGCTAGTTTACAAGCGACTGTACAGGCAATATGGACAATCAATGAATAAGATGCATAGGCTAACCTAACAGTATAGAACTACTCACAGCAACTATTGTCATGATTTATTATCTGTCTTTGACAATGAGCAAAGTGATATATTATTTCCCTGACTTTAACAGAAATCCATTTGTGAGGCCAAATTTACCCGACTTTATTCAGCTTTTGGTCCATAGACAATTAAAATGACTCCTCCCTTTCTCCATTACTCAGAAGATTAGAAGTTAGTCGTCTTGTGCTGTTATCAGAAATGCCATTTTGCTATACTTTGTTAGAGAACTTTGATCTAAGAAAATACTGAGCTGTGCTCTTGTTAAAAAATGAACACCCCTATCATCAACAGAAAACTTTGTAATGGATTTAAAAATCTTAATTTCAGAAGTGCTCATCTAGCATTTTTAAGTATGTTTCCTCTTGAAATTACATGAAACAGGTGAGAGTGGCATTCAAAAATAGGTGTAAATTAGAAAAATTTTAAGTAAATAAGCGCTGTTTTTTTTAGGCATAAGCATGACAGATAAAGATACAGAATATCACAACATAACCACAGTATGAAGTAGAGGCAATAGCACTACTCTGATTAAAATGTGACACATGATTTACGAGTATGTGTTATGGATAGTTTATCCTTGGTAGCTATAATGAGGTCTTAATGCCATTTATACCTTAAACGGATTTCAGCAGTGCCAGTTAAACAATGCAAATTTAACTCCTGTCTGAGACAAAGTGGGGGTGTGAAAGAACTTCCTGCATACTTCACATTGTTTTGGTGTTTTTTTTTTTTAACACTACTGTTAAACTGGGTAGAGGGAAGTCCCTCCAACAAAAAGGAATACCCCCAACTTTGAAAATATTTGCATAAATTAACTGCTATAATGGAAATGGAATTTACTAACAGAAAATGTGCAAGAATCTATGAGAAAACAAAGTGGAACAATCAACCTACAGTGTCCAAAACCTGTATGTGATGATGTGAAATATAAACATTTCTAATACATATAATAATATAGGAATATAAATATACAATATTATCTAAAAATAAAAATACAGGAATAAATAAAATACATATAATAAAAAAAGGACTACAGGAATTAATAAATCAGAAAATTAGGCCACAGTTACCAAAAATGACCAGCAATCTACAGTGATTTTCTGTATATTGCTTTCCTTAAAAGTCTATGATTTTCCAAGGCCGTTTGAACATTTACCATCTAAAAGATCAAGTTTCTGTAGAGCGTTACAATAATTTGAAAATTTTAATAAAACGACAAATGCCCTTTTGAATTATACTTAACAGAAGTGGAAAAGAAGGCATTTGTGTCCTTAAAATACAATCACATACAGTGACATGCCTGTAAAGAGCAGTAAGAAGACTTTAACCTCCCACCGCAATTCAGGCCAAAGAGCGAGGAGGAGAGTAGTTGTTACAAGATCATGGTAACCTAGGCGAGGCAGGTAGTCAGCAGCAAAAAGATAAAAAGTGGATATGGTGGGTATAACGTCAGCTTTGTTGTCAATGAACACTCATAATTTAGGTTTCTGACCTGTCTCTCTAAACTACAGATTTGTATATACACAGATCAGACTCAAAAGTGATGAAATAATTTGTAATCACACTTTCTGAGTACAAAAAGGGAGAAAAAAAGACATAGGCATATAAAAATATGGAACTGATCAACATGCAGACCTGAGTCAAAGTAATTAGAACTGGATCTGGAGCTCTTGATTTTAGAAACTCATGCATATAAGGACATCGGATATGAATGATCTGAATTTTGTATTACTAAACCCAAATTTCTAGTCCTCATCATTTTGAACAAAAGCTAGCAACTGTGAGGCCAGTCTAATAGGTGATATATGCAGAGAGCATTAAAACAATAAGTCTAAATGTATGAACTGCCCAGTTTGGTTTGATACGTGTTTTTAAGCCAAGAACAAATTTATCTGAGCGATCCTGCTAACATCCTCCTCGTTTGCCATCCAAGTTGCAACGCCAGTAGCACACTTGGGTGAGTTCACCCGTGGTGATAAACTTTGCTCTTACTGGGACACAGCTGTTTGCTGACATGTTTGGATGGAAAAAGATCTATCCGGAATATGAAGCTGTATGTAAAGGCTGAGACAAGCCAACAGCACACTGGTAGCCTATAGAGAAGATCACAATCCCTGATCCTCCCCCCCCTTTCTCTCTACCACCACTCCAAATGCGCAAACTACCTCTTCTGTTTGTGTAGGCTGCGATACTCGCCTGATAACAGGTTGAACTACATCAGCTACTAATCCAGCTGGAAAGTATTGTTTGTTTTTGCTTTTTCAGTTTGCGTGCCTGCCTTGAAAGACCCTGACTTCTCATAAACTGCTTAATGCTAACAATCTGAAAATGCTGTTCTTGTGAACTCTTTCAGCAACAGATAACAGTTTCTAAATGATGGGAGTGAAAAATACGGCACTTATTCTACTTTATGTCATGATTTATTGTTGGGCAAATGAACTTCAAGAGATTTAGCTACTTGAGCTGGCTTAGAGAGGTCCAATGAGCACTGGAGGCACTATAAAAAAAATGAAAGGAGTGTATGGGCAGGGAAGGAGACACAGAGACAAGATGAGGAAGGCCACTACTTTTAGTAGTGATCCTAATTTAAGCCATATTTCGTTAGCATCATCCCTAGTGAGAAGAAAGTTAAGGTATGGAAGACAAACTGAGGGGGGGGGAAGCTGCCAAGGTTTTTGGATTATTTTCCTTCAACTCTGTAGGGTTGTCTATCAGTGCCACTTCTGCAAAAAGCTAAGCCTTTTGATTCATAACAGAGTGACAAGGGGGCAGTTTCAGACACATGAAAACCTTTGGTCGACGCATGGCCTGGAAAACTTCATCATCCAGAAACAATGGTTTTTTAATAGTGTAGGAGGTTGTAGAATAAGATTCCTAAGAACAATTTTTTGTTTTGTCTCACACGCAGTATAGTCTACTGCAAAAGTTGCCTATGGTAAAAGATGGCTGAAGGTGGCAAAACATTTTTAGCCCAGTTGGCTTCTTCACATACGGCTGCTATTGTCTCACAGCTGCTGCTGAAGACACTGCTTAAATACTAGGTACACACCTCAAGCAAGAATACCAGCTGGATCCTGCAAATAATTACTTGTTCAAATGCTTGTATCCAAAGGAAAAGGAGGCCTGAGAAGGAGGTAAGAACACAAAAAAAAGCCCCCTTATTTGAGAAACTGACAGAACTGTATGAGAATTAAACCGAAACTTTCCCAGTCAGGGCCTTTCTTTCTTACATGGCTCCCATTTGGTCCCCTTTTGGATTAGGTTGCTAAACCCCCATGGTTTATCTAGGAAAGGAGGAGCCTACTATGTTGAAAAGAAAGTTAGTCTTTTGTTATTTATTGCATTTTTTTTTCTTTGAACACCACTGCTAACTTAGAAAGTCACTTGTATTTTTCATACCGAAAGTATTGGTTTTACAAGCAAGAGCTACACTCCATAAGGTTTCTGAAATGATCTACTTGGAGCTATTCTTAGCTTTGTTTGCTATACCACTGATAACATGTAATCATAATTGTAGAACAAACAGTTTTAATATAAAACACTTAACAGAAACATAAATCATTCTAGATATGTTGTATCTGAAAAAGTCGAACTTTGTATTTGAAAAAAATCATTCCTTTTGCAACTCTTATTAAAGTCATCATCTCCTGAAATGGTCCTGGCCTGCCAGCAACTGAAGTTGATCAGACACATAAAGAAGCATACGACTCTTGGATAAGACTCAAGAAAAGCCTTTAACTCTCCATAAATGCCTGAGATACAAAAATGTAAATGCAATCAGGACACATTCTGACCTCAAATAATTTTGGCAATCAAACAATTCACTGACCTCAACCCACAAATACCTTTGATCTCAGCAGCAGAATTCAGACAGGATGTACATGAATATTCTCACAACCTTATGAGTTTTATAAATTTCTTTTTAACCTTAAAATCAGTTAAGTAGTTGCACAACGAGTTATACAAATAATCTGACTCTCATGCGATAACATAGGTAAGCAAATTATACCTATCTTTGCAAATCAGGTTCTTGATTTGCATCAGTTATATACCACAAGCAGGAAACTAAGGTAGTATTTTACTAGCTCCACATCAGTCAGCAAATACGACTTTCAACAACTTTTAAGACCCATATTGTCCACAGATTTTAATTCTTCGCCCTCTGCTAGTCGCTTCCGTCGGTCTCACACATCCTAAGCTAAGAATTGTTTTGTTGCTCTTGATTTGGCATTTTACTTTTAAAAAAGCGACCGGCAAGCAAGCAGCCTGCTTGGCTGAAGCTGCTGTCGCACAGCTGGTGTGGCTGAAGTTTAGTGACACTTTTCTCGTGGCGATCTGGGAAGCGAAGTTAAACACAAAAATAACGCCTTTCCTGGCGCACCGGGCTCAGGTCAAGGGAGGTGTAAGCGAAGACGAAGCGGAGGGGAGGGGAGACCACCTCCCTGCTCAGCCGGCGCCTCCCGGCGGGGCAGCAGAAGGCCCGGCCCGCCACCCCTGCTGGGCACGGGGGGCGGCTGGGGGTGGCTCCGGCGGTGCGGTACCAGCGAGGCGATGCCCCTCGCCAAAACAAATGGGGGGGAGCAGCTCCCTGTGAACTTTATTTATGAGCTTCTGTAGCCAAGGGGAGCGGCCAAAGACCGGCGCGGGCTGGGGGGAGGCGGTCGGGTGTTGTTCGCCCCTGGCCTATTCCTCCCTCCCGGCGCGAATCCCGGCCGCCCCCCACGAGTTTCCCGCGGCCGCCAAGCAGGGACGAGCCCGGGAAAAGGCGCCCAGACCCGGGGAAGGGAAAGGGTCCGGCCGCGGCAGGGCTGGTGGCGGGCGGCGGGGGCAGCCGGAGCAACCAGGAAGGCGGAGGGAGGGAGCGGGGGCGTCCCGGGCCCTGCTGCCCCCGCCGGGCTGTGCGCGGGCGCCGCAGCCGGAGCCGTGCCTGCGGCAGGCGGCGGCCATCGCGGGCTCACCGCCCCCGTGCGCCCCTCCGAGGACGGAGGGGTGGGGGCAGAGGAGGCGGAGGAAGCGGCGGCGGCGCCAGGAACAGGGAGGCGGCGGCACGGCGAAGGAGGGAGCCGGAGCCGGGCCGGGCCCCGCAAGAGCAACAGCAGCGCCAGCTCCAGCTCCTCCTCCTCGGTGAGTCCCGCTCCGCCACCCCGGGAGGCTGCTCGTCGCCAAGCCCGGATGCCGGCACAGGCCGGGCCGCGCCGCCGAGGTGCCCGGGGAGAGGCCCGCGCCGGGAGCGGGACACCGCGGCCTCCGCTGGGTGAGCGTCCCCGCGGCAACGGGCGCGTCGCGGCCCGTCTCCCCCCTCCCTTCCCCCGGTGGCCGCGGAGGGCTGGTGGGGCGGAGGGAGAGCCGGGGGATGGGGACGGCGTGGTTCGCGGCTTGCCCGCCGCCCTCCTCCCGAGCCGTGGCCCTGGCTCTGGCCTCCTCTCCCTTTGTTTGCTCGGCTCCCCGAGCCCGCGGCGGCGCCAGGCCCTGCGGAGGCACCGGGGCCGCGGCGCGGCCTGCAAGGCGGGCGGGCAGGCGGGGAGCAGCGCCCGCCCCGGGCCGCCGAGGCGCTGCCCAGCCCCCATCGTGACAGGAGGGGACCGGGGCCGGCCTCTCGCCCCCGCCAGCCGCGGCAGTGGGGCCCGCCGGCCTCCCCGCCTCCTCCCCTGGGCCGCTGCCCAAATGCACCCCGCTCCTACCGGTGCCGTTATCGGCGGCGGCTGAATTAGGCTGTTTCCCCCCCCCCCCCCCCCTCCGCCCTCAGTGTTGGGCTGGGGGGGTCCCCGTCTCCGGCAGGGCGGGTGTCCGGAGGGGGCGGTTTGGGCGGCCGCTGCGGGGGCTTGTGGGGCGGGGGAGCCCCGGGGCGCCGGGCGTCGCGTCGTGGTGAGGCGAGGTGAGGGTGCGCCAGGGGCTCCCGAAGGGGCGAGCGGGAGAAAGGCTGCTTTCCGTGACAGGTGGCACTTAAAAACTTGACTTTAACAAAAAAACAACACCAAACCCCCAAACTTTACGGGCTTTCATTGTCCTTCAAGCTGCTTTTTACATTCTCTTTCCCTCATGGTGGGTGCCGTTTCTCTCAGAAAACAACTGGTCCTGGCCCATGCCCACCCGTTTGCTTAAGAAAAAAGCCTTTCCAAAACACTGAGGTTTTACGAGGTGCAGAAGATCCTTCTGTGACGTGAGGTGCTTTGACTGTGTCTGTCTTCTTTATTCTTTCATCTTTTCTCCCCATGTTTTCAAAATCATGTTATTTTGGACTGCAGTTTTTTCTGCGGAGTAGGTTACTCTGTTAAAGAGAGTTGGTTGCAGAATACACTTCGGACAGGGAAAGCTTCTCTTCCAGTTACTAAATTCTTATGCCCTTTTACCATTAGGTCCCAACCCCTCTTTCCTACCTGCCAGGAATGCGTACGCCATGTCCAGCCTCTTAAGACACCTGTAGTTAAAAAATGCCCACTGCAGGCCTTCTGTCTTAGAGAGCTGCTGTCTGTACAAGTGCTTGAGGAATAATGCATCTGCATTTCTGCTCTGGGTGGGAAAAATAGCGCTGTTTTTTCATGTTAATAAACACATCCTTGGATTGTAAAAAATACAAAAACTTCCAGTATAGTTATGAAATAAATTACTTAGCTTGGCTGGAAGACTTTAAACCACTGGAGAATATGTAGGTATTTTTGGAGTCTTCTGCAGTACAGCAGTGATCGTAGTTCACAGTTTTACGTGTAACTTATGAAAGGCAAATTTCAGCTTTTTCAAAATGCTTATTTTCATGAAGTGTTAAGCAGTACTTGAATGGAGTCTTCACTTCCTATTATATATTTCTTCTTGTTGTGGCATTGCACTGTGTTTGGAACTGAGCTTTTACTTAAAGCAGGTTCACCTGTTGTATGGTTAATCAGGCACATATTCCCTGTATCCTGAGTTTTGAGATTTAAGTAGTTGTTTTGTTTTTTTTTTAATTCAAATTCAATGAAATTAAGCCTTAATACTTAAAAGTATGAGTGGTCACATACAGAGATACCTGCATTTGCTATGTTCCTGGGAAGCTGCCAGTCTATGGAGTAGTAAGGAAGAAGCAGTTTGTTGTTTCCAGAGCTTTTGTGAGCGTCACTTCATCGCACTGCTTATGTGCAGCATCAAAGTGTTCGCGTGGATTCAGGAGACATGATGGATAATCCTAAACTTCCTGAGAACTTGAGATACTGAAATCTAAAAAAGATGTATATTAATTTATGCTATGCTGTTAACTTCTTTGATCCTAAACTGTGAAGTAGGTCAGTCAAACACCTTGAGTTACTCTCGGAGAGGGACGGTTTGAAGAAATGGTAACTGGTCTGCATTGTTCTGCACGTAGATTACACATCCTAACTCTCCTTAGTGCAATGAAGTGGTGGAGTGAGAAACTGAACTCTTATTTAAGAGTTCTTCTTAGGAAGCAAGCTAATTCTTTCTGCTCTTTCTTATGAAACCTTCTGTAGTCATACAGTAACTTGAACATAAACATTTGAAAGACTTCATCTAGTAGCGTTGCCTTGAGTTCACTACATGTTTGCTACACTAGTGCTGGCAACACTAAGGCCACAGTCCAGGGTAATCCCTTACTCAAGTGCCTTGTTTGCTATTGCTTTACTGCCCTCCTGGGCCTACGCAGCACTATTTTGGTAGTGTTTGGGTAGTACAACGTGTTGTAGGGAGGTGAGTGATAACATAAAGTAGAGGGAAAGGAGGTTGTTCTCTGCTGGTGTCTGTCTCGGCATTTTGTTCATAGTGCTTTTATGTGTGTTAGTGAGAAATTAGAGCGGGTAGCTCAAGCAGTTGTGATGCTCCAAGGAGGAAAATAAGATACAAGTAGTATAAAAGTAAATGTAATCTGATTTAGGAATGCAAATGCTAATATGTATTGAGTATAAATTGGCTAGGATTGGGATTGAAAAGCAGAATAGCGTTTTCTTATGCAACTTAACTGTATATTTTGTAGTGTAAAGTATTAAACTGAAAAGAAATACAGAACTTTGAGTTTCCTCTTTCTATTTTTTTTTTTTTAAAAGAGAAATAACATTACTACCAGAGAGTATCTGGTAATGTTCCTTATCCTTATGTTTGTGCCAAAATCTAATTTAATTTCATTTTAGTGTACGCTTATTTTTCTGGAAATACATATTAGTCTTCAGAAGACAATAGATATACTTGATGCAAAGCTCCCAAGTTCTTCCAGCCTCTATCCCAGTGCCTCCCAATAAATTTGCAGTAGTAGTAGGCAAGTAAGTATCCTTCAAAAAAACCTGTCCTGAAAGTTTTCCTTGACAATTTCAGATGGCAAGTTACATATAACAGTATGGTTTTTTTAGAAAACAAGAAGATTGTGCTTGTAATGAAATATTTATTGTCCATGCTTAAAAAACAGCTTCATACCACTCAAATACGCTTCTGATACAGCAGAGGATAAAGATTCATGACACAGATAAGGTTCCTTCTTTTATTGTTATTTTTGCTTTTTCCTCTAGAAATAATTGATTTCTGAATTAAAAATCTGTACTATGTAAGTTGGATAAATTCCTGTGTTAAAAATAGTTACATTAGTTTTGAAACAAACATTTAAAAACTCGTAGCTTTGGGTTTTTTGTTGCAGTACCTTGTTTTCCCATTGGAGCTTAATGATCTTAAGCTATTGAAACAAAACCATGTCACCTACTTCAGCCTCTCCTGGTGGTTAAAACCAAAACCAAAACAAGCTGGCCTCGAATTATTGCCCTGGATGAAAATGGAAAGCTGACTGTATGTAAAGTGTTGTCTAATACATCAAATATATGACGAAGGTTACACAAGCTTTGCTGGAGCGTATACAAACTGAAATTGAAAAAGCAACATGATGCAGAGTCTGCTTATTGTGAGAATTAAAACTTTCAGATGAAAGTGTTAGAAATTTAGCTCTCTGATTTCTTAAGCTCACTTAAATAAAAGTTGCCCCAAATTTTTTCTTCTACCAGTTTTCATAGTCTTCTGACTCCTGCTTTTGTCATGTACAGGCATGCAAACAATAAGCATCTGCAACTCCAGATAATTTCAGCAAGTTTTGAGGTGTATGGCTTTGCAAATCTGACTGCTATTCATTAAGGTTTGTAATGTGGATTTAAGGACCTATCTTTAGATATTTTTATTTTTAAAAAAACTAATTAAACTATTATCTGTCATGAAATTTTCTTCTGGAAAATATTAAGGTAAAATACTCTGAAAATTATCGGCCCTTTTCTGTGTCCTTAAGCATTCACATAACACTTTGGACTCTGAGGAACTCAGTTGGCTTTATTTATGACAAGGATGTAAGCCACATGTTACCTGAAAATTTGTTCCTTGGTTGCTACATCACGAAGAAAACTATGCAAGTTAAATGTAAGTCTTTATTTGGTTAGCATGGATGTAAATACATTGGCTGCCTTGTTCTGCCTACGGCTTTAAAACTCCATTGAAGGAATATGAAAAAAAATCTCCTTGCTTGCGGGTAACCCCAAACTAAGGATGCCGTATATAGGCATTTCTGTCCAGGTGCTGCTCTCCAAACATTGCTTCCTATTGTGTATATATAGGGCACATAGAACACAAGGGCTTCCTGTCTTCCGTGAAACATTCTTTTCTTTTGTAATCTGCCAAGTGCAGTAAGTTGGCAGTTTTAAAAAATCTCAGGTTTGTAAAGTATGTGGGTTTTTTGTTATAAACACCAAATAATTTTGCTGTAAACTGCTGTAAAACAGTTTTGGATGAGAGCCATTTTCTCTGGTAGTGAAGGTATAAATAGTAGATGCTAGTGGTTTTTTTCAGAGTTCGTTAAGTGGTCTCTAGTTAAAAAATTTAAACAATGGAAATGAACCTATGTGTATTGTTAGGTAAATCATACAGATATTTGGTATTTTTCCTTGCTTCCCAGTGCAGTGTATAATCAGCAACTGTATTTGTATTATTTAACTTGGATGGTATATGATACTGATCTGTAAGGGGACTTGTGTAGAGTTTTGGTGGTCTCGACTTAATATGGTGAATGCAGCTAGCAGATAAATTGACTAATTTTAGGATTTGAGATTGCAGACTTAATACCTTTGGTATTGTTCCTCAAGGATATTCCTTATTACTTAAAACAGTACATAGAGTGCTACTTTTGATGACAAAATTGTTGGAAACGAGGTTCCAGTCAGGCTTGGTTTTACGACGTGTGACCTCTGTTTTTTTTGAGTAGTTTTATGCTTAATTAATCTTGACATTCTCTGGTAAATGTGCTAAAACAGCAGTTTGTAGGAGTCTTGAGTAGGTGATTGTTTTTCCTTCTCTAAAGCAGTCTGCATTCCTCAAATAAGTTGAGACCAAATTAGTAGACTACTCCAAACGTTTCCAAAGCATGTTTGTTTGATCCCAAGATGTGTCTGATACAGTGGTCAAGCTTGCTTTCTTTTTTGTTCCTTCTGATTTAGGGAATCTTATCTCCCCCGACTTTGCCTCAGTAAGTGCTACAAGACTGGGCAGTTACAAGCTGTAATGTGTGTTTTTGGCATCAGTAATGGCTTTTAATACCCTTGGAATCCCTTTTGGTTGGTAATCAGATATCAGATTAGGAGGTTTAATAATTGAAATAGAGAAATTAAGACATGTGGCATCAGGGCAAAGATTTTTGATTACAGAAGGTGTGCCTTCTAGGATGAGATCTGCGGAAGCTGTACTCCAGAAACAGGGTGGGCAACTTTTCAGGTCGACTCTCTTCGTTCAGGAGCTGGTGGGAACTGGGCGAGCGAGGAATTCTCGCCGGATTCACTGGACAGAAGCTGTTTGTGCAGGCATACTGGTTTGGGTGAAACCTGCGCTGGGGAAGTTTTCCAGGCTGGAATTTTGGTCAGCCTGAGGAGACTGACTGCAGAATAGTTGGTTTGTGCATTCAGAGGTACGAGTCGCTAGGTTATGTGTAGGATCTTAAGTCTGGGTCTGTGTAAAGTAGGTGCCTCGTGGCTTTTTTTTTTTTCCTTCTCCTCCCTGTTCTCTCTTCAGTGAAAAACAGAGGCAAAACCAGTGCTGATCCTGTGCTCTCTGAAACATTGACTTTTTTCCTCTTCTTGGCTTTTGAAAGGAAGAGAGCTGTTGGTTAGTAGTAGGTAATGTTGAGAAGTAATAAAGGATTAGCCATAGGCCTTTGGCATGATTTTGTGCAAAAAATCTAGTTACTTGGGAAAATACTTACGTGTAAATATAAATATTCCGCAGTCCCTTACTGAAGGGATAAAAGAGAGTCTATACTGACCAATGCAGTAGTCTTATTTGCAGTCTAGTCCAGTGATGGTCGAAAGAAGACGGTAAAGGGAAGTTGTTACATCAGTACTGACTCAGATGTCTTGTATATTACAAAAAGAAGTGCTTTTTGGAATCTGGAGTGTTTTAAATGTTATTTGACATGGAAAATGGGAACAGAAATTCTGTATATTGGCTTTGAAAAGTATGTATCTATCTTTTTTTTTTTTTTTAAATTTGGCTAATACATTTTTTTAGTTTTATTTATAGTGTGTGTAAGTTTAAATGTATGTCAGAGAGAACAGGAGAAAAAACAGTCTCGGTGCATGTGAATGACTTTTTTTTTTTCTTCTTTCATGCTTGAACTTTCAGGCTTAGCTAGCTTTTGCAGCCGGGCTTCTATACTCCTGGCTCTGCAGAAATTTGACCTTGCTCTGGAAATAGCTATCTTAAGGGCTTTGAGTTTGTGTAAATCTCATAGAGCATATTACTTCATATAGACAGTGAAAATTTTATCTTTGATCCTGCATTGGAGAATTTATACACCAATGTGAAGTTGCTCAGTGTAAGGCCCCAATTCTCCATGTGCAAGCTAAACATGATGTACAATGAGCAGTCCCATTGATTTAAATGTCTGCTCACAGTTAATTAATCTTTGCTGGGTTGGGACTGAATATTAGCAAAATCAGATTGTTTAGCTCTGTGTGGAAAATAATTTTCTGCTTCTGTGGAACATTAAAAAAAAACAAAACACCACCACTAAAAAGAAAAAAAAAACCCAAACCCAAAAGTCTTCTAGTGTGCATCAGGACAAAACAGTGTTTGCCTAAAAACTATAACTAAAATATTCTCCATCAGATTCACTGGTTGGGGTAGTGAGATGTTTCTGTCTGCAGGTGATTAGAGCGTAGGCGTAGGAGGAAAAAAAAAACTTCCTGATCTTAGTCATGAATAATTGAGAGTCTCTCTAGTTTTGACCCCAAATTAGAAAATTTGCATGTAGAGTAAGCTTTGTCAGAACTGGTATAGTCCTGTAAAAAGGTTTTATTCTGACAAATCAGGACTTCATCAAGAAGATGGCTAAGCAGCTTTGTCCATGCAGTCAAAGTTCTTTTCCCATTCTGGTCAGTGCGCTAGTTGTGCAGTCCTAATGTACGTGCCTTCTTAAAAGCACCCCTTGGACTTAAAAGGACTGTCAATTTAGAAAACCTACTTAATGTTTCACCTTCTGTTTTAAGGGAAACAAAATGTTAAAGTAATTGTGTGAGATTAGACGGAGAGAATACTCTCTGTACAGGTGTTTTTGCCCTGTGTATTTGACAGTACTTTGAGCACAGCCATGTCTCCTGTTTCCCATACATGGATAGGCTCTAAACCGTAAAGAAGATAATTAGTTTACTCTTTGTTCTTATTGGGCCTCCTGCCAGTGAAAATGGGAAGGGAAATATTTTAAATAAGCTGTGTTTTACATTCTTACTTTCCCAAATGCAGAGCTTGGATTACTTTCTGCAGTGGATCCCAAGACCTTGGAGGAGCAGCCAGGCCGTCCATGTGGGGGCCAGCGGGCACGCGCCCGGTGCGACTTCTGCTCAACTGAGCCAGGTTCTGCTGCTGGACCACGTTCCAGGGGCGGCCACTTAGTTAGGAGAGGTACTCTGTGAGGAGGAAGCTTTCCTCTTGGGCACCCACCTGACTGAAGTTCCTCCAATCTTTAAACAGAAAGAAGGAAGTCCTCTTTCTTTCCTTCCCCCCGCCCCCCCCCCCCCCCCCGCCCTTCTGGCTTGCCTGTAAAATAAACCCTGCTTTCTGTTTCACCGATTGGATCTGTTTTACTGACCATGAAAGACTGATCTTCAGTAGCCGATACTGTTTGACATTCCACATATAAAATTGGTTGGATTTGAGGTTGATAGTGATCCTAACCTAATCATCCTGTATGTAGTTTGATACAGGTACCAACTCTTTAAATGCGGAATATTCACTTAAAAGAATCACAACAGTTTAGAAGGATAGTTTTCACATGTCTCATTCTTAAGGAGTTATCTCCTTAGAAAGCTTCAAAACTGTCTTAACTTTGTTTAGCAGTTGACAGGCTAGCTTATGAATTATGTAGAGTCCAAGGGAGGAAATAAAATGCTGGAGGTGCTGGAAATAGAATATATTGAAATAAGGGTTGCAATAAAAATAATTTGGAGTCATAATGGTGGAAAAGAGAACAGAATTATGAGCCTTGTTCAATCTTGGTTTTGCATGCTGTGCTCCTAAGAAGCCTGGTAGTACATGACCTTCTATTGCCGTCTTGTATGAAACACATTTTCTAATTCTGAAGAGTCTGAAACTGATTTCAAAATCAGTAGTGAAGCTTTAAATATTGTATTATTGTTTTATTTAGGTATCGGTTCATGAAGGTGAACACGTGAGTTTAACTCTGTTAAAATAATCTTGCTTTCAGTGCTTAGAGTTTTGGAAGAGTGAGACTTCCCCGCGCCTCCCCCGGGGCCCCAGCCCCTCCAAATTCGATTGTGTTTAGAGGAGCTTAAAATAATGATTGGACTACTTACAAAATGAAGATGAAGGCAATAGGGAGCTTGTGTACTTATCAAATATTATCAAAGCTGGAAGTTTTATGATAAGCACTTATTTAAGTACAAATAGTGAGGGAATAGAGTTTTCAAACAAAAGGAATACTTGGATTTATTTTCAGAGTAATTGTTGAAAGGCCATTTAAATTCTGTCTTGTATCCTTCAGAAGTGATTTTTTTTTTCTCACTTCAGAATATACCAAATAAATCCAGCCTAATGAATCACTTTCCATGTACTATTAGTTTTTCAGAAAATTGGATTAAGATGATTTTTTTTAACTTTGCGGATTAAGTTGCTTCTGAGTTGTACTACCTTTTGACTGCAGCTGTTTGAGAGACTCTTTCAGTGTTTATTGCTTTGTCTCTTTAAAAATGAAATTGTTTTATGTAGTAGCAATGGGAAATGGTATGCTTTCTTCATCACTACAAGGTACTAAGTCACTTGAAGTTTTAATTTTTATTTCAGCAAAAAAAAAATTGGACTTTGGTTTAAAAACCTCCTTTTAGAATACTTACTGCTAATGTTATGATTTGCATATATCCAACAAGATTGTGTAAGGTACTTGAGCAGTGTGGAACACGTTTATTTTTCTGGGCAAGGTTGTTCTTTGAGGCTTAAACTACAGGTGCTTAAAGGCATGATGAAGATGGAGTTACAAATCTATTTGGTAACTGTTATGTATGGATAAAGCCTTTCTACTAACAGTGACAGAGAGAAGTATATTGACTTGGAAAGAAGTTGTTAATAACATTTTCCCAATAACATTATTTATGCAAACTTTTTGCTTTGGGTTAAGTGTTCCCTTCCATGAAGTACTATGAGAGCCTAGACCAAAGCAATATTAATCTCAGTTGAATTGCATCTTGTTACATAGCATAGGTGTTCCAGAACAGAAATGATATACAAATATAACTATGTAAGAGTGGGTTCCCTACGCTTGATGTATTAAATGCTCATTTTCCTTTAAAATGGATTCCCAAGTGTGTGTGTGAGTGAAGTATATTGTTGTCACTGTTACTTATGGGGGACAATGTAATGAGGACATTGGGCCTAGCATCCACGTGATGGACAAAATTTATCTGCAGTGAAATATGAAATTAAAAGTATATAGCTAAAAATTCCTTTGTCATTTGCACGTACAGGTTTCATAGACTGCAAGCAGTACATTTCCCAGTGATGTAAAATACAGGATGTAACGGCTTGGTAACTGTTAGAATTGAGAATTCAGAATGCAAGATTCAGAAGCCAAGTTAATTCTCCACTTCTATCCTTTCTGTATGGGGACTACCCTGAACACCAGCCTTTTGGCTGCTCTGTAGTGCGAAAAGTTTTCTATTCCTTCTTTTAAAGCTGTTCTACAGAAGATTAACAGAGCTGAAAAAGAAAGGGCTAGAGATGGTATGTTTTCTCATCCCAGTGGAGTAAGTAACTGCCTTGGAGTGGGAAAACCTGGGCCTAACTTTCTGGCCCAATTCATCCTGCATCTGAAGCTGTTTCTGCACTGTAGGGTGTCTTAATCGAGAATAAGTGAGAATTTACCTTCCATGATGGCTAGGACTACTATCCAAGTTGCTGGAATTTGTAGTTTGATGTCTCTCAGTGCAAGCTCTTTATGTTATGCAGATTATATACTATGATTGTTCATCCACTTCTCATGATGTCCAGAAAAAGAAGTGGTTGCCACAGTATTTTATTCAGCATGATTCTGTGAGGTAACGATGGACAGTTTTAGAATATGCCTAAGGAGGTAGGTGAAGGTGTAGCTATGAGGTAGGCATTGATACAGTTCTGCTAGCGCTAAGTATTTCTGCTTTTTTATGTAAAAATAAGGCTAAGGGCTACTGAGGAGTTTTTAATTAAAAAAAAAAAAATCCTTCTGAAATTTTGGTACTTCCTAGATTAAGCAGCTCTGTGTATGTGAAGGGGAGAAGGATTCTGATGAACAACATTTTGAGTATAAGGTCCCCATGTCTGTGGAGTCAAGGAACCTGACTCTCCTGGTATGCTCTGTTGATGCTTGTAAGAATCCTGTTGATTTTTGGAGGAGTTCCTTATGCTTAGGTACTGAAAAAAAAAATCTGAACTTGGACAAAAATCAGATGTTTTATCTCTATTTTAGGTAAGACTGGTTGTAGTTCTGACCTTTGCAGTTTGTCAAAATGTACTTTGCTTTGAATTGTATTTTTGGAAAGCAGGCCATCAGCCTCAGATCTGTTGTGTTGCAAGCAGAATGTGGTAGAGGTTGTGAGAATACTCCGTGCCTCACTGGAGACACCAGTTCAGCAGACTCAGAATTTGTCATATAAAGCTTAAACTCTGGAGTCGCACTCGTTTGGTTCTGTTGCCGTCTTATACTTACGTGGAGAGATGGGAGAGATTTCAGGCTTAAGTAGGTATTTACTCAAAATCCCAACAAGTCAACCTCCCCACCCCCCATCCACATTATGACAATTCAGAATTCAGGTTTCAGAATTAAATGACTGTAATTTGGCCTGATGGTGCATATTATTCAGCTTATGAATCCATCTAAAAAAGTGGAAGTTGAGCTCTGTGTTCTGGCTCATGAAGTGTTGAATATGGCATTGAATGCCAGTGCATTAACATTTAACTGTCAGATACAGAGACAGCAAAAATTTCCTTAATGAAGCCAGTAATTCTGTCTGTGAGCTCTGGAGTTTGGAGTTTAATTAGTATACTGTAAGTAAATGATGGGACCATACATTTTTAAAGGGTGGTGGAGAGTAGAATTAATGTAAACATTTTTGTCCCGTATGTAGGGCAAGAAAGAGAAGAGAATTGCTCAGGCAACTCTTCTGGTTTTTCTCAAATTTTGAGTTCTTGAACTTTGAAACTTAATTAAATTATCTACTATGTTTCCTATATTAATTATTCAGATAAAGAGTATAAAATTATTTTTCTCAGTATGCTGTTGTTCAAGAGGGAAGACAAAGGATTTTACTCGCCGATAGAAGTTGTCTATGATTATTTTAGTGATTATATTTTACTGATCACTTCAGGAATAAGGACTCTCAAATTTTGAATTAATGTGATACATAGAAAATGTTTTTGATTTTTGATATTTTTTGCTAGTGATTTCTTACCACAGTGATATAAATAGTATTGCCTAAGCCTTTCTCTTTTTAACTGCTAATCAGAAATTAAAAACGAATCACAGTAACAAACCACTTTTGCTTCTAATGAGCATAGGCGTTATCTTGAAGATTGGAGGTAAACATTTTTTCTGTTGCAATGAAACAGTTTTGTGAAACGTTATCTTTGAGGAATAGAGTTGTTTCATGCCACTTTCCTCCTTGATTTTGGAGATGTGTTATACTGAATGGGTGCGTATACTTTCATATTATACATATATTATGTTTCTGTTTATGGTGTGCATTTGTAGTAAAACAATTGGTTATTACTTTGGAAAAATGTCACTGTCATTAATAAAAAAAATAAATTAACGAAATCTATGTGCATTTCACAAAAATGAGATTTCTTTCAGATTGCACACCTGGGGAATAAGGATAATATCAGTTGTCGGTGTTTGCATTCCGTCAGAATTTTCCACTATTAGAAATTAAAGGTACCAACTGATTTAATGTGCATAAAAAAGCAAAGCCGTGGAAGTAGAGTCTCTGCGGGTTTGAAACTTACTAAATCTTTGAGTTGTAGGGCAACTGAATGCCTTGATATGAGGCAAGTATTATGCAATATTGACATTAAACCTTTTTGTATGATCTGGAGGAGAATGGTGGGATCTTTGTGGCGTCCATGTAGCAAATACATTGTATTTCTTTCTCTAATAATTTAGTGAAGAAAGTCCCAAACCAGAGACCAGTCCCTTCCTCTCTGTGGTTCTGAGGAGTGTCCTTATTAACTGCTTCTTCCTCCTCGGCATGCTTGAAGATTCCTCTCCATGTGCGAACGCTGTAGAGATGCTGTGGGAGAGATCTTTCCGCGTTTATTTCTCTAATCGAGGCACTGTGCTCCCTTTCCCCTCAGACCATAAATGGGTCCACTTAATCCTTACATTTATGTAGAGGGTTAACTGCATTATAAAGGATTGCTGCATCTTAGCTTAAACTGAGAGGATAGAGTGTTATCTTCTAATGAAAGAAAGCTTTTGTTGTTATTGAAAATAGCGTGGTAGAAGTGGTGGGGGTGATAGTTGCAAAGAACTCAGAGATCCTACCTAGTCATATGAATTTAAATGGAATTCAGCCCCAGTCAGAAATTAACCCAGCTGAGGTTAATTTGAAGCCACAGGTGCAGCCATCATCAGTTGTGAGATCCAAGGCAGAATGGTAGGTACAAGAGCAGCATAAGACTTGCAGTGTATTGCCATTTGTTCAGGCTTTCTAGAGAAGCTGAAAAATAGGAAAATGAATCTTACTTCAAGCACGGGTCCTCCAATTGTAGAACATGACTGTGCTTGATACGGAGGAAAAGCAGAATCCGCTTTTTCTGGATAGTGAATTTTCAAACCAGTCTCTATTTATTTTGTTTCAGCTGCTTTTGTTTCAGCTTGTGCATGTGTTAGACAAATCTGTGTGGAATAAATTTCTCTTTTAGAGTTTAACAGTATTTCTTTTGCTATTAGTGGAATAGATTAGATAACTAAATTTGGATTATTGCTTGAAGAAAAGCATGTTCTTAATAAGTTTTCGGGGTATTTTTACAAAGATGTGGGTTTTTTTCTTTCTGGATATTTTAAAAGTAATTGTACTACCTGAAATAATTTGTGCAGAATTTTTTTTTCCTATTTTTGCATACCTTTGATGCCAGGTGAATATTATTTGTAGGAACAAAGGCCAATCATGTATGTTTCTGGTTGTCTGTCAGATAAGCATAAATGGAAGTGGGAAGGTGAGCAGTTTACAACTTGCTGGTCAAGATACCAGTTTTACAAATACGTGCTATGAAGCCACCTGTTGGCTAGATAGTGTGGCTAGTGAGGTATTTAAAATAAAAGTTAGGTTTAACTTTGTTGTGGGTTTTTTTTTTTTCCAATTTTTTTTTTTGCTGTGAATGTGACTTTATAGCTCTCCTGATGTATTGCTTAGGTTTTTCATTTCTGCTCCTCAAGAAGAGAGTATCCCATGTTGTACCTGAAGGAAAGCGTAATTATCATTAAGAGTCTGTCGTGGTTTAACCCCGGTCGGCAACCAAGCACTGCACAGCCGCTCGCTCACCCCCCACCGATGGAATGGGGGAGAGAATCAGAAGGGCAAAAGTAAGAAAACTTGTGGGTTGAGATAAGAACAGTTTAATGATTGAAATAAAATAATAATAATAATAATAATAAAAAAATCGTAATGAAAAGGAAAACAACAAAAAGAGAGAGAAACAAAGCCCAGGAAAAACAGGTGATGCAGCTGCTTGCCACTCACTGACCGATGCCCAGCCAGTCCCTGAGCAGCCCCCCCACCAACTCCCCCCAGTTCATACACTGAGCGTGATGTCATATGGTATGGAATATCCCTTTGGCCAATTTGGGTCAGCTGTCCTAGCTGTGCCCCCTCCCAACTTCTTGTGCACCTCCTCGCTGACAGAGCATGGGAAGCTGAAAAGCCTTTGACTTAGTATACGCACTGCTCAGCAACAACTAAAACATTGGTGTGTTATCACATTATTCTCATACTAAATCCAAAACACAACACTATACCAGCTGCTAGGAGGAAAATCAATTCTATCCCAGCCGAAACCAGGAGACAGTCATACTTGCTTGGTGCTACCGTGTGTAAATGCTACTTCCTCTCTTTTCATTTTCACATCAGGTGAATTGGACAGGCAGAAGCAAACACGATGATTATAACAAATTAACAGCTTGTAATTTAGGGAGAATAGCAACATTAAAAAAACCAAATGTTTATACCAAATGTTTGTAGTGAAGTCTATGGTGATCCTGTGAAAACCTTTATAATCTTCAGCAGAAATACGGTACGAGGCTTCTCTTTCTGTTACTTTTCCTGTGTTTTCCTCTTTCCCCTCACAGTGTCTTCCTTTCTTTTCTAGCATTATTTTCCTGGATGCAGACAAGCACGTACACGTGTTAACTGAGTGGTGTATTTCTTGAATTGCCTGTTTGGTACATGCCCTGCGTACTGGGGGGTTGATCGGTGGCAGAGGTTTGGCCTGAGAAGCTGAACGGCTGTTCTGATAGCGCTGTAGGAAAGATCATTCATGGTACCTGTTTTATGTCTCCTCATCAAAATATCTGTCGGCAGCAGGCCCTTTTCAGCTGGCGTTGTTAATGTTTTGCACACAGTGACAGCGTTTCTCTGCTTGCTGTAGAAACACTAGCCTGAAGTAGCCCAACATAAACTTCGAAAGCGAAACCAACATCAATACAAGTCAATATGAAGTGGTAATATTCAGCTGTTGCATGTCTGCTAAGTGTTTTCTTTCCTTTTTTGGGAAGGGCTGGAAAACTATTTCTCACAATTATGTTGTTTAGTCACTAATATTAAAAGAACGGTCAGATTATTGCTGACCACAAAAATCGCTTTGAGAGAATGGTCTGGTTTATTATTTCTGTCTTTCTGGCGTATGCTTTAAATGGATGGACAGCTTTTCTAAAATTACCTTTTGAAATGCATCGGGATTCAGAAACAAGCTGCGTTTAGAATTGGGTTTTGGTGCCTGCATCCGTATAATTAGATAGGTTATATTCTTTTCAACATGTGTTCCAGGATTTAGGCATTTGTGCATACTTCTCCATAAAAAGAAGCACAGAAATGCAAATTTTTTGTTTTTACTGAATGTCTTTCCCATTCTTCTTTTTGTTTTCCCTATATTCATTTCAGACACTTTTGTTGTTCTCAAAAAAGTAGGCACAGAATCTGTTCCTTGCCAAAGGCAGTTTATTATTGTAAATTGTATACTGGCTTCTACAGGTAACTACAAAAATCTTACAGCAAAATTGTTTTAAAAAGTATTCCTTTTTACGGAGCATGATGTTGATCCTTACTGCTAAATGAGAAGTTGGTTTGTAGAGCATTGCAGTCTTGCAGCTTTTCTCAGACCCCTAACTTAACTGTATTAAGGTCGAACAGGATTGCATAAATATCTTAGATAAACATAAAGTCCTCCTTATTATTGTGCTGAGGGTACCACCATACCTTACAACTGAGGAGAAAGGTTTTGGTGTATCCACCTTCTGTCAGGATGGAGAAGTGGGACGGACCCTTATTCGGAAGGGAATTCTCATACATCATCTCCCAGGAAAACTAACCTTTGCTTATGAAGCTAAACTTAATTTTTGCTGACAGAGAGCCTGTTGCAAGGCTGGCTGCTGCAGTCTTGTAGAATAGCAAGAAATGAAAACTGAGCCTGACTGAGCATTATTCTCATTCTTTGTCTGCTTCTGCACAGCTATGTGAAAAAGAAAAACAAAGGTTTATTTGCACTCAATGGATGTGATTTCCTGCAATGAAACAAATGCACATGGACTACACACATCAGGTTTCTTTGACTTCTCTCATTTGACTCAGCAAAAATGTTTCACTTTTTTCTTTTTCAGTGACTTGACATACATTGATCTGCTGGGTTATTTTTGTTTGCTCATTTTCCCCTCACAGTTCATCAGGGTCTTAGAGCCAAGTTGTGGCTTTCTTTTTCCCTGGAGTTTTTCAGCAGGCTTGAAAAATTTTGTTTGCAGTATACTTTGTTATCGGATGTCTGCTTAAAAGAAAGTGGTGAAAGGTGGTACTTGTGCCAGTATTTTAATAAATGTATAAAAAGTACCTTCTGCTTTGTTCCCTGTTCAGGTGTTGATTCCCAGTCGGTGAGAGATGTAGCAGGAGTGGCTGAAGCAGTCACTGTGCTGGCTGTCAGCCACCCAGCTCCCCCAGGGTTTCCTACTCCAGCAGCAATACTGGTCTGATGGTGCTGTATGCTGATATCAACTGGAGCTGATTTGAGTTTAATATACCAGGCTAGTGTGTCTGTGGTAGCTCGGGAGCAGACATGCATCCCGATCTGCCATCCTTGTGTAAGGGAGATGTAATCTTGGGTGAGGACTGTTAGCGTTAGTAACTGGTTTTGGCTATTGTAGTGATGAGATTATTGTAGTTACAAGACTCTATGTACACAGATGAACTGTAATGCAAAGATGCCATTTAACACTCTTCAGTTACTCCCCAGAGGAAAACTACCAATCAGATAGAAATATTCTGTCCTGCAACCAAATATGGGAAAGAAGAACAGGACTTACTGCAAGCAGCCATGGATTAAGTGGTGTTTAAAGGAGAAAGAAGAAGGAGGGAAAAAAAAGAAAAAAAAAGTCAGGGAAATCCAGATGTTAAGGGACATCCTTTTTCAACAGCAGGCCAGAGGCGAGCAGTCAAGGTCTTCGGACTTCTTCAGTGGTTCTGTTCCTAGTTTTGCATACAGTTAATTCCACTAATGGTGGTGAAGAAAAATCCCTTTGTGTCAAGTTTTCATTATTATTTTACCCTACTTTTCTGCTTATTACCAAAGGCATACCTTGCTTATGCTCTGCTAAAGGTTGCTAATAGTGATTAGGATTACTCTGTATCGTGTTAGAACGTTAGTGCCCATAGACTGTTTTCCCTTTAAGCTTTGTAAAAGGAGGGAAAAAAAACACCAGACTTACTGTTGGGGTTTTTTGTTTGTTTTAAATTGTAATCTGTGTAATACCTACTAAATTATATTGGTCTCTAGACAGTACTTTCCTCAGCTGTTCAGATCTTAGAGGGTGGAAGTCTAAATTCGTGGTGAATAACATCTAGTTGGTGTTCAGGTCTTTGATTAGTTAGCTTAAAAATAGGAGGCTTTAAGTACTCTTGAAGAGTACGAAGTACTGTCAGATGAACTTTTCTTTTCTTTTTAACCTTGTTCCAATTTTATATGAACGTGTGCATCTGAGCTTCTCCACACTCACTAGAAAAGCAGGTACGCAGGAGAGGATGGGCTTTTATAAAATTCGCAATCTTATATTAAAACAACGTTCATCCATTACCAAGCAAGCCACTACTAAACCCATCTACCTTTTTTGTTGTTTTCAAGATACAAGAGTATGCAATGGAATTTAGATTACTTCATTTAAAGACTATTCATATTACAGAGCAATACAATGTAGGAATTTACTTGAAGTTCAGGGAAGGGAAAAACCTCACCATCTTCAGTATTCTAATGGCATGTATAGTGAGAAAGCTGCCTTGTAGTGTATATGTTCTATCAGAAACTGATAGTGTTTGAAATAGGTATTTAATCTCTCTTTACTTAATGAGTATTTTATGTGTAGTTTCTGTGCTCATATAGACTGAAACTACAAGTACATAGATGGAAATATCTTGAGTCAATATTTGCTGTTCCTGTTTTGAAGAAATAACTTCTAGTGATACAGACTTCATTATTAAAGTAAAATTAATGGGAACAGGTATGGAGAACAACTTCTTAGTAATTTACATCAATAGATTTAGGAATTCTGGAATAAATTTAGATATTTAGGAATTTCCAAAATATAGCACTTTAAATCTCTGTTATCTTAAGATGCTGTTGAAACAACCTTCCAAGTAATGCATGAATATATTTCAGCAAGAGTTCAGGGGCAGCAGGGGAACAACACCTCATACTTCTACAGATAATTAGACTAGGCTTCATTATCTGACTGTAATGAAAACCTGGTGCTTGTCATGCCCCAGGAACGCAGAAACTTTTTTCAGTTTCAAGGTATTTTTAGTTATTTTCTTAATATAAGTAATTATGTTAAAAATACAATAAATTTGAAGTATATGTGCTATGATTCCATGGAAGAAAAACTCTCTGTAGTAGAACATTTGCAGTTAATTCTAGCTTTTACATTTTCTTCATAAGCTGAATGTTCTTCTGCTCAACGGTAGAAATAGTTAACAAATCTGTGGTACTGCATTGAAGTTGGAAATTAAGTTCCTAGATATTTTCAAACATGAATTTTTATTAAAAATAAATCTAAAATATTACGTTTAACTAAATTTAAGACAGCTTGCAATTTTTAAAGTCATAGAACTGTAGAATAATTGAGTTTGAAAAGGACCTCAGGATTTTTCAAGTCCAACCTTCTCTCAGCCCTGAGATCAGACAAAGTTTCTTCAGGCCCTGTGTGGTTGGATCTTAGAAGCCTACAAGGATGGAGACTACACAACGTCTCTGGGGAACGTCTTCTACTGCCCAACTGTCTTCGTGGTGAAAAAGCTTTTTCTTTTCGTCACGTGGGAACTTCTAAATCTCCAGATACATATTTTTCATGATTGTTCCTCAACTGTCTATTGTAGACAGTTTAGCTCCATGCACGGTTGTGCCAAACGTTCTGAAGCAAGATCTGCTTGACTTGAATTTGTAAATGATTTAAGTCTTACTACGATTCAGTATAAGAATAAGGATTATATATTTCTAATGGATAGCCAGACTTCTCAGGAAAAATGCATCTGTGGGTTCAAAAAAACAAAAGTTTAATGCTTTACTGTTTCACTTGTGGCAATAAATGAGCAGATTAACATTTATTTTAGGAAAGCCTATGTTATCTGAAGCAGCATTGATTAATAAGTTCCAAGCCATTTTTGTGATGGTATTTTTATTAAAAAATTTTAAAACCCAATTCTTTGTTCAACCATGAGTTGTATTTTGCTCTGTGTTTCCAGTATGATGGTTTCTGTCCTAACTCTTAAAAGTTAATGCTATTTTATTTCTCTAGTAGTGTATTCTGTCAACATTGTTTATAGTACTTGTCTCTGGAAATGAGTGCACCTAACCTAAAAGTGTGAAAAAGATAAGAAACGAATAAAGGCCATATAAATACAAATAATCAAACTTTTTGTTGGTGTACTTTTGCAAACACTGCATTGAGATAGCTATATGATTACAGTCCATTGAAACCATTTTGCAGCATCAAATTGAAACTACTCTGAAGTGTTGAATATTCATACTAGATTTGCACAAACTTTTTTTTTTAAGCTTTCATAGTTTTTCATAAATTGGTGCTGGCCACCATAATAACAATTAATATATGATTGCGTGACCTGCTCTTCAGATTTCTGAGAGTCTGGAGAGTAAACTTCTAGCTTTAAACCTCTTAAACTAATAATTTCACATTTGTATGTGATTGCTACGTGTTGTTCTTCACTTCAAAATGAGGTGTGCAAATTTAGTTTTAATTGTTTTTTATAAACACAAAGGGGACCATGGTGTTTGCTGGGTAGTAATCTGGTAGTCCAGGTAATTTTTGTCAGCAGGCCTGTGTTTTGTCAACCTGCATAATCTTAAAGATTCCAAGATGCAGAATTTGTGATGAAAGTTCGTAAGTCAGAATTTCATTCTGACTCTTTATTCCGTGTGTTAACATCTCATTCTCTTTCTGGGTCTGATTAATCCATTTTCAATCTGCCTGTTCCAGGTATTTCTGCGTACGTAGCCACCAGGCTTTGGGAGGTACATTGGCATAGTTCAGAGTCTGTTTATAGTCGCAAGTACCTGCCAGAGAATTTCTAGAGGTGTCACTAGTTGGGCTGTCTAAATGCGCTGTACAGCAGATGGCACTGGAAGAGCACATCAGTGGGAGACTTAAGTGGTGCCATAATTCGTACAGAATACTAGCGAAGCTGTTGCGGTGCTGAGGTTGAGTAGCTCATTTTAATGGATTCCAGGAAGGGGTGCATGCTGGGCTCTTCTGTTTCAGCTCTTCTAGATGTAGACAGTGGAAAATTCTACACTTGCAAGTGTATGAGTGTATCTTATATTGAGGGTTGTTTATACAGCACTTTTAAACACATTAATATGCAGTGCCGAATTACTGGTACTTTTTAAGTATGTGCAAAGAAAGGAGAGTATCTGGATCAATTAGGGTATTTGACTTCAGAGTGTATTTGCTTTCTCATTTCTTGGATAAAATATGTGCAAGAGATGTTATAAAGTAGAGCGATTCTCACATGGAAGACTTGTTTAGAGGCTTGCTCTCATCTGTGGGTGTGTTCAGTTTACATCAGAGCTTTGACCCAGACTGTCATTCACTAGATTTTATCATCTTTTCTTGGGTGAATGAGCTGGATTTCTGGATATATGCATGTTGTTTATGTGGTTTATGTTTGACCTTCAAACCTTTATTATTTCTTTATATGAAATGTTACAATGATAGAAGTAATGAGTTGTGCATTTGGACAATCATGCATTTTGCTTGATAAAGATATTGGCTACTAAGGTAGGCTGACAGATGTAAAACAGTTTTTGCTCAAGTGGGCTCAGTAGTCACTCTGAAAGTACAAAATTTTGATTCCTCTATATGCTGCCATAGAGATTTATCTGTTGAGATTATTTTTAGGTTGTGGATTTTCATTTGTTAAAAAAACCCACATTTTGATACAGAAAGACTAGCATGTGATAAAAACCTGTTCTTTCGAGTGACTTGCTTAGTCTTTTAGTTATGGAGAAGCTGAAGAAACATAGTTCCTTGAGTCAAATTTTAGGTAATTAATTCTTTTGAAACACACCAATAAAAAAAAAATGGTGAACCAGACAGTTTGGGGCTCTATACATGTACTCTCCCCAATCAGCAATGTGATAATGTTCTTTTATTTCTCTCCCTAGCTTAGAAGGCAGATTTTATTTTCATGCTTGGTTTTCTAGGGTTAGGAATTGCAAACAGTATGATGTACTTCCTACAAGGGTGGGGAAATGTATCTGGTAAAGTTCAAATAGTATCAGCTTGTAGATGTCCGTCAGAAGCATTTGGGGAGAGAGCACTGTGGGTTTCACAAGCGGGGCTAATGTGAGGGTTCTCAGGCTTCTGGTACTACATGCACAAAGGCACAGTTAAATTCATCAAATGAACAAATACTCTGACTTTGTCAGTTTAGGAGCAACATAGAATCCTGAAGTTATATTTTTCACTCATTTTGTAGGTTCATTTAGTTACATACGATAAAAAGAGGAGTGTAAATTGGTAAGATGGGAAAATCCAAATGGTTTAGGAATAGAAGGGTCAACAAGGCATTTTGAGTCTACTTTTAATTTACATGTAACTCTCCCTTTATCTGTATTTAGCTTTTTCTTAATTACTGTACTTTGTCAGTTATTCTGATACACCAGATTTCAGGCATATAAAACCCACTAAATGTATTCTCCTCATGTTTGGTTTTCAGTACTTCCATACTTCCCAATTATTCCAAACATATGGAGCTCATATTAAATATCAGTATTTTAAAACATGAAATTTTACGGTTCTGCACGTATGTGTCATAAGGAAAATAAAAGTAGTGTCCTAACTTTTGAAAATACATATGCATATCTCGGTATCATCTTCAGATTGTGTAAGTGGAATGTGGTTTTTAAGGTGTCAGGACTCCAGGTACCGCAGGAGTCATGTTAAAAGTGGAAAGTAAGCAGTGAAATTCTAATAAAATACTGGTCCTGTTTTTTAAGGTTTTAATATTCGTTTATAACAAGAGCTGGTTCTTCATCTTTTGTTTGTTTGTTTAGGAAACAAGGTTTTTGGGCATGTTTGTTCGTTGCTGATGGCAAGTAAATCAGTTTACAGGCAGAAGAGAAACCTTTTAGCTTCTCCCCATTAAGAGAAAGGAAAGGAAAGTACTGTTTAGTTTGGTAGTTAAGAAAAAGAGCAGAAGATACTCTAAAGATGGACTTGGGAAATGTTGGAGGTTTTGGCAAAGACAGAACAGGTCTTCGAGGTACGGTGATGCAGATAATGCAGGGAATTTGAAGATAGGACTAGGGTACAAATCCGAGTAAATCAAGCTTTAGTGCTTCTGCTGTTTGAGAACAGTGTTCAACCCCCCAGCAGCACGGCTTTACTTAAAAATTTTCAAGATATTTGAAGTTCAGAATCCTTAGATGCCTTGCATTGTCTTTTAGTTTGCTTTGGATAAGATTCTTCAGCCTTTGTGTACTTGAGGACCACAAAAGTTGGGCTGGACAAGAGTTAATAGTCAATGGACTGCTGTTTGATTATAGTAATCATTCTCCTTACATGCTTTTATGCAATTTTTAATGATTATTTAAGAAAATCATATTGTTTAGTTGATAAAACTTATTTCAGTTCATGGTACTATTTTTCTCAGTTACTTGTATTGTGATACCATGGGAAAAAAGTGGGAAGGGCGTACATAAGGGCTGTTTTACTTTCTCCTCAGTCCCCCAAACTTTCAAGAATTTCTTGAAAGATTCCTAAACTCCTCCAGCTTGCCATGCTTAGCCTGGAGCCAGGCTTGCTGCTGCAGTTTGTGCTGCTAACATAACACATATTTGGAGGTACGTAGAAAAATGGCTAGTACTAATTGTAGTACCTACTTCTGTGGCAGCAGCAACTTCCCTCTGTTCTCTTTCCCTTCTTGTTCTTCCCCTCTCTGCAGAGCTGCTTGCTTTGGAAGGTCTAACTGACATTAAAAATTAAAAACAAACAAACAAACCCCCCAAAACCCAAAAAACAAACTCAAAAAAACAAACCCCAAGAAAAAAAAAAAAAACAAGCTGAAAAGTCAGATTTATGGAGGGGATGGGTACATGATTCTGGAAGACACCAGGTGGGAGGAGTTGACTGGGACTTGAGCAGATGTGTCCACTTAGTCTTGGCAGAAGTACTGGAGGAAGAAAAGCTCTAATAGTACTAGGCAAGGACAGCCTGTGATGTGACCTCCTCTATACCTAAAACACAGTTTGGAAATCAGTTTTCTTTCATAGACGTTCAGGAGAGGACTTCTATGCTTTGCTCTGGACAGATGTTACTTTGCTGTTAATTTCTCTCTATTTTTTGACTGGAGTTAGTTTTCCTGTAATTATGTAACTATTTGAATGTTGCTCAACTTTCCTTGTAAAGAAAGTATGACCTTGTAAGACCATGTTTTTAGGTCACAGTTAGGTCACAGTTTAAGTGATACGTAGGAATCCTGTTGGATAGAATATCTTCTATAGTTTTATCTTCTATAGTTATTTTTGTTGGGATTTTTTTAGGAGCCTTCTGAAAGAGAGGGATGTTTCTGTGCTTGAAAATTTTATATATGTGCATTAAATATATATGCCTATGAGTGTGATGTAATGTGTGTGTATATTTAAAAAATAGCATGCTAAAAGCAGAAAAAAGTTGTGGAAATCTCCAAGGCAGATGTAGGAGATTCATTTTTTGATCCTGATTGGTTTCTAGATCAGATCTCTGTATTTACTTTTATTTAATGCCCATTACTTAAGAACTGCAATTTCTGTTTTGTTTGGAGAGGGGGAGACCCTTATGGATAATTTTAAAAATATTTCTTTTGTGAAATTAATTGGTTTTTATTTGTTTCCAGGAAATGGCTCTTGAAGTTAAATGAGGCTGGATAAATCACATAAATGAAGCAGAAGCTGCTCTGCATGTGTTAGGGCTATATCACCACAAGCACTGCTGATCAGCCAGACGTGGTAACTTGTCATAATGAAGAAAATTAGTCTCAAAACAATTCGCAAGTCCTTTAACTTAAATAAAAGTAAAGATGAAAGCGACTTTGTAGTGGTTCAGCAGCCATCGTTAAGTGAATTTGGAAAAGATGACTCCTTGTTTGGCAGCTGCTATGGTAAAGATTTGGCTAGCTGTGAAGTCAATAGTGAAGATGAAAAAGGAGGCAAAAATAGATCAAAAAGTGAAAGCTTAATGGGTACGTTAAAAAGGAGGCTTTCAGCAAAACAAAAACAGAAAGGCAAAGGCAGCACACCATCTGTAAGCTCTGCAGATGATGACACCTTTTCTTCTTCATCTGCTCCAATAACCTTCAAAGATGTGCGAGCTCAAAGACCTCTGAGATCCACTTCCCTCCGTAATCACCATTACAGTCCAACTCCGTGGCCCCTTCGACCTACAAATTCAGAAGAGACTTGCATCAAAATGGAAGTGAAAGTCAAGGCCTTGGTCCATTCCTCTAATCCAAGCCCAGCACTGAATGGCGTTCGAAAGGACTTCCATGACTTGCAGTCAGACAACGTGTTCCAGGAACAAAACAATGCATTAAAAAATACAGAGTCTCAGAACGGGGACTTGCATCTTCATATTGATGAACATGTGCCTGTAGTTATTGGATTAATGCCTCAGGACTACATTCAGTATACTGTGCCTTTAGATGAGGGAATGTATCCTTTGGAAGGATCACGTAGTTACTGTCTGGATAGTTCCTCACCCATGGAAGTTTCAACTGTTTCTTCTCAAGTGGGGGGAAATGCTTTCCATGAAGAAGAGAGCCAAGTGGATCAGGATGTAGTCGTTGCACCGGATATCTTTGTGGACCAGACGGTGAATGGTTTGTTGATTGGTACCACAGGAGTCATGTTGCAAAGCCCAAGAGTTAATCACAGCGATGTCCCTCCACTCTCACCTTTGCTACCTCCAATGCAGAATAATCAAATCCAAAGGAACTTCAATGGATTGAATGGCACAGATGCCCACGTGGCTGAAAGTATGCGCTGCCATTTGAATTTTGATCCTAACACTGCCCCTGGAGTTGGAAGAGTTTATGATTCTGTACAGAACAGTGGCCCTATGGTTGTGACAAGTCTCACAGAAGAACTGAAAAAACTTGCAAAACAAGGATGGTACTGGGGCCCCATTACACGTTGGGAGGCAGAGGGAAAATTAGCTAATGTGCCTGATGGCTCGTTTCTCGTTCGAGATAGTTCTGATGATCGTTATCTTTTAAGTTTGAGTTTTCGTTCCCATGGAAAAACTCTTCACACTAGAATTGAACACTCAAATGGTAGGTTTAGCTTTTATGAACAACCAGATGTGGAGGGGCATACATCTATAGTTGACTTAATTGAACATTCAATCAGGGACTCTGAAAATGGAGCTTTCTGCTATTCGAGATCCCGACTGCCTGGATCTGCAACTTACCCAGTGAGACTGACAAATCCAGTATCTCGGTTTATGCAGGTGCGTTCTTTACAATACCTGTGTCGTTTTGTAATACGTCAGTACACCAGAATAGACCTGATTCAGAAACTGCCTTTGCCAAACAAAATGAAGGATTATTTACAGGAAAAGCACTACTGAAAGCTTATGGGAATCTTGCATCTTGCACTTTGGGAACAACAACAAAAAAAGAGATTGAATTACAGTTTACAGACTTTCATTATTATCAAAATCTTTTGCTGCCATAAAAATACTTCATTTTTGTGTGTAAAAGAAAAGTAATGCATTTGGATTTATGTTTGTTTTGGGGGGTTTTGTGTATTTTGGGGGGCCTTTTTTTTTTTCTGAAAGAATGATCTCAAGTTTATTTTTAGAAGTGTGAAATAGCTATCTTTCATCAATGTGCAGATTAATCACAATGTGAATGATCAAATTTTCCTTAATTTCCCCCAAGTCCTTTGCTGCTATCCACTGTGATTTTTATGCATTGAAAGCACATTTCATGTGTATTCAACCATAAGTAAAAGTCAAATGAAACTTGTTGAATGGAATTTTTTTTTTCCTTTGAAATAGCCTGTTTGAAAAAAAAATGATTGTGGATAAAAAAAATATTGGTATTCTAAATCACAGAATTTACATCTATGTTAAAAACAATTTCCTAGTATCTTAATTATAAATTTCTATAGAGATATGCCCTAATGTAGAACTTATAAACAGAGCTGTGTGATAAGAACATGGTTATGCAGCATATCTTTGGAAAAAAAACACCTTTCTCCTAAGCCTTGTATTGTCTGTACACTATTTCGTGTTTGAGAAGGTTGGTTCAGCTTTCTTATTGTCTCAGTATTTTGTCCTTCTAAAAATGGCCTTTAAAAAAAAGAAGTCTGTGAAAGTTGATGTGTAGTACCTATAAGGAAATTGTGGTATTGGGGCCTTGTCAAATATTACTTTTTAAAATCATGCCATCAGTTAAATAAATTAACACCCACTGGGTCCCCTCTTTCTGTCCTCTTCCCTCCTACCTCCACTTGGGGGGTGGTGGTGGGGAATTTCATGGATTTGTAGGAAGACCCTAGGAATTGTTACTATGGGAACATAAATTGATAAGCCATTTTAGGGATGGAGTAAAACTTGTGATAGGATGATTTCTACAATATATGCTCAAACTACTTGAAGTTTTATAATTTTCTGCATTTTTTTCACTTCAGAAATGCAGTAATACACTAATGTCCTTTGGATCATTTTCCCCTTTTTTTGGATATCCTTTGGGGAGGAAGGAACAGGACTGATAACATCTTGGATGGAGGATACTTAAAATGCATCTCTAAAGCTCTGTTCTCATAGCCTTTGAAATTATGGGGGAAAGAGGTTTGGGTATACCTTGACTGCAGAAAATGTTTCAGTTTACTGTCATGAAATATGTTTTGACATATGAAATATCGAATCAATTAAGTAAATGTTTATGATATCTGTCAAAGATTCTGGCATTTGAAAAGCTTACAGTTATTCTAACCTTCTGTAGGGAAAAAAAGACTTTCAGTGGGAAGTACAGGTTCTACACTGTAGTATTTCTGTCATGCAAGGTTAATCCATGGCATCTTCCTGTTTTGTTTCAGGTTTTTTTCCCCCCATGGTTCTATCACTTTTATGAGTTACTTGTTAAAGAGGTCACGGGTGGCTTGGGAGGGAGGCTTGCTTTGCCTGCCTCTGCCCCCCTGTTTTGTATTTTAGAATGTCATTTTCCCCATCTCTAGTAGGAGTTGCTAGTCAGAAACATCAGCTTAGAAAAGGCTGTTCAACTTTGATACAGCTTTCTTGTTTAGGTCATTTTCTTCTCCTTGTTTAATCTAGCCTTTTGTCCCCTGAAATGAGTCTTTAGTAATGAATACAGTATTGCTGCAAGGTGGTGCAATAGCACTACATCTTGGGTTGCCTGAATTGATAGACTAAATTTATATTTTTTTAATTTATTTTTTGACCATAATGTTTAACTAAAATAAAAAAAGAAAATCAAAGGTAGATAAAGGCTGCCTTTGCTTTTAAGGGAGGGAGAGTAGGGATTTCTTCTTTAGTCTGAGAAAGTTTTAAACTTAAAAAAAAATCTAGAGCAGTCTATGTGCGTACTTTGGTGGCTCTGCCATTGAGATATATGTATGCAAGTGTGAATTCTGTTTTCTTTTTTTCCTCTACTGACTTTCCCCCCCTCCCCCGAATCAGGATCACTAACTTTATTCAAAAAGGCACAATAACCTATTGTATGGTACAGTGTTCTGATTCCGTCTGTGGGGAGGAAAAAGAAAATCATTTTTATGGATTTCAGACGCATACTTTTGGAAGAAAACCTCTGGCATTTTCTTCACTTTAAAAATTCTTTCCCCATACAAGCTAGAGGGCCTATACATTCTACAGAATCTTTGAAAGATTATAGTATACTAAATATTTTCTTTGCCATTTAATACCACTATTGAATGCATTAAACATATGTTTATACTACGCCACATGCATTAATTTAGCAGTCATTGCATTGAAACTTAAATAGTTGAAGCTATAATATCCTGGTCTTATTGCTGAATTGAAAAACGTGCAAGAACACACATGCTAAATTTCTTGCCCTTGCCTTTATAAATTTCAGTTTGTTCATTCATATGTGTTGATGCTTTTTTTTTTTTTTAAACTTTGGTTCAGCTATCCAGTTTTTGAATTGCCTTCCTTGCTGTGTTCTTCATCTGCAAACTTAAATCAGGTCAAGTTAACTTTGTCGTTCCTCCCCCCACCTCCATAAAGCTTCCACAGAAGGAACACTGTAAAGTGGTTGAGGCCTAGGATGTGAGAACCATATAGCACTTTGATTCTAAGTAAAAAATGATGGTGATATTTCTACTAAGCTCAAAATACTTTAAATCAGTAATAAGTAGACACAAATACTTATTTTTACAGGTTTTATTAATCAGAACCTCACAGTATTTTTTCATGCTGAGGTTACTGGCCAGCCAGCAGAAGGAACCCAGAAAAATGACTTTGAAAACATTAAAGATACTTACAATTTCTTATAATAAAGATTAATATAAAAGAAACACAGTAACATTTAATTATGAGACAATTTAGAAGTACTTGGAGTAACCACGAAAATTGTGTTGACTTCTGCTTCATGAAAATTAGAGGAACAAAGTGTCCTTGACATATAAAAGGAAAATGATTGAGGATAGTTTGGGGACCTTTGGAAGTAGATACACTAGGAATAGAAGCTAACTGACTATGATCCTTATAGAGTAGAAATATGGCTATTTATTCAGCACAACAGTTTAAGGGTTCAAAAGGCATGCTTTTCATGCAATTGAATTGTGGAAAAATGTTTTTGAAAATGAGACTTTGAAATAAAACTCCTTTTTTGAGCATCTGAAATAATTGACGTTATTGATAACGTTGTCTGTTTTACCAATTGGAGTAAAACAACACATTGTATTTGGAAATGGAAAAATAAATTTGCACAATTTCCTCTGTGTTGTTTTTTTTTGTAAGCCAGTGTTATAAACAACTGAAAGTGATTTGTATTCTTTGATCTATTTGAAGGATATAGCACTTATCCTGCTGTTGACATAGTGAATGCCATCTTTTTATCAAAATGTTTTTCTGTCAGAAGGATCAGAAATGCAATTATTAATTAAACTCTTTGTTCTCAGATGAGCTGACTTTACATTTTGTTAAAGCCAATTTCTTTCTGTGAATATTGATTACTGGGCTAAGTGAAATCTGTGCAGTTTTTGTTTTGTTGCATTTCATCTATGTGAATACTGGAATTATAAATTTGAAACACCATACCAGCAATATATGGGCTATGATTCTGATGAGAAGTATTTCTCTGTTACTGAACTTCCAAATTCTGAGCTAAGCTATGGATAAATTGATGATTGCCAATTTCATTTCTTAAAATCTTTTTACGACTGCAAAGAATAAAAATTGCAAGCATTCTTTATAAATAAAAAATGGGCTAGATGGTAGTTCATAATAAGGGAAATACGGCATTGTTGTATCTGGAGAGTGTTCTAAATTCTACACAGGTAATGAAAAATTCTTAAAGAATTTTGTATCAATACATGTTGGGTTAAAGAATTTTTATAGTGATGATGGAGTGCCATGAAGTTAATACTTGCAATCCAGATTGCTGTAGTTTACACTTTTCTCTGTTTCAGACCTGGTGTGCACTATTTGTACTAAGCACACCACAGAGTGAATTATCCAAAGTCCATTGATTTTAATGTGTTTTGGTTTGTAAACAAAATTATAGTAATTTCTTGCACATTTTTGAAAAATAATTGTATAAGGATTTATGTATCTGCTTCTGGATACAGTGTGTAAATAAAAATTTCATTCACAAAAAGATTTGTGAAGTGTTCTATATCTTAATGACGTTCTAAAACAAAAAAATTGAAAGACATCATAAAATTTGGGCATCTGACTTAAACATTTACATTTTAATAGTTATAATTTAAACTGTTCTTTTTTTTTTATCCCTGCTAGTTGACTTTTCAAAACATTTCTATATACCGATATTAATTCCTACTTTTCAAAGCAAGAAGAAAAATTGCCAGAACATAACTAGAATATGATTTTTAAAAGGTCTTTCATAACAAAAGTCTCCATTTCAAAGGTAATATAACATCTCTTGGCTTCCAAGCAAGCAAGTAGTTCTTATTTAGTTCCAAAGTAAAAAATTATATACAGTGCCGGATCTTCATAGATTCACTTGATGCTGTCATAGATTAACTTTAAAAAGGGAGTGGCATTTTAAACCCTGGGAAATCACACAAATAAACCAGAAGATCGAGGATAAACAATTTCTATTTTACAAAAGATACGTGCAATTGTTCGCGTTTTCATGTAGGTGTGACTTACAGACTCACTACGCAAATTCAAGGAAATACCACCTGCTCCTTAGGGCTTGGTTATAACTGTTTGGTTTTGGTTTTTTTTAAAACAAACAAACAAAACCCCCAACCTTGGTTGCAAGTAATTACTGTTCATATTGTCCACAGCTGATACGTACATTTCTGTGTGTTCTGACTAAATTCCTAAAACAGTAACCAGAAACAATTCATAGTTTTTTGCCATTTAAGAGAAAACAGCCTTCTACTTCTTACTGCTGGGGCTAGTCTTGCACGCTGAGTACGGTGCGTGGTTTGCAGGGGATCTTGCTGGGGTTTTGTTGTTAAGTCTGCATGATGCTCTTCTCTACGTTCGTTCTATTCATTCCAGAAAATTTGTCGAGAAATAAACTTACCCTCCAATGTTTTGTTGGTAAGTGGTGAAAGGTGAGTAAAAGTTAAATTTACAGCTGCCTAGCATGATCCAGGCAGGGCTGAAATGTTTATAGTCAAGATGCCTGTCACCCTAATTATTTCTACCTTGCATTCAGTCAGCTTCATAGCTATGGGAGTGGAAGAGAAACGCTAAGACACTGTCAGATACAGAGAACTTGCTGTACGTCTGGTAACGTAACCCTTGTACCGAGACAGAAAGGCAGGGCTTGGGGGTGGGGAGGTGAATTAAGTCACAGAATCATAGAACACCAGGTTGGAAGGGACCCCAAGGATCATCTGGTCCAACTTTTCTTGGCAAAAGCACAGTCTAGACAAGATGGCCCAGCACCCTGTCCAGCTGATTCTTAAAAGTGTCCAACGTTGGGGAATCCACCACTTTCCTGGGGAGATTATGCCAATGGCTGATTGTTCTCGTTGTGAAAAATTTTCCTCTTGTGTCCAATCAGAATCTCCCCGGGAGTAACTTGTACCCACTACCCCTCGTCTTTTCCGCGTGACTCCTTGTAAAAAGGCAGTCTCCATCTTCTTTGTAGCCACCCTTTAGATACTGGAACATGGTGGTAAGGTCTCCCATAAGCCTTCTTTTCTCGAGGCTGAACAAACCCAGTTCTCTCAGCCTTTCCTCATACGGCAGGCTTCCCAGTCCTTTGATCACCTTCGTGGCCCTTCTCTGGACCCTCTCCTGCCTGTCCACATCTTTTTTGCATAGCGGGGACAAAAACACTTCTTTATCTCTGCTGGTGATGCCCTTGTTGATGCAACCCAGCATCCTGTTGGCTTGCTTTGCTGCAGCAGCACACCGTTCACTCATATTGAGCTTGTTGTCCACCGGGACCCCCAGGTCCCTTTCCACAGAGCTGGTCCCCAGCCGGGTAGATCCCAGCATGTACTGCACTCCTGGATTATGTTTTCCCAGGTGCAAGACCTTACACTTGTCCTTGATGAACTTAAAGTCATCCTCTGCAATTAAGAGAAGACCTCAAAGATTACAAACCTGTAAGATCTAATAGATATCCTTAATATTTAGGAAGCAACTTTTGATCACTTCCCTCCAGTACATACAGTTTGCTTGCAGTCTCTGCTTTTCTGGTTTTTTCCCTTTCAAAGGCTAAGGTTCAGCCGAGCATTTTAGCATCCCTTGCAACATTAGTATGCACATCTTTGACTTTTCTGGTAAGGTAATACCTACTGTTTACTGTCAAAACCATGTAAAGTAGGAATAGGATATTGTAGGGAGTGGAGACAATGCTTATTTGTTTGTTTTTGAGGAATGACTCAGAAATAGGAGGTGTTCTGCCTCCTGAGCCCGGAGTCTGCAACTTTCCCAGGCCAGCTTGCCACATGCTGTCAGTAGACTACGGAATCTCTGTAAGTGTGAACTTTGACGATAGCGCTGCTGAGGGTTGGGGTAGGCAGGGCACCAGCCCTCATGAAACAGGCTTAAAAAAGAAAGGGATGTTTCCTTGCATAGAACGAGGAAGGAAAGATAAATGAGACATGTTTCACTTCCGATGCGTGAGAACAAGTAAGTTTGGATGCACACGGAGGAAGGATGCATGATGGAGTCTGGACCACTCCTAACACTGGCAGCTCCAGTGCCATTTGGGCAATTACATGTTGTGGAGGGAAGATAACATACCGTGAAACGAAGAGGAGCTGTAGCAAAAGTAACGCAAGTTTTGTAAAACTTAGGAGCAACTGTGTCTGATGTTAAATGTGTGTTGTGTCTTCATCTGTTCTTTAAAACGTCTTATTTTCTTAACTTTCATTCACAAAACACTTCAGCTGCATTTCTAGTTTTCTGTGATGGGGCATCGCGTTCTTCTCATCTGAGCCTGCTGCAGGGCAATTTTTTAAAAGCAAGCCCTGTTGGTTCCAGCTGTTCAAATAGGAAATATTTCTTAAAAAGTTGGAGGAAGTAATTCAAGTGTATTTTCCAGAAGTCTTCATGAAACAGCTAGGGCACCTATCATCATGTGATCAACATCATATCTATTTCATAAGGACATGTTGTCTTTTCAGTTACACACCTTTCAACCAAGAAAGGAAAAATGCCTCTTGAATTTCTCAGACTGTCACGGGATGCTTCTGTGTTTGACCACATCACATCAGCCAAGGGGGTATCTGGACTGGAGAGCTTTTTGGCGGTGTTGCTTTCCCACAGCCCACGTTCAACTTGCCAGCTCAGCCCCAGCCCTCTGCTTCCATCAGGAGACAGCAGCTGTCTTGTTCAGTTTCTGGTTGGAGTTTGTTTGGATTGTCAAAAGGTTTTCTGTGTCCACTGCTACAAACTTGGGTTTCCACTGAAAAGCGTACTTCATATTTTCTTTCAGAACCTCTCTTTCCTGGTTGTCTGCCCTGTATCACTCCGAGAAGAAAATAAACAAACTCATGAATGTTCTAACCTTCCTCAAACCTGATCTTGTCTGAAGTAAAACCGTTTCTGGTTTAAACAGTCCCATTTCGAGCTAATGGAAAAGTTACCTGAACTGTTTTTTGAGTAGTGTTTTCAGTCAGTCTTATGATGCTGAAACCTCTAAAAGTCTCAGCTTCAAGACTTTATTGTGCAACAAATTCTAAGATACTCTGTAGTTCTCGTGAGTGTAGAGTGAAGTTTGGAAAATGTTTAGATTGGCAAAATCAAATGTCTGTGAAATTCATCCCATTATCTTTTCATAGATTTTTTTTTTAACTTCTGCGTGGGAACACCAAAGGCTGGGGTCACCAGCACAATGAAAACCATTCCTGTTGAGGTGGTGTACCTTGTCACGATGAAAACTTTCATTTAGCTCTGCTGAATGCAGAAGGTGTTAGGGAAATTCCCAAATTCCAGACAGAAGAATGTAACTCCTGTCATTCCTGAGATTGAAAGAGGGGTTGGTGCACAGGGTAGGCGGCACGACAAGGCCACTTCTGGTGTGTTTTCTGCCAGTGTTGAGAGTCCATGGGCAATACGACCTCTCATACATGAGTTCCTTTTTAGCTTTTGACTTCTTTTTCAGATCTTGCCGCTAATAATAGTATGCTGCTGGTTGGCAATGTTCTGAGAAACTCCTGTCTTTCTAGGCTGTATTGAAGGTGGAAGATATTGAAATGCAGGTCCATGGGGGACTTGCTCCTTTTTGTCACTCATCTGTGACAATCAATGACCAATTTCAAGTTTTCTAACTTCCCCTTATGTTTTCTTTCTCTTCACATATCTTTTCAGTTTCAATGGATGAATCCAAACCAAAGAAATGATAGAAGGACAGAAATTGTTACTGTCGCTCTATTTTCAGTGGGAAATTTTTTGGTCTGATTATAAGCTGTTATGTGAAATTTAATATTGACATCATTAACATCTTCACACCAGTTAGATGTTAGGAAGCGTTCATCAAAGAATCATTTTAGTTGGGAGATAATTAACCACTCGTGTGGGTTAATATAATGCTGAAAGTGAAGATAACCTCACATCATTTTTTGGTACTTAATTTACTGTATATCCAAGTTTCTTATGAAGATAATTGAATACTTAGAATGAAAGTCATAGTCTGTCATAATTAGATGGTTACTTTTTCTCCAATTAACAGTGGTAACAGAATTTAAATTCTATTTTTCATTAACCTGTTAATTTTGGAAAGCGTTTCCTTACATGTAAAAAAAAAAAAAAAATTTGGCACTGTCACATCTTCAAATGAACATTGACCTCAATAAGTTTTCAAGTGTAATTAATTTTAAATGGAATCCTAGAACAGTTTCCTATGGATAGTCAAGAAGCAGAATGTTAGACTGAAAGAATTCTGTTTCAGAAACAGCAATTGCTGTCATAATCATTAAAGACTACTTTCTTTCTCTAAATATCCAATAATATATGAATTTAATACATTGCTTTATTTTAATATAATAAAAAGGCTTTCCAACTGTAATGCAATACAAGAACTAAATATTACTTTCACTGGCGTTGTCCTACTGAAATGCTGAGACATCAGTGGAAACTTCCTAAGATCATGGCTAATGTCAGAGTTCAATGACAAAAAAAGCCTGTCTTAAGAAAATTCCTGTCTCTAGCTACACCAAAATCCAAAATCCTTCCTTTTATGCATGAACGCCATGCAAAACTGTGAATGTAAAAGTTTTATGAAAGAACTGCAACAAAATAATCAGCACTTACGATTTATTCAAGTATGACTAATCTAGTTAGAGTCAATGGCATATATTATGTACTAATAAATTAGTGCTCAAGATAAAAAATTATTCTAGAACATCGTTGTTTAATACACAAACAAATGATGCTGTCATCTAGAAGTGACATATTATGAAAATATAAATATAATTTTTAATGAATTTGAGTTTCAAGTAACTTTTCAGTTAATTAGTTATCCCTCCAAGAACCAATGACAATCTTACTCAAAAAAGACTGATTTTTATATAAGTTATGGCTCCTAGTTAATACCCAAATTATTTGGTTACTTTATGTAAGTTTAATTATATCAGAATTAAACTTGTGGTGGGGTCTAAGAGGTTTTTTTGTGGGAGCGGGGGGATGAGTTTTTTCCCAACACTGTCAGCTCTGCTACTTCAGAAATGTGAAAGTTACATTTTGCACAGGCTCAGTTTGGAAATTGATGTTTGTTTGCTAGAGATTTGCTTTTTTAAAATTTTAGGTAGTGTGTTCACTCATTGGAACAATATTGTGCTTCAAAAACTGTCAATATTTTGTAGTATAGAATATGTGATGTACAATGCAATGCAAGGGAACAAAATAGTTACAAAAATAATAGGTCTGAGTTCCTAGAAGAAAAACTTGAAGAAAAGAGATTATATTGTTATGTATTTTTGTTTTCTGTTACAAAAAATAGTTTTTAAATGTAAGGAAATCTACTTGAAGAGTAAAACTCTTCAACTTTAACTCAAGTTTTAACATGAGTAAAACTCTTATGTTTTAAAAATCATTATTTTCTTTAAAAAAAACAATAATTATGCCTTATGGTATTGACACTTCTTCACATGCATACCTACCTTGGAATATATGAGTGTGTAGTGGTGGCAGTTCTCTTCAGCACCGTAACTCTTAGTTCTGACACTTCTCCCCCTGCACGCTTTACCCAGCCTGATCATTTACAACTCGTTATCTCCCGAAAGTTTAATCACTTGTTTTAGTGCCATTTTCCCCAGCTGCCCTTGCAGCATCGCTGACGTGCTTGCCGTATGGGATATTCGTATTAAAACTTGCAATGTGACTTAGAGATATCCCCTATCCCTTCACAACGGAGAGAGGGAGGAGATAGCAAGAGGGACAGGGTTCCGTTGGCTGGTGTGGCTCGTGCCATCAGCTGCGTCAGGAGCCACACAGCCCTGCGAAGGGGCTCCGTGCAAGGCCTCGGGGTTACATCTTTGTCTGGTTTCAGCAATGCGGTAACGATTGTTGCTTGACAACTTGAAGGAAGTTATCCTAAAGTTAGAGTAGATAAAGTATTTGTTTCTAGAAGCCTCTGTAGAAATCTTCCACATACGTGTATTTGTGCCTGAGGCTTTTCATGATTTAAGACAGGAGTTCTCAAGAGTTGTCATCACAAGAATAAGAATAATATGGCAGAGAAATGAGCTTCCATTTATAGCCGATGCTGCTAATCACGTTCTGCCTGCCTTGCCCTGACCTGCAACTACTCAGGGTCTCCGTAACCAGCCCACTGTTGAAGTAGCATGCAGGTTGCTGGCCAGGGGCAATGAAATTATTTCAGGTAGCCGATGTGCTGAGCATGAACTGGGATCAATGATTCATTGTCTTTCCCAAAACAAGATCTAGGGGGAAAACAGTGAAAGTAGGAGGGACAGGTTCAAAAGAAGGAAGAGGAGGTTCTTCATACAGCCGACCTTAAGGTGTGAAGCTCCTTCTCGTAGGATGTTTTAGGTGCTAAGAATGTACGTGGGCAAGAACATGGTAAGTTCATGCGTTAGAAATACTTGTAGTTCTGCTACATGCAAAGACAGCGCAGGATGGTGAGGAGGGCATCTGACGGGCAGATCGTTTATGCTCTTCCTATTCTGATCGCCTTTTCCAGAATTGGGTTCTAACTGGACAGCCACGATATTGAGCTGTGAGGGTCTTTGGTCTGACTATATCTGTGCTTACATTTTTACGTCGGCTGAGAAATTGTAAATCTTGAAATCCTGTCTGACAGTTCTTGTTTCTATATTTTGGGGTCAGTAGTAATTTTAAGGATGAGTACATTCTTGATCATTGTGGAAAGTGTTTTTTAAGGAAACATTAAACAGAACAGTAAATAATTTGGCATTAGCAAGGCAAAGGATTGCTCCCAGCTGGAGCATCTACAGATTTTTCATTAAGTTCTTCTGTACTTTTTTTAATGCAAAACCAGTGTTAAAATTAATTCAAGATCTGCTTCAGATTCATTCTAGCACTGAAAGCTTTGAAAAACATCCTATCTGAGAGAGAGATTTGTATTTGAACCAACATAAAATCTATGTAGTATAAATATTTCAGCACATAAGAAGAACAAAAGCAAATCTGAAATTATGTTCTTTCTCCTGTGCTTGCCAAAGCAGTGCTTCCATGAGCATATTTAGCTGCACAGAAAATGATTGAAATCTCTGTGTATCGGTTTATATCAGAAGAAAATCTGACCTGCTTATCCTTATGATCGATTGGAAGCATACTGACTTATTTATTTCATGTCATATTTTAATTGTTATATTGTAGGTCGGTTTGTTTGTTTTAAGTTGTAGAGATGATAAAATAGCTAGGGGGAAATGAAGAAAAAGTTGGGGTAAATGAGAAAAAAATCATTCTTCCTTCTGTTTTTGTATGCATGTAAAAAAGAGAAGAAATACCACTAGAGGGGCTCGAAACATCTTGGATAAAGAATAACTATCAACACTACATTACAGGGGTTTTGCCTTTTTTTTTTTCCTTGTGTGTGCCTGACTTTGTTTGATGATCTTGCCACCCATGTAAATAATGTCTAAGCATCATAAGTTGACACCTGTATATCTATTTCTTCTCTTTGAGGCATTTTGTAACTTGCTTCTGGAGATCTTCAGAGATGATGTTTTCAAAGACCTATCAGAAAACAGCTTTTTTTTTTTTCGGTTCTTACTTTTAAAGATTATATTGCTGTACGAAAAAAATAGTGAAGTCTAATTTTTCTGTCCTGGATAGTCTTGGAAAAGATCAAATACTCAGCTAATGAATGGATTAGTGCTTCTTCTTATTGCTGTATGAGTCTCAGACATTTCCCAATGGAAATATATAAATAGATTTTGATAACGAACAAAGGGAAGATGTATTTTAGTCCAAAAGTACTAAAGCTGAAGGGCATGTCAAATACTGTAAGTTTTTTCTGTAGGAGAGAAACTGAAAACCACCAAGGATTTTGACCAAAGATTTTTTTTAAATGGTGGGAAGTAATTAAAAGAAGTAAGTGCATAATGAGTGATTTCCTAACTCTAAAAGGATATTAGAAGGATCTGCAACACTGGGAGGTATAAGAAAATTTGGGGCCTCACGCATGTAAAACCATAAATGCTTATGCATTACCTGTTGCCTTTTAAGGTTGAAATTGAAAATGCTCCATATTTAGAACTGAGCCTGTTGATAGTATTACAGGAAGAAAAATTAAGTATCTTTTAGGTAGTAAAAGAAAGATTTTAAAAAAAAAATCTCAAATTCTAATTTGAGAGGGTGGATATTTTGAAAATGTGGCAATCAACTGAATTTCCTGCCTTTTGCTAGGGATCTGTTGGAAACAGATGCTTATTCTTTGGATAGGAGGTGATAGTGTTTCATTTTAAAAACAAATTATTTTGGGGGGCTGGGGAAATACAGAAGAAAAAGGATGAACTCGAAGTTTTTCTCCTCTGCAGACCTTTTACAAGTTTCAAATCTTAGACTTAAAAACATACACACTTTAAATAATAATGATGCAGTTGGCATGCATCTGGGAGGATGACAAGAATTAAAAACCTTTATATAATATATAGAGGTTATATATTATTAAAATCTCATCTATCCTTAGTAGTAAGATAGTATATTATTATATCCTCATATATTCTTAATAATAATGTATGATTTATTTTGGAACTATATGTTAACACCTTTTTAGCCATCCTGAAGCTTTTCTTAGTAAAGCCTCACTCACTGATCCTACTTGCATTTTTTCAAATCTACTTCTTTTCTTAGGCAAACAGTAATAATAATATAGACAATATTTTATTACCTCATAAAATCCTTTGTCTTCTTATTATAGGTTACACAATTCACTTAAATGCAGTTATTTCCAGGGATAAAGCATGAAAGTTTAAAAATCAGGACAGAAAAAGGAGCTAATTTTCTTCACTTTAAAGGACTAGCATCCTGTTTTTCTCAGCTTCCAAGAAAGAAAATCACAAACAGTGGCTCTTTGTTGTCTAGTAGAGGGTTCAATGTAGCTACCAGCAGCTACTTATGCCTCTCCCTTTTTAAAAATCAGATACAGCATTGCCCATTTCTATGCTCTGTCCCTCAGGGTTGGTACAAGAGGAGAAAAACTGTGATGAACCTTGCTCTTTCTATGCAAAAGGATAGCTGTATGGCACAATCAAGGGTCTACTAGGAGGAAGTAGGGAAGAAAGCCTCTTCTTGACAGGAGCAAAATTTACCTAAACTTACCTGTAGCCAAAAAAACCCCAGCAATCCTCGAAGTGATGAGCTTTCACCTTTTTCTCCCTGTTTTGTATGCACTTATGTATCTGTTTTTAATTCTTCGTGCTAATTTTGGCTGAGCTGAGACTTATGTGACCTTGCACCAGTTGTTTAATTTCTCTGAGCCTCAGTAAACTTGGCAGAACAACTGGACAAGAACAGATCACTGGATAAAACAGATGGGAAAGGAAAATAAATTTTATACAAAGCACTATGCTTTGAGGTGAGTAATTTGAGAGGATGGAGATGAAGCAAGCAATAGACTGCATGCAGATTCCAAACAGATCACATAATCTGCTCAGGTAGTTAACCTACTCAAAGGAATAATCCCAAGGAGTTATTTATCTGAACATGTAATGTGTCTGTCCATTTCTGTGTATGCATGGTTGTGCACACACTTATGGCTGAGTGAGAGAGGACACCGAAGAAGTTTAGACAGTTCAAAGGAGCATTTAAGACCCTGTGAATGCACTTGTTAATTATTCTTATGCCATCACAAGTGACATGGTAACATGTAGACAAATCTTTTACTTTACTTTACTTTACTTTGCTTGGAAATTTCTGTAATAACGTATGTATATGAATAAATACCTTGAAAGCGCAATATGGAGCAGCAAAATAGAGTGCATGCAGGGATTTCTGCATTGTGCATGTTAATGAAGAGTTACTTGGAATTAAATGAAGGGACTTGTTTAATTTTTGTTTCGTTCTAAGCTCCAAGGGATCGCTTTTGTGTTACGTAGACTCAGGGCAAGAAACTGGAGTCTGATATACCTTCTACTGGCAGCTGCGTTTAGAGATGGAAGCTGGGTAGCTTACCACCAAAGTTAAAGTTTTGGCTAAATGATATGAAATGCAGATTGCTTAATATATGATTCCCAGAACTCTGTAAATGAGTGGAACTTTTTCTGGTTTTCCTTGTAAATTAAATTAGCCAATAATATCTTCTGGGCCTGCGTTTCATATTCCAACTTTAAGAAAAAAAAAAGTATTAATGATTTCATGATCTGTGACGACAGCATACTCTTATTCTTTTGCGTTATATAAATACGAGTAAAGTTAATTTGAACCATAAATATAGACAAACAGTTCCACTTGACCTTTCTGGCTAGAAAATCAGGAGCAATTCACATAAGGACAAACTTACTAAAAACTACAAACTAAAAATTTACTAAAAACTACAACATTGCTTTAGCAAGCCAGTATAAGCTGTCAAACATTGATGAGGCTCTGCAGAGTTCAAAGGCTGTTGTTAGTCAAGATTTTGAGGGCAATTATGCTTCTGTGGGTGTTGACAGTAGCTCATCTGTGTATTCTACTCAAGGGAGAAATTTGTTCAGCCATGGCTGAGACATTTCTAGGAAATGAATCAAGCCAAATGGTTTTGCCAACCAAACAGAAGGGCTAACTTGTCAGAGGGTATAAGAAACTACTTGTGTCTGTATTGTGAGGGGTGTTTTTTAAATAACATTCCCAGGCTGGTAGATATTGACTTGTTTTAGGGAACTTGGATTTAGTAAGAGCTTTAAATATCAGTTACCCTTTTCTTCATATTGCTAGGCTTACTTGTCTCTTAGGTTCTGTCAACTCTCATTTCTCTAAGTAGCTTGATGATTATTTTAATGGTGATCTGGAGGTGAAAAAAAAAGCAACACACTTATTTGGGGGAAAAAAAAAGCAACACAAATAAGTGAACAACACACTTATTTGTGTATTTTAAGATATGAAATTTATATCTATCATTTTAGCTTTTCCTGGTTGTTGAAAAGAAAAACTAAGATGTAGCCTAAAACCAAAAAAGTCTGAGACAATCTTGTCCCTTACTAGAGGTTTCAAAATTTGCCATGGTGCAGACGGTAATTGAGACTTTGGTTTAGAAATTGTCTGACAAGCAGATTATTTTGTAGTTTAATTGATTACTTCACCACGTCATAAGTTTTGTGAGTTCTTGGAAAGCAATATGGAGAGAATTCACCTTCTGCTTGCATTGAAATCAAAAGCATGTTGCCTTCGGAGGTATTAGAATAGCACTGAGTATTTTTGCAAATTTCACAATACAGTCTATTTATTTTTATGATGTAATTTAGCCGCTGGAATAACTCCGGAGGCAAAGGAGGCAGTATCATATGGACAGATACTTTAACAGATTATCAGACCACTATTGATCAGTAGATACATGGAATCACTCTTACAATTTGGAATTAAACTATTCATACAAAGCTGCTGCCCTCCCAAGGATGTCAGTCATTTATGTGGCTGTGGAGTGCTCTGTTTAGCCTTACTGGTGTACCAAGAGAAATCTCTGTTCAACAGCACGGCATTACTTTATTTATTTATCTATTTATTTATTTTATTAAACTTAACGAAACACAATCAAACTAGATGTCAGCTCTGTCTTCTATTTCTTTGAGGCAAGTGGTGCCAGGATCATGATTCTTTCAATCTTAAAAGAAGTTAGAAGTGTGAAAATGTCATATTCATCTAGCACTGATGTGCATGCCAATGGGAGTCCTCTATGAAGCTGGTTGGCA